>NW_027077848.1:600000-970000 GCF_963930625.1 Muntiacus reevesi
GGGTATCAATATCAAAGGCCCACCCTTCCAGCCGAACTATGGGCTGTTACTCAGCGCCCCCATGTGGTCGTAATATGGCCTTTTGGGAAAAGGGGGAAAAAAAACTTCATGTCTTGGTACCAGCAACAATTGTCTCTATTTGCCCCCTGGATGACATCTGCAATCCCACCTGAGCCCTTATTTTCTCTCATGACTAACATCCCCCAAGTGACCTTCCCTATCTCTCTAAAAAGCCACTCCCTAACAGGGGTGTCAGTGAGAAATCTAGACGACTCACAATGTGGGGTGACCGTCACTGCTGAAACTGATGGGGAAAACCGGGACAGGCCCTGCAGCTGGGAGACCAGCCGACGCCACCCCCGGCCAGCACCCGCCTGGCCCGGCCCGGGGCGCTTCCCGGACCCCGAGCGGCCTGGCGAGGCTGCGGGAGCTCTGGAGGGGGTTGGGGAGGGGGGTGGCTTGAGCGGGGAGGACGTCTCGGTGCCCTCCCTCCCTGGGCCTCTTCGGCCCCGCCCCCGGTCGGCGGCGCGACGCACCGCCCCCCACCCCCCGCCCCCCACCAGCCGGTCGCCGCTCAGGGTCACGAGGCTCCGGACGTGGGTGGCTTTGGCCCGGGACCGCGGTCCCCGGAGCCTCCTGCGGGCTTAGGGGCAGCCCAGCCGGGGCCCCAGGCGGCCATCCTGCCGGCTGCGCAAACCCCCTGGAGCGCCTCAGCCCCGCCTTTTCGCCCTACCGAGGCCCGCCCTGCCGCCACGCCGCGGGCCAAGCACAGGACCTTCCTGGGAGAGCAGAGGAGCGACAGCCAGGCACACGGACAGGGACTCGCACGCACCCACGCCAGGTGAGACAGAGGCAGAAAGATTCGAGGGTTCAGAGAGAGACTGGAAGACAGCGTGTGGGCAGGGGGCGCCTCGGGCAGGATGCCCGGCAGCTACAGAGACCACCCGGCCCTGAGCAGCCAAAGCGATGGGGGCGGGGATAGGCCACCGAGCAGAGGCGGGCCTGGAGAGGCCCAGGGTGGGAGGACACCTGAGATCTCCGCGCTCCGCGCCCCGCCCCCCTCCCCCCAACCCCCTGCACGCATGCCACGCCGGGGCGCTCTGACACTAGCTTCTCTGGAGTTTTGTCACTTGAATTTCTCTCCCTCTGCTCAACTGAGTGATGACAGTGTATTGAACAGCTAGGTCATTTCCAAATAAATTAAGCTTAGTGTTTCACAGGACACCCGGACATGTATGGAGAGACCAGCACGGATGCATGGACACCAACCTTGGTAATTAGACAGCCAATGGGAAATTACTGTCTGACTCAGGAGAGAGAAAGAAACCCAAATAGATGGAATGAAATGAACAGAAACACAAACTTTGCAACTCACACCGTAACTCAATTACAAAAAAAGAAAAAACAAAACAAAACAAAACAAAAAAAAAAAAAAACACTATAACCATTTTAGAAAAACAATAGACCTCTCCATGACCTTTGGGCGGTGAGGAGTTCAAACACACAACAAAAAAAAGCCAACTTTTCCAAGTCGTGAATATGTTAGTTCACACATTGACTTTTACATTGAAATGTGTAACAAATAAACTTAAAATCATTGACTCACTACATAAGCATGGAAGTATTTTAAACTTAAAATATGTTCTATAGTGTTCAGGAAGCACTTGGCACATCTGTAAGTGTATCAGACCCAAAACTGGAACGTAGTGGAAGAGTCAGGATAGTCTAAAAATGAATCCCTAACTAAAAGGAACACACAGGATTACTGTAGATAAAAAAGGTTAAAGAAGAGAAGCTAGAAATCAGTCAATAAATGTCTTAGGGGTTAGCTTAGAGTGACTAGCCTCTGCGTGACTCTTTAAATTTTTCATGTTTGCAGCTTCCAAATTTTCCATGGTGAGAATAATACTTTCGCCTCCAAACCAGAGTGACTTGGGGACACAAAGGTAGAAGTCGATAATTTTCTTTGCCTATGTCTGAATATTTACAGTCAGAGGTAGAAAAGGAGGAGTCTGTCCCTTGTCTAGATGAAGTCAATCCCCAGGTGTGGGATGTCTCCAGGCCTGGTTTAGCCATAAATGTTCCACCAGTAAAGATTTCTCTGAGACCAAATGCTCCCTAGCCCTGGAAAAGACAATATCCCTTAAAACCAGAAGCTCTTGAGGGTCTTAGACCATTAGTTAACAAATACCGAGATACTGGAACTCGAATCAGCTGTGAGTCCCCCTGCAACACCCCAATCTTGCCCGTTCAAAAACCAGATGGATCTTACCGATTCGTCCAGGATCTAAGAGCTGTTAATGAAGCTGTGGTTCCCATCCACCCCATAGTCCCAAACCCATATACCCTCCTATCCCAAGTCCCAGGAAATGCCAAGTACTTCTCAGTCTTGGACCTTCAAGCTGCTTTCTTTTGCATTCCTCTCCATCCTGAATCCCAAAAACTCTTTGCTTTTGAGTGGCGGGACTTGGACACGAGAGACACCATACAACTCTCGACTGGACTCGACTACCCCAAGGGTTTAGGGACAGCCCTCATATCTTTGGGACTTCCTCGGGGAGAGGACTAAGGGAATTAACTTTAACAAACAGTAGTCTAATACAGTATGTGGATGACTTGCTCATAGCTAGGCCAGATTTTACCAGCTCTCAAATGGACACTATTTAAAACGCTAACTTTCCTGTATGAAAAGGGTTATCGAGTATCCCCCAAGTAGGCTCAGATTAGCTTAACCCAAGTAAAATACCTTGGATTTATCATTACGGAGAGGAAAAGAATGCCTGACCCCGAGGGGAGATCCCTCATCTTAAATACCCCGTACCCCCAAACAATACAACAGCTTAGGGGATTTTTAGGAAGGACCGGGTTTTGCAGGATCTGGATTCCTAATTATGGCAATCTGGCCAGACCCCTATATGAAAATTTAAGGGGGAAAGAGGAAGAGCCACTCGACTGGCATGAGACCTGCAAGGTGGCCTTTAATGCCCTAAAAGAGTCCATCACTACAGCCCCAGCTTTAGGCCTCCCAAACCTGGAGAAGCCTTTTAGACTCTATGTTTCTGAAAGGACAGGAACTGCTCTTGGGGTGTTAGGGCAGAGGATGGGGCCCGTATGACAACCTGTGGCTTATCTCTCAAAATAACTAGATGAGGTGGCCAGAGGGTGGCCCACTTGCCTCCGGGCAGTAGCAGCCACCGCTCTTATGGTTAAGGAGGCATCTAAGCTGACCCTGGGTCAGCCCACCACAGTGTATACGCCTCACCGGGTGCAAGCAGTCTTGGAAACGAAAGGGGACAGGTGGATGACAGGGGGAAGGATCACCCAATACCAAGCCCTCCTCCTTGACACTCCAGAAATAAAGTTGAGGGTCTGCCAGACTTTAAATCCAGCAACCTGACTGCCAGATCCCCCTACCTCCCCTCTGGATCACCAATGCATACAAATCACAGACGAGTTATACTCTTCTCGCCGGGACCTATCAGAGACACCTTTATCTGACCCAGAGGAAAACTGGCACACAGATGGCAGCAGTTTTGTAGAAAAGGGAGAGAGGAAAGCAGGATATGCTCTAGCGAGCCTGGAAGAAACTAAGGAAAGTGGGTCTCTTCCCCCAGACACCTCAGCCCAGAAAGCTGAACTTTTTGCCCTGACAAGAGCTTTGGAGTTAGGAGAAGGAAAGAGGATTAATGTGTGTATGGACTCTAAGTATGCTTTCCTCATTCTGCATGCCCGTGCAGCAATTTGGAAAGAAAGAGGGATGCTCAGTGCCCGAAGCTCTGCTATTAAACACAAAGAGCTCATTCTCAGGCTCCTGGAGGCAGTCAAACTTCCTGCAAAATTAGCTGTCATCCACTGCAAGAGTCACCAAAAGGGGCAAGAAAAAGAGGCTCAGGGAAATAGGAAAGCTGATCAAGAGGCAGGACGAGCTGCCGGGGAAGCTACCTCTGCCACTGCTATCTGCCCCCTTTTCCCCAAGGAAACCCTGACTCCAGATTTTACCCCAGGGGGACATTCCCGATATGCTGAGCGGGGCTGGGAGATTGGCTCACATGGGTGGTTTCAGCCTGATCAGGCCCAAATAATACTCCCTGATTCTCAGGGTTAAAACATTACTAACTCCTTACATAAGAGCGCCCATTTTGGAAAAGATAATCTAGAAATCTTGCTTAAGCCTATTCTCTCCCATCCCCAGTTAGCTAAGGTTGTTAAACAGGTCACACAAAATTGTGACACCTGTCTAAAAAATAACCCAACAACCAGACCTCCTCTAATTACACCTGTCCAACATCGGGGATCATACCCAGGAGCGGACTGGCAAGTAGAATTTACAGCCATGCCCAAGACCCAAGGGTTTTCTTACTTGCTAGTCTTTATTGACACATTCACAGGATGGATCGAAGCGTTCCCTACTGAGACAGAGAGAGCTACAGAAGTCTGTAAAGCTCTGCTGAAGGAGATAGTGCCTAGGTTTGGGCTGCCTCGGTCACTTCAGAGTGACAACGGGTCCTCACTTACAGCCACAATACCCCAGAACCTAGCCGCATGCTTAGGCATAAAATACCAGCTCCGCTCATCCTGGAGGCCTCAAGTTTCAGGAAAGGTAGAGAGAGCCAACCAGACTCTTAAAAGGGCTCTGGCTAAGCTATGTCAAGAAAGACATAACAAGTGGACACATATGCTGCCCATAGCCCTCATGAGGCTACGGACATCCCCCAAACGGCCACTATTGTTAAGTCCTTATGAAATGATGCATGGACGTCCATTCTTAACTTCTGATTTGTTTTTTGACGAGGATGCCAATACACTATTAAAACATGTAATTGACCTGGGAAGGTTTCAGCAAGAACTCCAACGGTATGGAGAAGAAACCACAGGAAGACTTGAAAAATCCCCAGGTAAAGCCAGGGGATCAAGTATCAGTAAAGACCTGGCAAGAAAAAGGGAGTCCAAACCAGCTGTCCAAGAAATGGACAGGGCCATATCAGGTTGTTCTAGTGACTTCAACTGCTGTAAAAGTGAAGGGTCTATCTGCCTGGGTCCACAATTCTAGAATAAAACCCTATGGCCTACAGGAGGGGGAGACAGAAACTGAGACTCCAAAGCCAGAGGACAGCTATTCCTGTGAACCTGTTGAAGATCTCAGGCTCTTGTTCAAGCAGAACCCCATCAATCCTGCCTCAGATAAGTAAAATGCATCATATGATGTTCTTCCTCTTTCTAATCATATCTCCCTGTATGGCTATTGATCTCTCCCTAAACGAGGCATGTTCACTTGCAAACCACACTGCTTCTCAACTTAACCTAACCAGCCCGGGCTGCATCTGCATTAATGACAAAGGTTGGGGGTCTGTCCAACCCATCCCAGGGTATCAATATCAAAGGCCCACCCTTCCAGCCGAACTATGGGCTGTTACTCAGCGCCCCCATGTGGTCGTAATATGGCCTTTTGGGAAAAGGGGGAAAAAAAACTTCATGTCTTGGTACCAGCAACAATTGTCTCTATTTGCCCCCTGGATGACATCTGCAATCCCACCTGAGCCCTTATTTTCTCTCATGACTAACATCCCCCAAGTGACCTTCCCTATCTCTCTAAAAAGCCACTCCCTAACAGGGGTGTCAGTGAGAAATCTAGACGACTCACAATGTGGGGTGACCGTCACTGCTGAAACTGATGGGGAAAACCGGGACAGGCCCTGCAGCTGGGAGACCAGCCGACGCCACCCCCGGCCAGCACCCGCCTGGCCCGGCCCGGGGCGCTTCCCGGACCCCGAGCGGCCTGGCGAGGCTGCGGGAGCTCTGGAGGGGGTTGGGGAGGGGGGTGGCTTGAGCGGGGAGGACGTCTCGGTGCCCTCCCTCCCTGGGCCTCTTCGGCCCCGCCCCCGGTCGGCGGCGCGACGCACCGCCCCCCACCCCCCGCCCCCCACCAGCCGGTCGCCGCTCAGGGTCACGAGGCTCCGGACGTGGGTGGCTTTGGCCCGGGACCGCGGTCCCCGGAGCCTCCTGCGGGCTTAGGGGCAGCCCAGCCGGGGCCCCAGGCGGCCATCCTGCCGGCTGCGCAAACCCCCTGGAGCGCCTCAGCCCCGCCTTTTCGCCCTACCGAGGCCCGCCCTGCCGCCACGCCGCGGGCCAAGCACAGGACCTTCCTGGGAGAGCAGAGGAGCGACAGCCAGGCACACGGACAGGGACTCGCACGCACCCACGCCAGGTGAGACAGAGGCAGAAAGATTCGAGGGTTCAGAGAGAGACTGGAAGACAGCGTGTGGGCAGGGGGCGCCTCGGGCAGGATGCCCGGCAGCTACAGAGACCACCCGGCCCTGAGCAGCCAAAGCGATGGGGGCGGGGATAGGCCACCGAGCAGAGGCGGGCCTGGAGAGGCCCAGGGTGGGAGGACACCTGAGATCTCCGCGCTCCGCGCCCCGCCCCCCTCCCCCCAACCCCCTGCACGCATGCCACGCCGGGGCGCTCTGACACTAGCTTCTCTGGAGTTTTGTCACTTGAATTTCTCTCCCTCTGCTCAACTGAGTGATGACAGTGTATTGAACAGCTAGGTCATTTCCAAATAAATTAAGCTTAGTGTTTCACAGGACACCCGGACATGTATGGAGAGACCAGCACGGATGCATGGACACCAACCTTGGTAATTAGACAGCCAATGGGAAATTACTGTCTGACTCAGGAGAGAGAAAGAAACCCAAATAGATGGAATGAAATGAACAGAAACACAAACTTTGCAACTCACACCGTAACTCAATTACAAAAAAAGAAAAAACAAAACAAAACAAAACAAAAAAAAAAAAAAACACTATAACCATTTTAGAAAAACAATAGACCTCTCCATGACCTTTGGGCGGTGAGGAGTTCAAACACACAACAAAAAAAAGCCAACTTTTCCAAGTCGTGAATATGTTAGTTCACACATTGACTTTTACATTGAAATGTGTAACAAATAAACTTAAAATCATTGACTCACTACATAAGCATGGAAGTATTTTAAACTTAAAATATGTTCTATAGTGTTCAGGAAGCACTTGGCACATCTGTAAGTGTATCAGACCCAAAACTGGAACGTAGTGGAAGAGTCAGGATAGTCTAAAAATGAATCCCTAACTAAAAGGAACACACAGGATTACTGTAGATAAAAAAGGTTAAAGAAGAGAAGCTAGAAATCAGTCAATAAATGTCTTAGGGGTTAGCTTAGAGTGACTAGCCTCTGCGTGACTCTTTAAATTTTTCATGTTTGCAGCTTCCAAATTTTCCATGGTGAGAATAATACTTTCGCCTCCAAACCAGAGTGACTTGGGGACACAAAGGTAGAAGTCGATAATTTTCTTTGCCTATGTCTGAATATTTACAGTCAGAGGTAGAAAAGGAGGAGTCTGTCCCTTGTCTAGATGAAGTCAATCCCCAGGTGTGGGATGTCTCCAGGCCTGGTTTAGCCATAAATGTTCCACCAGTAAAGATTTCTCTGAGACCAAATGCTCCCTAGCCCTGGAAAAGACAATATCCCTTAAAACCAGAAGGTCTTGAGGGTCTTAGACCATTAGTTAACAAATACCGAGATACTGGAACTCGAATCAGCTGTGAGTCCCCCTGCAACACCCCAATCTTGCCCGTTCAAAAACCAGATGGATCTTACCGATTCGTCCAGGATCTAAGAGCTGTTAATGAAGCTGTGGTTCCCATCCACCCCATAGTCCCAAACCCATATACCCTCCTATCCCAAGTCCCAGGAAATGCCAAGTACTTCTCAGTCTTGGACCTTCAAGCTGCTTTCTTTTGCATTCCTCTCCATCCTGAATCCCAAAAACTCTTTGCTTTTGAGTGGCGGGACTTGGACACGAGAGACACCATACAACTCTCGACTGGACTCGACTACCCCAAGGGTTTAGGGACAGCCCTCATATCTTTGGGACTTCCTCGGGGAGAGGACTAAGGGAATTAACTTTAACAAACAGTAGTCTAATACAGTATGTGGATGACTTGCTCATAGCTAGGCCAGATTTTACCAGCTCTCAAATGGACACTATTTAAAACGCTAACTTTCCTGTATGAAAAGGGTTATCGAGTATCCCCCAAGTAGGCTCAGATTAGCTTAACCCAAGTAAAATACCTTGGATTTATCATTACGGAGAGGAAAAGAATGCCTGACCCCGAGGGGAGATCCCTCATCTTAAATACCCCGTACCCCCAAACAATACAACAGCTTAGGGGATTTTTAGGAAGGACCGGGTTTTGCAGGATCTGGATTCCTAATTATGGCAATCTGGCCAGACCCCTATATGAAAATTTAAGGGGGAAAGAGGAAGAGCCACTCGACTGGCATGAGACCTGCAAGGTGGCCTTTAATGCCCTAAAAGAGTCCATCACTACAGCCCCAGCTTTAGGCCTCCCAAACCTGGAGAAGCCTTTTAGACTCTATGTTTCTGAAAGGACAGGAACTGCTCTTGGGGTGTTAGGGCAGAGGATGGGGCCCGTATGACAACCTGTGGCTTATCTCTCAAAATAACTAGATGAGGTGGCCAGAGGGTGGCCCACTTGCCTCCGGGCAGTAGCAGCCACCGCTCTTATGGTTAAGGAGGCATCTAAGCTGACCCTGGGTCAGCCCACCACAGTGTATACGCCTCACCGGGTGCAAGCAGTCTTGGAAACGAAAGGGGACAGGTGGATGACAGGGGGAAGGATCACCCAATACCAAGCCCTCCTCCTTGACACTCCAGAAATAAAGTTGAGGGTCTGCCAGACTTTAAATCCAGCAACCTGACTGCCAGATCCCCCTACCTCCCCTCTGGATCACCAATGCATACAAATCACAGACGAGTTATACTCTTCTCGCCGGGACCTATCAGAGACACCTTTATCTGACCCAGAGGAAAACTGGCACACAGATGGCAGCAGTTTTGTAGAAAAGGGAGAGAGGAAAGCAGGATATGCTCTAGCGAGCCTGGAAGAAACTCAGGAAAGTGGGTCTCTTCCCCCAGACACCTCAGCCCAGAAAGCTGAACTTTTTGCCCTGACAAGAGCTTTGGAGTTAGGAGAAGGAAAGAGGATTAATGTGTGTATGGACTCTAAGTATGCTTTCCTCATTCTGCATGCCCGTGCAGCAATTTGGAAAGAAAGAGGGATGCTCAGTGCCCGAAGCTCTGCTATTAAACACAAAGAGCTCATTCTCAGGCTCCTGGAGGCAGTCAAACTTCCTGCAAAATTAGCTGTCATCCACTGCAAGAGTCACCAAAAGGGGCAAGAAAAAGAGGCTCAGGGAAATAGGAAAGCTGATCAAGAGGCAGGACGAGCTGCCGGGGAAGCTACCTCTGCCACTGCTATCTGCCCCCTTTTCCCCAAGGAAACCCTGACTCCAGATTTTACCCCAGGGGGACATTCCCGATATGCTGAGCGGGGCTGGGAGATTGGCTCACATGGGTGGTTTCAGCCTGATCAGGCCCAAATAATACTCCCTGATTCTCAGGGTTAAAACATAACTAACTCCTTACATAAGAGCGCCCATTTTGGAAAAGATAATCTAGAAATCTTGCTTAAGCCTATTCTCTCCCATCCCCAGTTAGCTAAGGTTGTTAAACAGGTCACACAAAATTGTGACACCTGTCTAAAAAATAACCCAACAACCAGACCTCCTCTAATTACACCTGTCCAACATCGGGGATCATACCCAGGAGCGGACTGGCAAGTAGAATTTACAGCCATGCCCAAGACCCAAGGGTTTTCTTACTTGCTAGTCTTTATTGACACATTCACAGGATGGATCGAAGCGTTCCCTACTGAGACAGAGAGAGCTACAGAAGTCTGTAAAGCTCTGCTGAAGGAGATAGTGCCTAGGTTTGGGCTGCCTCGGCCACTTCAGAGTGACAACGGGCCCTCACTTACAGCCACGATACCCTAGAACCTAGCCGCATGCTTAGGCATAAAATACCGGCTCCGCTCATCCTGGAGGCCTCAAGTTTCAGGAAAGGTAGAGAGAGCCAACCAGACTCTTAAAAGGGCTCTGGCTAAGCTATGTCAAGAAAGACATAATAAGTGGACACATATGCTGCCCATAGCCCTCATGAGGCTACGGACATCCCCCAAACGGCCACTATTGTTAAGTCCTTATGAAATGATGTATGGACGTCCATTCTTAACTTCTGATTTGTTTTTTGACGAGGATGCCAATACACTCTTAAAACATGTAATTGACCTGGGAAGGTTTCAGCAAGAACTCCAACGGTATGGAGAACAAACCACAGGAAGATTTGAAAAATCCCCAGGTAAAGCCAGGGGATCAAGTATCAGTAAAGACCTGGCAAGAAAAAGGGAGTCCAAACCAGCTGTCCAAGAAATGGACAGGGCCATATCAGGTTGTTCTAGTGACTTCAACTGCCGTAAAAGTGAAGGGTCTATCTGCCTGGGTCCACAATTCTAGAATAAAACCCTATGGCCTACAGGAGGGGGAGACAGAAACTGAGACTCCAAAGCCAGAGGACAGCTATTCCTGTGAACCTGTTGAAGATCTCAGGCTCTTGTTCAAGCAGAACCCCATCAATCCTGCCTCAGATAAGTAAAATGCATCATATGATGTTCTTCCTCTTTCTAATCATATCTCCCTGTATGGCTAGTGATCTCTCCCTAAACGAGGGATGTTCACTTGCAAACCACACTGCTTCTCAACTCAACCTAACCAGCCCGGGCTGCATCTGCATTAATGACAAAGGTTGGGGGTCTGTCCAACCCATCCCAGGGTATCAATATCAAAGGCCCACCCTTCCAGCCGAACTATGGGCTGTTACTCAGCGCCCCCATGTGGTCGTAATATGGCCTTTTGGGAAAAGGGGGAAAAAAAACTTCATGTCTTGGTACCAGCAACAACTGTCTCTATTTGCCCCCTGGATGACATCTGCAATCCCACCTGAGCCCTTATTTTCTCTCATGACTAACATCCCCCAAGTGACCTTCCCTATCTCTCTAAAAAGCTACTCCCTAACAGGGGTGTCAGTGAGAAATCTAGACGACTCACAATGTGGGGTGACCGTCACTGCTGAAACTGATGGGGAAAACCGGGACAGGCCCTGCAGCTGGGAGACCAGCCGACGCCACCCCCGGCCAGCACCCGCCTGGCCCGGCCCGGGGCGCTTCCCGGACCCCGAGCGGCCTGGCGAGGCTGCGGGAGCTCTGGAGGGGGTTGGGGAGGGGGGTGGCTTGAGCGGGGAGGACGTCTCGGTGCCCTCCCTCCCTGGGCCTCTTCGGCCCCGCCCCCGGTCGGCGGCGCGACGCACCGCCCCCCACCCCCCGCCCCCCACCAGCCGGTCGCCGCTCAGGGTCACGAGGCTCCGGACGTGGGTGGCTTTGGCCCGGGACCGCGGTCCCCGGAGCCTCCTGCGGGCTTAGGGGCAGCCCAGCCGGGGCCCCAGGCGGCCATCCTGCCGGCTGCGCAAACCCCCTGGAGCGCCTCAGCCCCGCCTTTTCGCCCTACCGAGGCCCGCCCTGCCGCCACGCCGCGGGCCAAGCACAGGACCTTCCTGGGAGAGCAGAGGAGCGACAGCCAGGCACACGGACAGGGACTCGCACGCACCCACGCCAGGTGAGACAGAGGCAGACAGATTCGAGGGTTCAGAGAGAGACTGGAAGACAGCGTGTGGGCAGGGGGCGCCTCGGGCAGGATGCCCGGCAGCTACAGAGACCACCCGGCCCTGAGCAGCCAAAGCGATGGGGGCGGGGTTAGGCCACCGAGCAGCGGCGGGCCTGGAGAGGCCCAGGGTGGGAGGACACCTGAGATCTCCGCGCTCCGCGCCCCGCCCCCCTCCCCCCAACCCCCTGCACGCATGCCACGCCGGGGCGCTCTGACACTAGCTTCTCTGGAGTTTTGTCACTTGAATTTCTCTCCCTCTGCTCAACTGAGTGATGACAGTGTATTGAACAGCTAGGTCATTTCCAAATAAATTAAGCTTAGTGTTTCACAGGACACCCGGACATGTATGGAGAGACCAGCACGGATGCATGGACACCAACCTTGGTAATTAGACAGCCAATGGGAAATTACTGTCTGACTCAGGAGAGAGAAAGAAACCCAAATAGATGGAATGAAATGAACAGAAACACAAACTTTGCAACTCACACCGTAACTCAATTACAAAAAAAGAAAAAACAAAACAAAACAAAACAAAACAAAAAAAAAACACTATAACCATTTTAGAAAAACAATAGACCTCTCCATGACCTTTGGGCGGTGAGGAGTTCAAACACACAATAAAAAAAAGCCAACTTTTCCAAGTCGTGAATATGTTAGTTCACACATTGACTTTTACATTGAAATGTGTAACAAATAAACTTAAAATCATTGACTCACTACATAAGCATGGAAGTATTTTAAACTTAAAATATGTTCTATAGTGTTCAGGAAGCACTTGGCACATCTGTAAGTGTATCAGACCCAAAACTGGAACGTAGTGGAAGAGTCAGGATAGTCTAAAAATGAATCCCTAACTAAAAGGAACACACAGGATTACTGTAGATAAAAAAGGTTAAAGAAGAGAAGCTAGAAATCAGTCAATAAATGTCTTAGGGGTTAGCTTAGAGTGACTAGCCTCTGCGTGACTCTTTAAATTTTTCATGTTTGCAGCTTCCAAATTTTCCATGGTGAGAATAATACTTTCGCCTCCAAACCAGAGTGACTTGGGGACACAAAGGTAGAAGTCGATAATTTTCTTTGCCTATGTCTGAATATTTACAGTCAGAGGTAGAAAAGGAGGAGTCTGTCCCTTGTCTAGATGAAGTCAATCCCCAGGTGTGGGATGTCTCCAGGCCTGGTTTAGCCATAAATGTTCCACCAGTAAAGATTTCTCTGAGACCAAATGCTCCCTAGCCCTGGAAAAGACAATATCCCTTAAAACCAGAAGCTCTTGAGGGTCTTAGACCATTAGTTAACAAATACCGAGATACTGGAACTCGAATCAGCTGTGAGTCCCCCTGCAACACCCCAATCTTGCCCGTTCAAAAACCAGATGGATCTTACCGATTCGTCCAGGATCTAAGAGCTGTTAATGAAGCTGTGGTTCCCATCCACCCCATAGTCCCAAACCCATATACCCTCCTATCCCAAGTCCCAGGAAATGCCAAGTACTTCTCAGTCTTGGACCTTCAAGCTGCTTTCTTTTGCATTCCTCTCCATCCTGAATCCCAAAAACTCTTTGCTTTTGAGTGGCGGGACTTGGACACGAGAGACACCATACAACTCTCGACTGGACTCGACTACCCCAAGGGTTTAGGGACAGCCCTCATATCTTTGGGACTTCCTCGGGGAGAGAACTAAGGGAATTAACTTTAACAAACAGTAGTCTAATACAGTATGTGGATGACTTGCTCATAGCTAGGCCAGATTTTACCAGCTCTCAAATGGACACTATTTAAAACGCTAACTTTCCTGTATGAAAAGGGTTATCGAGTATCCCCCAAGTAGGCTCAGATTAGCTTAACCCAAGTAAAATACCTTGGATTTATCATTACGGAGAGGAAAAGAATGCCTGACCCCGAGGGGAGATCCCTCATCTTAAATACCCCGTACCCCCAAACAATACAACAGCTTAGGGGATTTTTAAGAAGGACCGGGTTTTGCAGGATCTGGATTCCTAATTATGGCAATCTGGCCAGACCCCTATATGAAAATTTAAGGGGGAAAGAGGAAGAGCCACTCGACTGGCATGAGACCTGCAAGGTGGCCTTTAATGCCCTAAAAGAGTCCATCACTACAGCCCCAGCTTTAGGCCTCCCAAACCTGGAGAAGCCTTTTAGACTCTATGTTTCTGAAAGGACAGGAACTGCTCTTGGGGTGTTAGGGCAGAGGATGGGGCCCGTATGACAACCTGTGGCTTATCTCTCAAAATAACTAGATGAGGTGGCCAGAGGGTGGCCCACTTGCCTCCGGGCAGTAGCAGCCACCGCTCTTATGGTTAAGGAGGCATCTAAGCTGACCCTGGGTCAGCCCACCACAGTGTATACGCCTCACCGGGTGCAAGCAGTCTTGGAAACGAAAGGGGACAGGTGGATGACAGGGGGAAGGATCACCCAATACCAAGCCCTCCTCCTTGACACTCCAGAAATAAAGTTGAGGGTCTGCCAGACTTTAAATCCAGCAACCTGACTGCCAGATCCCCCTACCTCCCCTCTGGATCACCAATGCATACAAATCACAGACGAGTTATACTCTTCTCGCCGGGACCTATCAGAGACACCTTTATCTGACCCAGAGGAAAACTGGCACACAGATGGCAGCAGTTTTGTAGAAAAGGGAGAGAGGAAAGCAGGATATGCTGTAGCGAGCCTGGAAGAAACTCAGGAAAGTGGGTCTCTTCCCCCAGACACCTCAGCCCAGAAAGCTGAACTTTTTGCCCTGACAAGAGCTTTGGAGTTAGGAGAAGGAAAGAGGATTAATGTGTGTATGGACTCTAAGTATGCTTTCCTCATTCTGCATGCCCGTGCAGCAATTTGGAAAGAAAGAGGGATGCTCAGTGCCCGAAGCTCTGCTATTAAACACAAAGAGCTCATTCTCAGGCTCCTGGAGGCAGTCAAACTTCCTGCAAAATTAGCTGTCATCCACTGCAAGAGTCACCAAAAGGGGCAAGAAAAAGAGGCTCAGGGAAATAGGAAAGCTGATCAAGAGGCAGGACGAGCTGCCGGGGAAGCTACCTCTGCCACTGCTATCTGCCCCCTTTTCCCCAAGGAAACCCTGACTCCAGATTTTACCCCAGGGGGACATTCCCGATATGCTGAGCGGGGCTGGGAGATTGGCTCACATGGGTGGTTTCAGCCTGATCAGGCCCAAATAATACTCCCTGATTCTCAGGGTTAAAACATAACTAACTCCTTACATAAGAGCGCCCATTTTGGAAAAGATAATCTAGAAATCTTGCTTAAGCCTATTCTCTCCCATCCCCAGTTAGCTAAGGTTGTTAAACAGGTCACACAAAATTGTGACACCTGTCTAAAAAATAACCCAACAACCAGACCTCCTCTAATTACACCTGTCCAACATCGGGGATCATACCCAGGAGCGGACTGGCAAGTAGAATTTACAGCCATGCCCAAGACCCAAGGGTTTTCTTACTTGCTAGTCTTTATTGACACATTCACAGGATGGATCGAAGCGTTCCCTACTGAGACAGAGAGAGCTACAGAAGTCTGTAAAGCTCTGCTGAAGGAGATAGTGCCTAGGTTTGGGCTGCCTCGGTCACTTCAGAGTGACAACGGGCCCTCACTTACAGCCACGATACCCCAGAACCTAGCCGCATGCTTAGGCATAAAATACCGGCTCCGCTCATCCTGGAGGCCTCAAGTTTCAGGAAAGGTAGAGAGAGCCAACCAGACTCTTAAAAGGGCTCTGGCTAAGCTATGTCAAGAAAGACATAATAAGTGGACACATATGCTGCCCATAGCCCTCATGAGGCTACGGACATCCCCCAAACGGCCACTATTGTTAAGTCCTTATGAAATGATGTATGGACGTCCATTCTTAACTTCTGATTTGTTTTTTGACGAGGATGCCAATACACTCTTAAAACATGTAATTGACCTGGGAAGGTTTCAGCAAGAACTCCAACGGTATGGAGAACAAACCACAGGAAGACTTGAAAAATCCCCAGGTAAAGCCAGGGGATCAAGTATCAGTAAAGACCTGGCAAGAAAAAGGGAGTCCAAACCAGCTGTCCAAGAAATGGACAGGGCCATATCAGGTTGTTCTAGTGACTTCAACTGCCGTAAAAGTGAAGGGTCTATCTGCCTGGGTCCACAATTCTAGAATAAAACCCTATGGCCTACAGGAGGGGGAGACAGAAACTGAGACTCCAAAGCCAGAGGACAGCTATTCCTGTGAACCTGTTGAAGATCTCAGGCTCTTGTTCAAGCAGAACCCCATCAATCCTGCCTCAGATAAGTAAAATGCATCATATGATGTTCTTCCTCTTTCTAATCATATCTCCCTGTATGGCTAGTGATCTCTCCCTAAACGAGGCATGTTCACTTGCAAACCACACTGCTTCTCAACTCAACCTAACCAGCCCGGGCTGCATCTGCATTAATGACAAAGGTTGGGGGTCTGTCCAACCCATCCCAGTGTATCAATATCAAAGGCCCACCCTTCCAGCCGAACTATGGGCTGTTACTCAGCGCCCCCATGTGGTCGTAATATGGCCTTTTGGGAAAAGGGGGAAAAAAAACTTCATGTCTTGGTACCAGCAACAACTGTCTCTATTTGCCCCCTGGATGACATCTGCAATCCCACCTGAGCCCTTATTTTCTCTCATGACTAACATCCCCCAAGTGACCTTCCCTATCACTCTAAAAAGCCACTCCCTAACAGGGGTGTCAGTGAGAAATCTAGACGACTCACAATGTGGGGTGACCGTCACTGCTGAAACTGATGGGGAAAACCGGGACAGGCCCTGCAGCTGGGAGACCAGCCGACGCCACCCCCGGCCAGCACCCGCCTGGCCCGGCCCGGGGCGCTTCCCGGACCCCGAGCGGCCTGGCGAGGCTGCGGGAGCTCTGGAGGGGGTTGGGGAGGGGGGTGGCTTGAGCGGGGAGGACGTCTCGGTGCCCTCCCTCCCTGGGCCTCTTCGGCCCCGCCCCCGGTCGGCGGCGCGACGCACCGCCCCCCACCCCCCGCCCCCCACCAGCCGGTCGCCGCTCAGGGTCACGAGGCTCCGGACGTGGGTGGCTTTGGCCCGGGACCGCGGTCCCCGGAGCCTCCTGCGGGCTTAGGGGCAGCCCAGCCGGGGCCCCAGGCGGCCATCCTGCCGGCTGCGCAAACCCCCTGGAGCGCCTCAGCCCCGCCTTTTCACCCTACCGAGGCCCGCCCTGCCGCCACGCCGCGGGCCAAGCACAGGACCTTCCTGGGAGAGCAGAGGAGCGACAGCCAGGCACACGGACAGGGACTCGCACGCACCCACGCCAGGTGAGACAGAGGCAGAAAGATTCGAGGGTTCAGAGAGAGACTGGAAGACAGCGTGTGGGCAGGGGGCGCCTCGGGCAGGATGCCCGGCAGCTACAGAGACCACCCGGCCCTGAGCAGCCAAAGCGATGGGGGCGGGGTTAGGCCACCGAGCAGCGGCGGGCCTGGAGAGGCCCAGGGTGGGAGGACACCTGAGATCTCCGCGCTCCGCGCCCCGCCCCCCTCCCCCCAACCCCCTGCACGCATGCCACGCCGGGGCGCTCTGACACTAGCTTCTCTGGAGTTTTGTCACTTGAATTTCTCTCCCTCTGCTCAACTGAGTGATGACAGTGTATTGAACAGCTAGGTCATTTCCAAATAAATTAAGCTTAGTGTTTCACAGGACACCCGGACATGTATGGAGAGACCAGCACGGATGCATGGACACCAACCTTGGTAATTAGACAGCCAATGGGAAATTACTGTCTGACTCAGGAGAGAGAAAGAAACCCAAATAGATGGAATGAAATGAACAGAAACACAAACTTTGCAACTCACACCGTAACTCAATTACAAAAAAAGAAAAAACAAAACAAAACAAAACAAAAAAAAACACTATAACCATTTTAGAAAAACAATAGACCTCTCCATGACGTTTGGTCGGTGAGGAGTTCAAACACACAACAAAAAAAAGCCAACTTTTCCAAGTCGTGAATATGTTAGTTCACACATTGACTTTTACATTGAAATGTGTAACAAATAAACTTAAAATCATTGACTCACTACATAAGCATGGAAGTATTTTAAACTTAAAATATGTTCTATAGTGTTCAGGAAGCACTTGGCACATCTGTAAGTGTATCAGACCCAAAACTGGAACGTAGTGGAAGAGTCAGGATAGTCTAAAAATGAATCCCTAACTAAAAGGAACACACAGGATTACTGTAGATAAAAAAGGTTAAAGAAGAGAAGCTAGAAATCAGTCAATAAATGTCTTAGGGGTTAGCTTAGAGTGACTAGCCTGTGCGTGACTCTTTAAATTTTTCATGTTTGCAGCTTCCAAATTTTCCATGGTGAGAATAATACTTTCGCCTCCAAACCAGAGTGACTTGGGGACACAAAGGTAGAAGTCGATAATTTTCTTTGCCTATGTCTGAATATTTACAGTCAGAGGTAGAAAAGGAGGAGTCTGTCCCTTGTCTAGATGAGGTCAATCCCCAGGTGTGGGATGTCTCCAGGCCTGGTTTAGCCATAAATGTTCCACCAGTAAAGATTTCTCTGAGACCAAATGCTCCCTAGCCCTGGAAAAGACAATATCCCTTAAAACCAGAAGCTCTTGAGGGTCTTAGACCATTAGTTAACAAATACCGAGATACTGGAACTCGAATCAGCTGTGAGTCCCCCTGCAACACCCCAATCTTGCCCGTTCAAAAACCAGATGGATCTTACCGATTCGTCCAGGATCTAAGAGCTGTTAATGAAGCTGTGGTTCCCATCCACCCCATAGTCCCAAACCCATATACCCTCCTATCCCAAGTCCCAGGAAATGCCAAGTACTTCTCAGTCTTGGACCTTCAAGCTGCTTTCTTTTGCATTCCTCTCCATCCTGAATCCCAAAAACTCTTTGCTTTTGAGTGGCGGGACTTGGAAACAAGAGAGACCATACAACTCTCGACTGGACTCGACTACCCCAAGGGTTTAGGGACAGCCCTCATATCTTCGGGACTTCCTCGGGGAGAGAACTAAGGGAATTAACTTTAACAAACAGTAGTCTAATACAGTATGTGGATGACTGGCTCATAGCTAGGCCAGATTTTACCAGCTCTCAAATGGACACTATTTAAAACGCTAACTTTCCTGTATGAAAAGGGTTATCGAGTATCCCCCAAGTAGGCTCAGATTAGCTTAACCCAAGTAAAATACCTTGGATTTATGATTACGGAGAGGAAAAGAATGCCTGACCCCGAGGGGAGATCCCTCATCTTAAATACCCCGTACCCCCAAACAAAACAACAGCTTAGGGGATTTTTAGGAAGGACCGGGTTTTGCAGGATCTGGATTCCTAATTATGGCAATCTGGCCAGACCCCTATATGAAAATTTAAGGGGGAAAGAGGAAGAGCCACTCGACTGGCATGAGACCTGCAAGGTGGCCTTTAATGCCCTAAAAGAGTCCATCACTACAGCCCCAGCTTTAGGCCTCCCAAACCTGGAGAAGCCTTTTAGACTCTATGTTTCTGAAAGGACAGGAACTGCTCTTGGGGTGTTAGGGCAGATGATGGGGCCCGTATGACAACCTGTGGCTTATCTCTCAAAATAACTAGATGAGGTGGCCAGAGGGTGGCCCACTTGCCTCCGGGCAGTAGCAGCCACCGCTCTTATGGTTAAGGAGGCATCTAAGCTGACCCTGGGTCAGCCCACCACAGTGTATACGCCTCACCGGGTGCAAGCAGTCTTGGAAACGAAAGGGGACAGGTGGATGACAGGGGGAAGGATCACCCAATACCAAGCCCTCCTCCTTGACACTCCAGAAATAAAGTTGAGGGTCTGCCAGACTTTAAATCCAGCAACCTGACTGCCAGATCCCCCTACCTCCCCTCTGGATCACCAATGCATACAAATCACAGACGAGTTATACTCTTCTCGCCGGGACCTATCAGAGACACCTTTATCTGACCCAGAGGAAAACTGGCACACAGATGGCAGCAGTTTTGTAGAAAAGGGAGAGAGGAAAGCAGGATATGCTGTAGCGAGCCTGGAAGAAACTCAGGAAAGTGGGTCTCTTCCCCCAGACACCTCAGCCCAGAAAGCTGAACTTTTTGCCCTGACAAGAGCTTTGGAGTTAGGAGAAGGAAAGAGGATTAATGTGTGTATGGACTCTAAGTATGCTTTCCTCATTCTGCATGCCCGTGCAGCAATTTGGAAAGAAAGAGGGATGCTCAGTGCCCGAAGCTCTGCTATTAAACACAAAGAGCTCATTCTCAGGCTCCTGGAGGCAGTCAAACTTCCTGCAAAATTAGCTGTCATCCACTGCAAGAGTCACCAAAAGGGGCAAGAAAAAGAGGCTCAGGGAAATAGGAAAGCTGATCAAGAGGCAGGACGAGCTGCCGGGGAAGCTACCTCTGCCACTGCTATCTGCCCCCTTTTCCCCAAGGAAACCCTGACTCCAGATTTTACCCCAGGGGGACATTCCCGATATGCTGAGCGGGGCTGGGAGATTGGCTCACATGGGTGGTTTCAGCCTGATCAGGCCCAAATAATACTCCCTGATTCTCAGGGTTAAAACATAACTAACTCCTTACATAAGAGCGCCCATTTTGGAAAAGATAATCTAGAAATCTTGCTTAAGCCTATTCTCTCCCATCCCCAGTTAGCTAAGGTTGTTAAACAGGTCACACAAAATTGTGACACCTGTCTAAAAAATAACCCAACAACCAGACCTCCTCTAATTACACCTGTCCAACATCGGGGATCATACCCAGGAGCGGACTGGCAAGTAGAATTTACAGCCATGCCCAAGACCCAAGGGTTTTCTTACTTGCTAGTCTTTATTGACACATTCACAGGATGGATCGAAGCGTTCCCTACTGAGACAGAGAGAGCTACAGAAGTCTGTAAAGCTCTGCTGAAGGAGATAGTGCCTAGGTTTGGGCTGCCTCGGTCACTTCAGAGTGACAACGGGCCCTCACTTACAGCCACGATACCCCAGAACCTAGCCGCATGCTTAGGCATAAAATACCGGCTCCGCTCATCCTGGAGGCCTCAAGTTTCAGGAAAGGTAGAGAGAGCCAACCAGACTCTTAAAAGGGCTCTGGCTAAGCTATGTCAAGAAAGACATAATAAGTGGACACATATGCTGCCCATAGCCCTCAAGAGGCTACGGACATCCCCCAAACGGCCACTATTGTTAAGTCCTTATGAAATGATGCATGCACGTCCATTCTTAACTTCTGATTTGTTTTTTGACGAGGATGCCAATACACTCTTAAAACATGTAATTGACCTGGGAAGGTTTCAGCAAGAACTCCAACGGTATGGAGAACAAACCACAGGAAGACTTGAAAAATCCCCAGGTAAAGCCAGGGGATCAAGTATCAGTAAAGACCTGGCAAGAAAAAGGGAGTCCAAACCAGCTGTCCGAGAAATGGACAGGGCCATATCAGGTTGTTCTAGTGACTTCAACTGCTGTAAAAGTGAAGGGTCTATCTGCCTGGGTCCACAATTCTAGAATAAAACCCTATGGCCTACAGGAGGGGGAGACAGAAACTGAGACTCCAAAGCCAGAGGACAGCTATTCCTGTGAACCTGTTGAAGATCTCAGGCTCTTGTTCAAGCAGAACCCCATCAATCCTGCCTCAGATAAGTAAAATGCATCATATGATGTTCTTCCTCTTTCTAATCATATCTCCCTGTATGGCTAGTGATCTCTCCCTAAACGAGGCATGTTCACTTGCAAACCACACTGCTTCTCAACTCAACCTAACCAGCCCGGGCTGCATCTGCATTAATGACAAAGGTTGGGGGTCTGTCCAACCCATCCCAGGGTATCAATATCAAAGGCCCACCCTTCCAGCCGAACTATGGGCTGTTACTCAGCGCCCCCATGTGGTCGTAATATGGCCTTTTGGGAAAAGGGGGAAAAAAAACTTCATGTCTTGGTACCAGCAACAACTGTCTCTATTTGACCCCTGGATGACATCTGCAATCCCACCTGAGCCCTTATTTTCTCTCATGACTAACATCCCCCAAGTGACCTTCCCTATCTCTCTAAAAAGCCACTCCCTAACAGGGGTGTCAGTGAGAAATCTAGACGACTCACAATGTGGGGTGACCGTCACTGCTGAAACTGATGGGGAAAACCGGGACAGGCCCTGCAGCTGGGAGACCAGCCGACGCCACCCCCGGCCAGCACCCGCCTGGCCCGGCCCGGGGCGCTTCCCGGACCCCGAGCGGCCTGGCGAGGCTGCGGGAGCTCTGGAGGAGGGGGGTGGCTTGAGCGGGGAGGACGTCTCGGTGCCCTCCCTCCCTGGGCCTCTTCGGCCCCGCCCCCGGTCGGCGGCGCGACGCACCGCCCCCCACCCCCCGCCCCCCACCAGCCGGTCGCCGCTCAGGGTCACGAGGCTCCGGACGTGGGTGGCTTTGGCCCGGGACCGCGGTCCCCGGAGCCTCCTGCGGGCTTAGGGGCAGCCCAGCCGGGGCCCCAGGCGGCCATCCTGCCGGCTGCGCAAACCCCCTGGAGCGCCTCAGCCCCGCCTTTTCACCCTACCGAGGCCCGCCCTGCCGCCACGCCGCGGGCCAAGCACAGGACCTTCCTGGGAGAGCAGAGGAGCGACAGCCAGGCACACGGACAGGGACTCGCACGAACCCACGCCAGGTGAGACAGAGGCAGAAAGATTCGAGGGTTCAGAGAGAGACTGGAAGACAGCGTGTGGGCAGGGGGCGCCTCGGGCAGGATGCCCGGCAGCTACAGAGACCACCCGGCCCTGAGCAGCCAAAGCGATGGGGGCGGGGTTAGGCCACCGAGCAGCGGCGGGCCTGGAGAGGCCCAGGGTGGGAGGACACCTGAGATCTCCGCGCTCCGCGCCCCGCCCCCCTCCCCCCAACCCCCTGCACGCATGCCACGCCGGGGCGCTCTGACACTAGCTTCTCTGGAGTTTTGTCACTTGAATTTCTCTCCCTCTGCTCAACTGAGTGATGACAGTGTATTGAACAGCTAGATCATTTCCAAATAAATTAAGCTTAGTGTTTCACAGGACACCCGGACATGTATGGAGAGACCAGCACGGATGCATGGACACCAACCTTGGTAATTAGACAGCCAATGGGAAATTACTGTCTGACTCAGGAGAGAGAAAGAAACCCAAATAGATGGAATGAAATGAACAGAAACACAAACTTTGCAACTCACACCGTAACTCAATTACAAAAAAAGAAAAAACAAAACAAAACAAAACAAAAAAAAACACTATAACCATTTTAGAAAAACAATAGACCTCCCCATGACCTTTGGTCGGTGAGGAGTTCAAACACACAACAAAAAAAAGCCAACTTTTCCAAGTCGTGAATATGTTAGTTCACACATTGACTTTTACATTGAAATGTGTAACAAATAAACTTAAAATCATTGACTCACTACATAAGCATGGAAGTATTTTAAACTTAAAATATGTTCTATAGTGTTCAGGAAGCACTTGGCACATCTGTAAGTGTATCAGACCCAAAACTGGAATGTAGTGGAAGAGTCAGGATAGTCTAAAAATGAATCCCTAACTAAAAGGAACACACAGGATTACTGTAGATAAAAAAGGTTAAAGAAGAGAAGCTAGAAATCAGTCAATAAATGTCTTAGGGGTTAGCTTAGAGTGACTATCCTGTGCGTGATTCTTTAAATTTTTCATGTTTGCAGCTTCCAAATTTTCCATGGTGAGAATAATACTTTCGCCTCCAAACCAGAGTGACTTGGGGACACAAAGGTAGAAGTCGATAATTTTCTTTGCCTATGTCTGAATATTTACAGTCAGAGGTAGAAAAGGAGGAGTCTGTCCCTTGTCTAGATGAGGTCAATCCCCAGGTGTGGGATGTCCAGGCCTGGTTTAGCCATAAATGTTCCACCAGTAAAGATTTCTCTGAGACCAAATGCTCCCTAGCCCTGGAAAAGACAATATCCCTTAAAACCAGAAGGTCTTGAGGGTCTTAGACCATTAGTTAACAAATACCGAGATACTGGAACTCGAATCAGCTGTGAGTCCCCCTGCAACACCCCAATCTTGCCCGTTCAAAAACCAGATGGATCTTACCGATTCGTCCAGGATCTAAGAGCTGTTAATGAAGCTGTGGTTCCCATCCACCCCATAGTCCCAAACCCATATACCCTCCTATCCCAAGTCCCAGGAAATGCCAAGTACTTCTCAGTCTTGGACCTTCAAGCTGCTTTCTTTTGCATTCCTCTCCATCCTGAATCCCAAAAACTCTTTGCTTTTGAGTGGCGGGACTTGGAAACAAGAGAGACCATACAACTCTCGACTGGACTCGACTACCCCAAGGGTTTAGGGACAGCCCTCATATCTTCGGGACTTCCTCGGGGAGAGAACTAAGGGAATTAACTTTAACAAACAGTAGTCTAATACAGTATGTGGATGACTTGCTCATAGCTAGGCCAGATTTTACCAGCTCTCAAATGGACACTATTTAAAACGCTAACTTTCCTGTATGAAAAGGGTTATCGAGTATCCCCCAAGTAGGCTCAGATTAGCTTAACCCAAGTAAAATACCTTGGATTTATGATTACGGAGAGGAAAAGAATGCCTGACCCCGAGGGGAGATCCCTCATCTTAAATACCCCGTACCCCCAAACAAAACAACAGCTTAGGGGATTTTTAGGAAGGACCGGGTTTTGCAGGATCTGGATTCCTAATTATGGCAATCTGGCCAGACCCCTATATGAAAATTTAAGGGGGAAAGAGGAAGAGCCACTCGACTGGCATGAGACCTGCAAGGTGGCCTTTAATGCCCTAAAAGAGTCCATCACTACAGCCCCAGCTTTAGGCCTCCCAAACCTGGAGAAGCCTTTTAGACTCTATGTTTCTGAAAGGACAGGAACTGCTCTTGGGGTGTTAGGGCAGATGATGGGGCCCGTATGACAACCTGTGGCTTATCTCTCAAAATAACTAGATGAGGTGGCCAGAGGGTGGCCCACTTGCCTCCGGGCAGTAGCAGCCACCGCTCTTATGGTTAAGGAGGCATCTAAGCTGACCCTGGGTCAGCCCACCACAGTGTATACGCCTCACCGGGTGCAAGCAGTCTTGGAAACGAAAGGGGACAGGTGGATGACAGGGGGAAGGATCACCCAATACCAAGCCCTCCTCCTTGACACTCCAGAAATAAAGTTGAGGGTCTGCCAGACTTTAAATCCAGCAACCTGACTGCCAGATCCCCCTACCTCCCCTCTGGATCACCAATGCATACAAATCACAGACGAGTTATACTCTTCTCGCCGGGACCTATCAGAGACACCTTTATCTGACCCAGAGGAAAACTGGCACACAGATGGCAGCAGTTTTGTAGAAAAGGGAGAGAGGAAAGCAGGATATGCTGTAGCGAGCCTGGAAGAAACTCAGGAAAGTGGGTCTCTTCCCCCAGACACCTCAGCCCAGAAAGCTGAACTTTTTGCCCTGACAAGAGCTTTGGAGTTAGGAGAAGGAAAGAGGATTAATGTGTGTATGGACTCTAAGTATGCTTTCCTCATTCTGCATGCCCGTGCAGCAATTTGGAAAGAAAGAGGGATGCTCAGTGCCCGAAGCTCTGCTATTAAACACAAAGAGCTCATTCTCAGGCTCCTGGAGGCAGTCAAACTTCCTGCAAAATTAGCTGTCATCCACTGCAAGAGTCACCAAAAGGGGCAAGAAAAAGAGGCTCAGGGAAATAGGAAAGCTGATCAAGAGGCAGGACGAGCTGCCGGGGAAGCTACCTCTGCCACTGCTATCTGCCCCCTTTTCCCCAAGGAAACCCTGACTCCAGATTTTACCCCAGGGGGACATTCCCGATATGCTGAGCGGGGCTGGGAGATTGGCTCACATGGGTGGTTTCAGCCTGATCAGGCCCAAATAATACTCCCTGATTCTCAGGGTTAAAACATAACTAACTCCTTACATAAGAGCGCCCATTTTGGAAAAGATAATCTAGAAATCTTGCTTAAGCCTATTCTCTCCCATCCCCAGTTAGCTAAGGTTGTTAAACAGGTCACACAAAATTGTGACACCTGTCTAAAAAATAACCCAACAACCAGACCTCCTCTAATTACACCTGTCCAACATCGGGGATCATACCCAGGAGCGGACTGGCAAGTAGAATTTACAGCCATGCCCAAGACCCAAGGGTTTTCTTACTTGCTAGTCTTTATTGACACATTCACAGGATGGATCGAAGCGTTCCCTACTGAGACAGAGAGAGCTACAGAAGTCTGTAAAGCTCTGCTGAAGGAGATAGTGCCTAGGTTTGGGCTGCCTCGGTCACTTCAGAGTGACAACGGGCCCTCACTTACAGCCACAATACCCCAGAACCTAGCCGCATGCTTAGGCATAAAATACCGGCTCCGCTCATCCTGGAGGCCTCAAGTTTCAGGAAAGGTAGAGAGAGCCAACCAGACTCTTAAAAGGGCTCTGGCTAAGCTATGTCAAGAAAGACATAATAAGTGGACACATATGCTGCCCATAGCCCTCAAGAGGCTACGGACATCCCCCAAACGGCCACTATTGTTAAGTCCTTATGAAATGATGTATGGACGTCCATTCTTAACTTCTGATTTGTTTTTTGACGAGGATGCCAATACACTCTTAAAACATGTAATTGACCTGGGAAGGTTTCAGCAAGAACTCCAACGGTATGGAGAACAAACCACAGGAAGACTTGAAAAATCCCCAGGTAAAGCCAGGGGATCAAGTATCAGTAAAGACCTGGCAAGAAAAAGGGAGTCCAAACCAGCTGTCCGAGAAATGGACAGGGCCATATCAGGTTGTTCTAGTGACTTCAACTGCTGTAAAAGTGAAGGGTCTATCTGCCTGGGTCCACAATTCTAGAATAAAACCCTATGGCCTACAGGAGGGGGAGACAGAAACTGAGACTCCAAAGCCAGAGGACAGCTATTCCTGTGAACCTGTTGAAGATCTCAGGCTCTTGTTCAAGCAGAACCCCATCAATCCTGCCTCAGATAAGTAAAATGCATCATATGATGTTCTTCCTCTTTCTAATCATATCTCCCTGTATGGCTAGTGATCTCTCCCTAAACGAGGCATGTTCACTTGCAAACCACACTGCTTCTCAACTCAACCTAACCAGCCCGGGCTGCATCTGCATTAATGACAAAGGTTGGGGGTCTGTCCAACCCATCCCAGGGTATCAATATCAAAGGCCCACCCTTCCAGCCGAACTATGGGCTGTTACTCAGCGCCCCCATGTGGTCGTAATATGGCCTTTTGGGAAAAGGGGGAAAAAAAACTTCATGTCTTGGTACCAGCAACAACTGTCTCTATTTGCCCCCTGGATGACATCTGCAATCCCACCTGAGCCCTTATTTTCTCTCATGACTAACATCCCCCAAGTGACCTTCCCTATCTCTCTAAAAAGCCACTCCCTAACAGGGGTGTCAGTGAGAAATCTAGACGACTCACAATGTGGGGTGACCGTCACTGCTGAAACTGATGGGGAAAACCGGGACAGGCCCTGCAGCTGGGAGACCAGCCGACGCCACCCCCGGCCAGCACCCGCCTGGCCCGGCCCGGGGCGCTTCCCGGACCCCGAGCGGCCTGGCGAGGCTGCGGGAGCTCTGGAGGGGGTTGGGGAGGGGGGTGGCTTGAGCGGGGAGGACGTCTCGGTGCCCTCCCTCCCTGGGCCTCTTCGGCCCCGCCCCCGGTCGGCGGCGCGACGCACCGCCCCCCACCCCCCGCCCCCCACCAGCCGGTCGCCGCTCAGGGTCACGAGGCTCCGGACGTGGGTGGCTTTGGCCCGGGACCGCGGTCCCCGGAGCCTCCTGCGGGCTTAGGGGCAGCCCAGCCGGGGCCCCAGGCGGCCATCCTGCCGGCTGCGCAAACCCCCTGGAGCGCCTCAGCCCCGCCTTTTCACCCTACCGAGGCCCGCCCTGCCGCCACGCCGCGGGCCAAGCACAGGACCTTCCTGGGAGAGCAGAGGAGCGACAGCCAGGCACACGGACAGGGACTCGCACGCACCCACGCCAGGTGAGACAGAGGCAGAAAGATTCGAGGGTTCAGAGAGAGACTGGAAGACAGCGTGTGGGCAGGGGGCGCCTCGGGCAGGATGCCCGGCAGCTACAGAGACCACCCGGCCCTGAGCAGCCAAAGCGATGGGGGCGGGGTTAGGCCACCGAGCAGAGGCGGGCCTGGAGAGGCCCAGGGTGGGAGGACACCTGAGATCTCCGCGCTCCGCGCCCCGCCCCCCTCCCCCCAACCCCCTGCACGCATGCCACGCCGGGGCGCTCTGACACTAGCTTCTCTGGAGTTTTGTCACTTGAATTTCTCTCCCTCTGCTCAACTGAGTGATGACAGTGTATTGAACAGCTAGGTCATTTCCAAATAAATTAAGCTTAGTGTTTCACAGGACACCCGGACATGTATGGAGAGACCAGCACGGATGCATGGACACCAACCTTGGTAATTAGACAGCCAATGGGAAATTACTGTCTGACTCAGGAGAGAGAAAGAAACCCAAATAGATGGAATGAAATGAACAGAAACACAAACTTAGCAACTCACACCGTAACTCAATTACAAAAAAAGAAAAAACAAAACAAAACAAAACAAAACAAAAAAAAACACTATAACCATTTTAGAAAAACAATAGACCTCTCCATGACCTTTGGGCGGTGAGGAGTTCAAACACACAACAAAAAAAAGCCAACTTTTCCAAGTCGTGAATATGTTAGTTCACACATTGACTTTTACATTGAAATGTGTAACAAATAAACTTAAAATCATTGACTCACTACATAAGCATGGAAGTATTTTAAACTTAAAATATGTTCTATAGTGTTCAGGAAGCACTTGGCACATCTGTAAGTGTATCAGACCCAAAACTGGAACGTAGTGGAAGAGTCAGGATAGTCTAAAAATGAATCCCTAACTAAAAGGAACACACAGGATTACTGTAGATAAAAAAGGTTAAAGAAGAGAAGCTAGAAATCAGTCAATAAATGTCTTAGGGGTTAGCTTAGAGTGACTAGCCTCTGCGTGACTCTTTAAATTTTTCATGTTTGCAGCTTCCAAATTTTCCATGGTGAGAATAATACTTTCGCCTCCAAACCAGAGTGACTTGGGGACACAAAGGTAGAAGTCGATAATTTTCTTTGCCTATGTCTGAATATTTACAGTCAGAGGTAGAAAAGGAGGAGTCTGTCCCTTGTCTAGATGAAGTCAATCCCCAGGTGTGGGATGTCTCCAGGCCTGGTTTAGCCATAAATGTTCCACCAGTAAAGATTTCTCTGAGACCAAATGCTCCCTAGCCCTGGAAAAGACAATATCCCTTAAAACCAGAAGGTCTTGAGGGTCTTAGACCATTAGTTAACAAATACCGAGATACTGGAACTCGAATCAGCTGTGAGTCCCCCTGCAACACCCCAATCTTGCCCGTTCAAAAACCAGATGGATCTTACCGATTCGTCCAGGATCTAAGAGCTGTTAATGAAGCTGTGGTTCCCATCCACCCCATAGTCCCAAACCCATATACCCTCCTATCCCAAGTCCCAGGAAATGCCAAGTACTTCTCAGTCTTGGACCTTCAAGCTGCTTTCTTTTGCATTCCTCTCCATCCTGAATCCCAAAAACTCTTTGCTTTTGAGTGGCGGGACTTGGAAACAAGAGAGACCATACAACTCTCGACTGGACTCGACTACCCCAAGGGTTTAGGGACAGCCCTCATATCTTTGGGACTTCCTCGGGGAGAGAACTAAGGGAATTAACTTTAACAAACAGTAGTCTAATACAGTATGTGGATGACTTGCTCATAGCTAGGCCAGATTTTACCAGCTCTCAAATGGACACTATTTAAAACGCTAACTTTCCTGTATGAAAAGGGTTATCGAGTATCCCCCAAGTAGGCTCAGATTAGCTTAACCCAAGTAAAATACCTTGGATTTATCATTACGGAGAGGAAAAGAATGCCTGACCCCGAGGGGAGATCCCTCATCTTAAATACCCCGTACCCCCAAACAAAACAACAGCTTAGGGGATTTTTAGGAAGGACCGGGTTTTGCAGGATCTGGATTCCTAATTATGGCAATCTGGCCAGACCCCTATATGAAAATTTAAGGGGGAAAGAGGAAGAGCCACTCGACTGGCATGAGACCTGCAAGGTGGCCTTTAATGCCCTAAAAGAGTCCATCACTACAGCCCCAGCTTTAGGCCTCCCAAACCTGGAGAAGCCTTTTAGACTCTATGTTTCTGAAAGGACAGGAACTGCTCTTGGGGTGTTAGGGCAGAGGATGGGGCCCGTATGACAACCTGTGGCTTATCTCTCAAAATAACTAGATGAGGTGGCCAGAGGGTGGCCCACTTGCCTCCGGGCAGTAGCAGCCACCGCTCTTATGGTTAAGGAGGCATCTAAGCTGACCCTGGGTCAGCCCACCACAGTGTATACGCCTCACCGGGTGCAAGCAGTCTTGGAAACGAAAGGGGACAGGTGGATGACAGGGGGAAGGATCACCCAATACCAAGCCCTCCTCCTTGACACTCCAGAAATAAAGTTGAGGGTCTGCCAGACTTTAAATCCAGCAACCTGACTGCCAGATCCCCCTACCTCCCCTCTGGATCACCAATGCATACAAATCACAGACGAGTTATACTCTTCTCGCCGGGACCTATCAGAGACACCTTTATCTGACCCAGAGGAAAACTGGCACACAGATGGCAGCAGTTTTGTAGAAAAGGGAGAGAGGAAAGCAGGATATGCTGTAGCGAGCCTGGAAGAAACTCAGGAAAGTGGGTCTCTTCCCCCAGACACCTCAGCCCAGAAAGCTGAACTTTTTGCCCTGACAAGAGCTTTGGAGTTAGGAGAAGGATAGAGGATTAATGTGTGTATGGACTCTAAGTATGCTTTCCTCATTCTGCATGCCCGTGCAGCAATTTGGAAAGAAAGAGGGATGCTCAGTGCCCGAAGCTCTGCTATTAAACACAAAGAGCTCATTCTCAGGCTCCTGGAGGCAGTCAAACTTCCTGCAAAATTAGCTGTCATCCACTGCAAGAGTCACCAAAAGGGGCAAGAAAAAGAGGCTCAGGGAAATAGGAAAGCTGATCAAGAGGCAGGACGAGCTGCCGGGGAAGCTACCTCTGCCACTGCTATCTGCCCCCTTTTCCCCAAGGAAACCCTGACTCCAGATTTTACCCCAGGGGGACATTCCCGATATGCTGAGCGGGGCTGGGAGATTGGCTCACATGGGTGGTTTCAGCCTGATCAGGCCCAAATAATACTCCCTGATTCTCAGGGTTAAAACATAACTAACTCCTTACATAAGAGCGCCCATTTTGGAAAAGATAATCTAGAAATCTTGCTTAAGCCTATTCTCTCCCATCCCCAGTTAGCTAAGGTTGTTAAACAGGTCACACAAAATTGTGACACCTGTCTAAAAAATAACCCAACAACCAGACCTCCTCTAATTACACCTGTCCAACATCGGGGATCATACCCAGGAGCGGACTGGCAAGTAGAATTTACAGCCATGCCCAAGACCCAAGGGTTTTCTTACTTGCTAGTCTTTATTGACACATTCACAGGATGGATCGAAGCGTTCCCTACTGAGACAGAGAGAGCTACAGAAGTCTGTAAAGCTCTGCTGAAGGAGATAGTGCCTAGGTTTGGGCTGCCTCGGTCACTTCAGAGTGACAACGGGCCCTCACTTACAGCCACGATACCCCAGAACCTAGCCGCATGCTTAGGCATAAAATACCGGCTCCGCTCATCCTGGAGGCCTCAAGTTTCAGGAAAGGTAGAGAGAGCCAACCAGACTCTTAAAAGGGCTCTGGCTAAGCTATGTCAAGAAAGACATAATAAGTGGACACATATGCTGCCCATAGCCCTCATGAGGCTACGGACATCCCCCAAACGGCCACTATTGTTAAGTCCTTATGAAATGATGTATGGACGTCCATTCTTAACTTCTGATTTGTTTTTTGACGAGGATGCCAATACACTATTAAAACATGTAATTGACCTGGGAAGGTTTCAGCAAGAACTCCAACGGTATGGAGAAGAAACCACAGGAAGACTTGAAAAATCCCCAGGTAAAGCCAGGGGATCAAGTATCAGTAAAGACCTGGCAAGAAAAAGGGAGTCCAAACCAGCTGTCCAAGAAATGGACAGGGCCATATCAGGTTGTTCTAGTGACTTCAACTGCTGTAAAAGTGAAGGGTCTATCTGCCTGGGTCCACAATTCTAGAATAAAACCCTATGGCCTACAGGAGGGGGAGACAGAAACTGAGACTCCAAAGCCAGAGGACAGCTATTCCTGTGAACCTGTTGAAGATCTCAGGCTCTTGTTCAAGCAGAACCCCATCAATCCTGCCTCAGATAAGTAAAATGCATCATATGAGGTTCTTCCTCTTTCTAATCATATCTCCCTGTATGGCTATTGATCTCTCCCTAAACGAGGCATGTTCACTTGCAAACCACACTGCTTCTCAACTTAACCTAACCAGCCCGGGCTGCATCTGCATTAATGACAAAGGTTGGGGGTCTGTCCAACCCATCCCAGGGTATCAATATCAAAGGCCCACCCTTCCAGCCGAACTATGGGCTGTTACTCAGCGCCCCCATGTGGTCGTAATATGGCCTTTTGGGAAAAGGGGGAAAAAAAACTTCATGTCTTGGTACCAGCAACAATTGTCTCTATTTACCCCCTGGATGACATCTGCAATCCCACCTGAGCCCTTATTTTCTCTCATGACTAACATCCCCCAAGTGACCTTCCCTATCTCTCTAAAAAGCCACTCCCTAACAGGGGTGTCAGTGAGAAATCTAGACGACTCACAATGTGGGGTGACCGTCACTGCTGAAACTGATGGGGAAAACCGGGACAGGCCCTGCAGCTGGGAGACCAGCCGACGCCACCCCCGGCCAGCACCCGACTGGCCCGGCCGGGGCGCTTCCCGGACCCCGAGCGGCCTGGCGAGGCTGCGGGAGCTCTGGAGGGGGTTGGGGAGGGGGGTGGCTTGAGCGGGGAGGACGTCTCGGTGCCCTCCCTCCCTGGGCCTCTTCGGCCCCGCCCCCGGTCGGCGGCGCGACGCACCGCCCCCCACCCCCCGCCCCCCACCAGCCGGTCGCCGCTCAGGGTCACGAGGCTCCGGACGTGGGTGGCTTTGGCCCGGGACCGCGGTCCCCGGAGCCTCCTGCGGGCTTAGGGGCAGCCCAGCCGGGGCCCCAGGCGGCCATCCTGCCGGCTGCGCAAACCCCCTGGAGCGCCTCAGCCCCGCCTTTTCGCCCTACCGAGGCCCGCCCTGCCGCCACGCCGCGGGCCAAGCACAGGACCTTCCTGGGAGAGCAGAGGAGCGACAGCCAGGCACACGGACAGGGACTCGCACGCACCCACGCCAGGTGAGACAGAGGCAGAAAGATTCGAGGGTTCAGAGAGAGACTGGAAGACAGCGTGTGGGCAGGGGGCGCCTCGGGCAGGATGCCCGGCAGCTACAGAGACCACCCGGCCCTGAGCAGCCAAAGCGATGGGGGCGGGGTTAGGCCACCGAGCAGCGGCGGGCCTGGAGAGGCCCAGGGTGGGAGGACACCTGAGATCTCCGCGCTCCGCGCCCCGCCCCCCTCCCCCCAACCCCCTGCACGCATGCCACGCCGGGGCGCTCTGACACTAGCTTCTCTGGAGTTTTGTCACTTGAATTTCTCTCCCTCTGCTCAACTGAGTGATGACAGTGTATTGAACAGCTAGGTCATTTCCAAATAAATTAAGCTTAGTGTTTCACAGGACACCCGGACATGTATGGAGAGACCAGCACGGATGCATGGACACCAACCTTGGTAATTAGACAACCAATGGGAAATTACTGTCTGACTCAGGAGAGAGAAAGAAACCCAAATAGATGGAATGAAATGAACAGAAACACAAACTTTGCAACTCACACCGTAACTCAATTACAAAAAAAGAAAAAAGAAAACAAAACAAAACAAAAAAAAAAAACACTATAACCATTTTAGAAAAACAATAGACCTCTCCATGACCTTTGGGCGGTGAGGAGTTCAAACACACAACAAAAAAAAGCCAACTTTTCCAAGTCGTGAATATGTTAGTTCACACATTGACTTTTACATTGAAATGTGTAACAAATAAACCTAAAATCATTGACTCACTACATAAGCATGGAAGTATTTTAAACTTAAAATATGTTCTATAGTGTTCAGGAAGCACTTGGCACATCTGTAAGTGTATCAGACCCAAAACTGGAACGTAGTGGAAGAGTCAGGATAGTCTAAAAATGAATCCCTAACTAAAAGGAACACACAGGATTACTGTAGATAAAAAAGGTTAAAGAAGAGAAGCTAGAAATCAGTCAATAAATGTCTTAGGGGTTAGCTTAGAGTGACTAGCCTCTGCGTGACTCTTTAAATTTTTCATGTTTGCAGCTTCCAAATTTTCCATGGTGAGAATAATACTTTCGCCTCCAAACCAGAGTGACTTGGGGACACAAAGGTAGAAGTCGATAATTTTCTTTGCCTATGTCTGAATATTTACAGTCAGAGGTAGAAAAGGAGGAGTCTGTCCCTTGTCTAGATGAGGTCAATCCCCAGGTGTGGGATGTCTCCAGGCCTGGTTTAGCCTTAAATGTTCCACCAGTAAAGATTTCTCTGAGACCAAATGCTCCCTAGCCCTGGAAAAGACAATATCCCTTAAAACCAGAAGCTCTTGAGGGTCTTAGACCATTAGTTAACAAATACCGAGATACTGGAACTCGAATCAGCTGTGAGTCCCCCTGCAACACCCCAATCTTGCCCGTTCAAAAACCAGATGGATCTTACCGATTCGTCCAGGATCTAAGAGCTGTTAATGAAGCTGTGGTTCCCATCCACCCCATAGTCCCAAACCCATATACCCTCCTATCCCAAGTCCCAGGAAATGCCAAGTACTTCTCAGTCTTGGACCTTCAAGCTGCTTTCTTTTGCATTCCTCTCCATCCTGAATCCCCAAAACTCTTTGCTTTTGAGTGGCGGGACTTGGACACGAGAGACACCATACAACTCTCGACTGGACTCGACTACCCAAGGGTTTAGGGACAGCCCTCATAACTTTGGGACTTCCTCGGGGAGAGAACTAAGGGAATTAACTTTAACAAACAGTAGTCTAATACAGTATGTGGATGACTTGCTCATAGCTAGGCCAGATTTTACCAGCTCTCAAATGGACACTATTTAAAACGCTAACTTTCCTGTATGAAAAGGGTTATCGAGTATCCCCCAAGTAGGCTCAGATTAGCTTAACCCAAGTAAAATACCTTGGATTTATCATTACGGAGAGGAAAAGAATGCCTGACCCCGAGGGGAGATCCCTCATCTTAAATACCCCGTACCCCCAAACAAAACAACAGCTTAGGGGATTTTTAGGAAGGACCGGGTTTTGCAGGATCTGGATTCCTAATTATGGCAATCTGGCCAGACCCCTATATGAAAATTTAAGGGGGAAAGAGGAAGAGCCACTCGACTGGCATGAGACCTGCAAGGTGGCCTTTAATGCCCTAAAAGAGTCCATCACTACAGCCCCAGCTTTAGGCCTCCCAAACCTGGAGAAGCCTTTTAGACTCTATGTTTCTGAAAGGACAGGAACTGCTCTTGGGGTGTTAGGGCAGATGATGGGGCCCGTATGACAACCTGTGGCTTATCTCTCAAAATAACTAGATGAGGTGGCCAGAGGGTGGCCCACTTGCCTCCGGGCAGTAGCAGCCACCGCTCTTATGGTTAAGGAGGCATCTAAGCTGACCCTGGGTCAGCCCACCACAGTGTATACGCCTCACCGGGTGCAAGCAGTCTTGGAAACGAAAGGGGACAGGTGGATGACAGGGGGAAGGATCACCCAATACCAAGCCCTCCTCCTTGACACTCCAGAAATAAAGTTGAGGGTCTGCCAGACTTTAAATCCAGCAACCTGACTGCCAGATCCCCCTACCTCCCCTCTGGATCACCAATGCATACAAATCACAGACGAGTTATACTCTTCTCGCCGGGACCTATCAGAGACACCTTTATCTGACCCAGAGGAAAACTGGCACACAGATGGCAGCAGTTTTGTAGAAAAGGGAGAGAGGAAAGCAGGATATGCTGTAGCGAGCCTGGAAGAAACTCAGGAAAGTGGGTCTCTTCCCCCAGACACCTCAGCCCAGAAAGCTGAACTTTTTGCCCTGACAAGAGCTTTGGAGTTAGGAGAAGGAAAGAGGATTAATGTGTGTATGGACTCTAAGTATGCTTTCCTCATTCTGCATGCCCGTGCAGCAATTTGGAAAGAAAGAGGGATGCTCAGTGCCCGAAGCTCTGCTATTAAACACAAAGAGCTCATTCTCAGGCTCCTGGAGGCAGTCAAACTTCCTGCAAAATTAGCTGTCATCCACTGCAAGAGTCACCAAAAGGGGCAAGAAAAAGAGGCTCAGGGAAATAGGAAAGCTGATCAAGAGGCAGGACGAGCTGCCGGGGAAGCTACCTCTGCCACTGCTATCTGCCCCCTTTTCCCCAAGGAAACCCTGACTCCAGATTTTACCCCAGGGGGACATTCCCGATATGCTGAGCGGGGCTGGGAGATTGGCTCACATGGGTGGTTTCAGCCTGATCAGGCCCAAATAATACTCCCTGATTCTCAGGGTTAAAACATTACTAACTCCTTACATAAGAGCGCCCATTTTGGAAAAGATAATCTAGAAATCTTGCTTAAGCCTATTCTCTCCCATCCCCAGTTAGCTAAGGTTGTTAAACAGGTCACACAAAATTGTGACACCTGTCTAAAAAATAACCCAACAACCAGACCTCCTCTAATTACACCTGTCCAACATCGGGGATCATACCCAGGAGCGGACTGGCAAGTAGAATTTACAGCCATGCCCAAGACCCAAGGGTTTTCTTACTTGCTAGTCTTTATTGACACATTCACAGGATGGATCGAAGCGTTCCCTACTGAGACAGAGAGAGCTACAGAAGTCTGTAAAGCTCTGCTGAAGGAGATAGTGCCTAGGTTTGGGCTGCCTCGGTCACTTCAGAGTGACAACGGGCCCTCACTTACAGCCACAATACCCCAGAACCTAGCCGCATGCTTAGGCATAAAATACCGGCTCCGCTCATCCTGGAGGCCTCAAGTTTCAGGAAAGGTAGAGAGAGCCAACCAGACTCTTAAAAGGGCTCTGGCTAAGCTATGTCAAGAAAGACATAATAAGTGGACACATATGCTGCCCATAGCCCTCATGAGGCTACGGACATCCCCCAAACGGCCACTATTGTTAAGTCCTTATGAAATGATGCATGGACGTCCATTCTTAACTTCTGATTTGTTTTTTGACGAGGATGCCAATACACTATTAAAACATGTAATTGACCTGGGAAGGTTTCAGCAAGAACTCCAACGGTATGGAGAGGAAACCACAGGAAGACTTGAAAAATCCCCAGGTAAAGCCAGGGGATCAAGTATCAGTAAAGACCTGGCAAGAAAAAGGGAGTCCAAACCAGCTGTCCAAGAAATGGACAGGGCCATATCAGGTTGTTCTAGTGACTTCAACTGCTGTAAAAGTGAAGGGTCTATCTGCCTGGGTCCACAATTCTAGAATAAAACCCTATGGCCTACAGGAGGGGGAGACAGAAACTGAGACTCCAAAGCCAGAGGACAGCTATTCCTGTGAACCTGTTGAAGATCTCAGGCTCTTGTTCAAGCAGAACCCCATCAATCCTGCCTCAGATAAGTAAAATGCATCATATGATGTTCTTCCTCTTTCTAATCATATCTCCCTGTATGGCTATTGATCTCTCCCTAAACGAGGCATGTTCACTTGCAAACCACACTGCTTCTCAACTTAACCTAACCAGCCCGGGCTGCATCTGCATTAATGACAAAGGTTGGGGGTCTGTCCAACCCATCCCAGGGTATCAATATCAAAGGCCCACCCTTCCAGCCGAACTATGGGCTGTTACTCAGCGCCCCCATGTGGTCGTAATATGGCCTTTTGGGAAAAGGGGGAAAAAAAACTTCATGTCTTGGTACCAGCAACAATTGTCTCTATTTGCCCCCTGGATGACATCTGCAATCCCACCTGAGCCCTTATTTTCTCTCATGACTAACATCCCCCAAGTGACCTTCCCTATCTCTCTAAAAAGCCACTCCCTAACAGGGGTGTCAGTGAGAAATCTAGACGACTCACAATGTGGGGTGACCGTCACTGCTGAAACTGATGGGGAAAACCGGGACAGGCCCTGCAGCTGGGAGACCAGCCGACGCCACCCCCGGCCAGCACCCCGCCTGGCCCGGCCCGGGGCGCTTCCCGGACCCCGAGCGGCCTGGCGAGGCTGCGGGAGCTCTGGAGGGGGTTGGGGAGGGGGGTGGCTTGAGCGGGGAGGACGTCTCGGTGCCCTCCCTCCCTGGGCCTCTTCGGCCCCGCCCCCGGTCGGCGGCGCGACGCACCGCCCCCCACCCCCCGCCCCCCACCAGCCGGTCGCCGCTCAGGGTCACGAGGCTCCGGACGTGGGTGGCTTTGGCCCGGGACCGCGGTCCCCGGAGCCTCCTGCGGGCTTAGGGGCAGCCCAGCCGGGGCCCCAGGCGGCCATCCTGCCGGCTGCGCAAACCCCCTGGAGCGCCTCAGCCCCGCCTTTTCGCCCTACCGAGGCCCGCCCTGCCGCCACGCCGCGGGCCAAGCACAGGACCTTCCTGGGAGAGCAGAGGAGCGACAGCCAGGCACACGGACAGGGACTCGCACGCACCCACGCCAGGTGAGACAGAGGCAGAAAGATTCGAGGGTTCAGAGAGAGACTGGAAGACAGCGTGTGGGCAGGGGGCGCCTCGGGCAGGATGCCCGGCAGCTACAGAGACCACCCGGCCCTGAGCAGCCAAAGCGATGGGGGCGGGGATAGGCCACCGAGCAGAGGCGGGCCTGGAGAGGCCCAGGGTGGGAGGACACCTGAGATCTCCGCGCTCCGCGCCCCGCCCCCCTCCCCCCAACCCCCTGCACGCATGCCACGCCGGGGCGCTCTGACACTAGCTTCTCTGGAGTTTTGTCACTTGAATTTCTCTCCCTCTGCTCAACTGAGTGATGACAGTGTATTGAACAGCTAGGTCATTTCCAAATAAATTAAGCTTAGTGTTTCACAGGACACCCGGACATGTATGGAGAGACCAGCACGGATGCATGGACACCAACCTTGGTAATTAGACAACCAATGGGAAATTACTGTCTGACTCAGGAGAGAGAAAGAAACCCAAATAGATGGAATGAAATGAACAGAAACACAAACTTTGCAACTCACACCGTAACTCAATTACAAAAAAAGAAAAAACAAAACAAAACAAAACAAAAAAAAACACTATAACCATTTTAGAAAAACAATAGACCTCTCCATGACCTTTGGGCGGTGAGGAGTTCAAACACACAACAAAAAAAAGCCAACTTTTCCAAGTCGTGAATATGTTAGTTCACACATTGACTTTTACATTGAAATGTGTAACAAATAAACTTAAAATCATTGACTCACTACATAAGCATGGAAGTATTTTAAACTTAAAATATGTTCTATAGTGTTCAGGAAGCACTTGGCACATCTGTAAGTGTATCAGACCCAAAACTGGAACGTAGTGGAAGAGTCAGGATAGTCTAAAAATGAATCCCTAACTAAAAGGAACACACAGGATTACTGTAGATAAAAAAGGTTAAAGAAGAGAAGCTAGAAATCAGTCAATAAATGTCTTAGGGGTTAGCTTAGAGTGACTAGCCTCTGCGTGACTCTTTAAATTTTTCATGTTTGCAGCTTCCAAATTTTCCATGGTGAGAATAATACTTTCGCCTCCAAACCAGAGTGACTTGGGGACACAAAGGTAGAAGTCGATAATTTTCTTTGCCTATGTCTGAATATTTACAGTCAGAGGTAGAAAAGGAGGAGTCTGTCCCTTGTCTAGATGAGGTCAATCCCCAGGTGTGGGATGTCTCCAGGCCTGGTTTAGCCTTAAATGTTCCACCAGTAAAGATTTCTCTGAGACCAAATGCTCCCTAGCCCTGGAAAAGACAATATCCCTTAAAACCAGAAGCTCTTGAGGGTCTTAGACCATTAGTTAACAAATACCGAGATACTGGAACTCGAATCAGTTGTGAGTCCCCCTGCAACACCCCAATCTTGCCCGTTCAAAAACCAGATGGATCTTACCGATTCGTCCAGGATCTAAGAGCTGTTAATGAAGCTGTGGTTCCCATCCACCCCATAGTCCCAAACCCATATACCCTCCTATCCCAAGTCCCAGGAAATGCCAAGTACTTCTCAGTCTTGGACCTTCAAGCTGCTTTCTTTTGCATTCCTCTCCATCCTGAATCCCCAAAACTCTTTGCTTTTGAGTGGCGGGACTTGGACATGAGAGACACCATACAACTCTCGACTGGACTCGACTACCCCAAGGGTTTAGGGACAGCCCTCATATCTTTGGGACTTCCTCGGGGAGAGATCTAAGGGAATTAACTTTAACAAACAGTAGTCTAATACAGTATGTGGATGACTTGCTCATAGCTAGGCCAGATTTTACCAGCTCTCAAATGGACACTATTTAAAACGCTAACTTTCCTGTATGAAAAGGGTTATCGAGTATCCCCCAAGTAGGCTCAGATTAGCTTAACCCAAGTAAAATACCTTGGATTTATGATTACGGAGAGGAAAAGAATGCCTGACCCCGAGGGGAGATCCCTCATCTTAAATACCCCGTACCCCCAAACAAAACAACAGCTTAGGGGATTTTTAGGAAGGACCGGGTTTTGCAGGATCTGGATTCCTAATTATGGCAATCTGGCCAGACCCCTATATGAAAATTTAAGGGGGAAAGAGGAAGAGCCACTCGACTGGCATGAGACCTGCAAGGTGGCCTTTAATGCCCTAAAAGAGTCCATCACTACAGCCCCAGCTTTAGGCCTCCCAAACCTGGAGAAGCCTTTTAGACTCTATGTTTCTGAAAGGACAGGAACTGCTCTTGGGGTGTTAGGGCAGATGATGGGGCCCGTATGACAACCTGTGGCTTATCTCTCAAAATAACTAGATGAGGTGGCCAGAGGGTGGCCCACTTGCCTCCGGGCAGTAGCAGCCACCGCTCTTATGGTTAAGGAGGCATCTAAGCTGACCCTGGGTCAGCCCACCACAGTGTATACGCCTCACCGGGTGCAAGCAGTCTTGGAAACGAAAGGGGACAGGTGGATGACAGGGGGAAGGATCACCCAATACCAAGCCCTCCTCCTTGACACTCCAGAAATAAAGTTGAGGGTCTGCCAGACTTTAAATCCAGCAACCTGACTGCCAGATCCCCCTACCTCCCCTCTGGATCACCAATGCATACAAATCACAGACGAGTTATACTCTTCTCGCCGGGACCTATCAGAGACACCTTTATCTGACCCAGAGGAAAACTGGCACACAGATGGCAGCAGTTTTGTAGAAAAGGGAGAGAGGAAAGCAGGATATGCTGTAGCGAGCCTGGAAGAAACTCAGGAAAGTGGGTCTCTTCCCCCAGACACCTCAGCCCAGAAAGCTGAACTTTTTGCCCTGACAAGAGCTTTGGAGTTAGGAGAAGGAAAGAGGATTAATGTGTGTATGGACTCTAAGTATGCTTTCCTCATTCTGCATGCCCATGCAGCAATTTGGAAAGAAAGAGGGATGCTCAGTGCCCGAAGCTCTGCTATTAAACACAAAGAGCTCATTCTCAGGCTCCTGGAGGCAGTCAAACTTCCTGCAAAATTAGCTGTCATCCACTGCAAGAGTCACCAAAAGGGGCAAGAAAAAGAGGCTCAGGGAAATAGGAAAGCTGATCAAGAGGCAGGACGAGCTGCCGGGGAAGCTACCTCTGCCACTGCTATCTGCCCCCTTTTCCCCAAGGAAACCCTGACTCCAGATTTTACCCCAGGGGGACATTCCCGATATGCTGAGCGGGGCTGGGAGATTGGCTCACATGGGTGGTTTCAGCCTGATCAGGCCCAAATAATACTCCCTGATTCTCAGGGTTAAAACATTACTAACTCCTTACATAAGAGCGCCCATTTTGGAAAAGATAATCTAGAAATCTTGCTTAAGCCTATTCTCTCCCATCCCCAGTTAGCTAAGGTTGTTAAACAGGTCACACAAAATTGTGACACCTGTCTAAAAAATAACCCAACAACCAGACCTCCTCTAATTACACCTGTCCAACATCGGGGATCATACCCAGGAGCGGACTGGCAAGTAGAATTTACAGCCATGCCCAAGACCCAAGGGTTTTCTTACTTGCTAGTCTTTATTGACACATTCACAGGATGGATCGAAGCGTTCCCTACTGAGACAGAGAGAGCTACAGAAGTCTGTAAAGCTCTGCTGAAGGAGATAGTGCCTAGGTTTGGGCTGCCTCGGTCACTTCAGAGTGACAACGGGCCCTCACTTACAGCCACAATACCCCAGAACCTAGCCGCATGCTTAGGCATAAAATACCGGCTCCGCTCATCCTGGAGGCCTCAAGTTTCAGGAAAGGTAGAGAGAGCCAACCAGACTCTTAAAAGGGCTCTGGCTAAGCTATGTCAAGAAAGACATAATAAGTGGACACATATGCTGCCCATAGCCCTCATGAGGCTACGGACATCCCCCAAACGGCCACTATTGTTAAGTCCTTATGAAATGATGCATGGACGTCCATTCTTAACTTCTGATTTGTTTTTTGACGAGGATGCCAATACACTATTAAAACATGTAATTGACCTGGGAAGGTTTCAGCAAGAACTCCAACGGTATGGAGAGGAAACCACAGGAAGACTTGAAAAATCCCCAGGTAAAGCCAGGGGATCAAGTATCAGTAAAGACCTGGCAAGAAAAAGGGAGTCCAAACCAGCTGTCCAAGAAATGGACAGGGCCATATCAGGTTGTTCTAGTGACTTCAACTGCTGTAAAAGTGAAGGGTCTATCTGCCTGGGTCCACAATTCTAGAATAAAACCCTACGGCCTACAGGAGGGGGAGACAGAAACTGAGACTCCAAAGCCAGAGGACAGCTATTCCTGTGAACCTGTTGAAGATCTCAGGCTCTTGTTCAAGCAGAACCCCATCAATCCTGCCTCAGATAAGTAAAATGCATCATATGATGTTCTTCCTCTTTCTAATCATATCTCCCTGTATGGCTATTGATCTCTCCCTAAACGAGGCATGTTCACTTGCAAACCACACTGCTTCTCAACTCAACCTAACCAGCCCGGGCTGCATCTGCATTAATGACAAAGGTTGGGGGTCTGTCCAACCCATCCCAGGGTATCAATATCAAAGGCCCACCCTTCCAGCCGAACTATGGGCTGTTACTCAGCGCCCCCATGTGGTCGTAATATGGCCTTTTGGGAAAAGGGGGAAAAAAAACTTCATGTCTTGGTACCAGCAACAATTGTCTCTATTTGCCCCCTGGATGACATCTGCAATCCCACCTGAGCCCTTATTTTCTCTCATGACTAACATCCCCCAAGTGACCTTCCCTATCTCTCTAAAAAGCCACTCCCTAACAGGGGTGTCAGTGAGAAATCTAGACGACTCACAATGTGGGGTGACCGTCACTGCTGAAACTGATGGGGAAAACCGGGACAGGCCCTGCAGCTGGGAGACCAGCCGACGCCACCCCCGGCCAGCACCCCGCCTGGCCCGGCCCGGGGCGCTTCCCGGACCCCGAGCGGCCTGGCGAGGCTGCGGGAGCTCTGGAGGGGGTTGGGGAGGGGGGTGGCTTGAGCGGGGAGGACGTCTCGGTGCCCTCCCTCCCTGGGCCTCTTCGGCCCCGCCCCCGGTCGGCGGCGCGACGCACCGCCCCCCACCCCCCGCCCCCCACCAGCCGGTCGCCGCTCAGGGTCACGAGGCTCCGGACGTGGGTGGCTTTGGCCCGGGACCGCGGTCCCCGGAGCCTCCTGCGGTCTTAGGGGCAGCCCAGCCGGGGCCCCAGGCGGCCATCCTGCCGGCTGCGCAAACCCCCTGGAGCGCCTCAGCCCCGCCTTTTCGCCCTACCGAGGCCCGCCCTGCCGCCACGCCGCGGGCCAAGCACAGGACCTTCCTGGGAGAGCAGAGGAGCGACAGCCAGGCACACGGACAGGGACTCGCACGCACCCACGCCAGGTGAGACAGAGGCAGAAAGATTCGAGGGTTCAGAGAGAGACTGGAAGACAGCGTGTGGGCAGGGGGCGCCTCGGGCAGGATGCCCGGCAGCTACAGAGACCACCCGGCCCTGAGCAGCCAAAGCGATGGGGGCGGGGATAGGCCACCGAGCAGAGGCGGGCCTGGAGAGGCCCAGGGTGGGAGGACACCTGAGATCTCCGCGCTCCGCGCCCCGCCCCCCTCCCCCCAACCCCCTGCACGCATGCCACGCCGGGGCGCTCTGACACTAGCTTCTCTGGAGTTTTGTCACTTGAATTTCTCTCCCTCTGCTCAACTGAGTGATGACAGTGTATTGAACAGCTAGGTCATTTCCAAATAAATTAAGCTTAGTGTTTCACAGGACACCCGGACATGTATGGAGAGACCAGCACGGATGCATGGACACCAACCTTGGTAATTAGACAACCAATGGGAAATTACTGTCTGACTCAGGAGAGAGAAAGAAACCCAAATAGATGGAATGAAATGAACAGAAACACAAACTTTGCAACTCACACCGTAACTCAATTACAAAAAAAGAAAAAACAAAACAAAACAAAACAAAAAAAAACACTATAACCATTTTAGAAAAACAATAGACCTCTCCATGACCTTTGGGCGGTGAGGAGTTCAAACACACAACAAAAAAAAGCCAACTTTTCCAAGTCGTGAATATGTTAGTTCACACATTGACTTTTACATTGAAATGTGTAACAAATAAACTTAAAATCATTGACTCACTACATAAGCATGGAAGTATTTTAAACTTAAAATATGTTCTATAGTGTTCAGGAAGCACTTGGCACATCTGTAAGTGTATCAGACCCAAAACTGGAACGTAGTGGAAGAGTCAGGATAGTCTAAAAATGAATCCCTAACTAAAAGGAACACACAGGATTACTGTAGATAAAAAAGGTTAAAGAAGAGAAGCTAGAAATCAGTCAATAAATGTCTTAGGGGTTAGCTTAGAGTGACTAGCCTCTGCGTGACTCTTTAAATTTTTCATGTTTGCAGCTTCCAAATTTTCCATGGTGAGAATAATACTTTCGCCTCCAAACCAGAGTGACTTGGGGACACAAAGGTAGAAGTCGATAATTTTCTTTGCCTATGTCTGAATATTTACAGTCAGAGGTAGAAAAGGAGGAGTCTGTCCCTTGTCTAGATGAGGTCAATCCCCAGGTGTGGGATGTCTCCAGGCCTGGTTTAGCCTTAAATGTTCCACCAGTAAAGATTTCTCTGAGACCAAATGCTCCCTAGCCCTGGAAAAGACAATATCCCTTAAAACCAGAAGCTCTTGAGGGTCTTAGACCATTAGTTAACAAATACCGAGATACTGGAACTCGAATCAGTTGTGAGTCCCCCTGCAACACCCCAATCTTGCCCGTTCAAAAACCAGATGGATCTTACCGATTCGTCCAGGATCTAAGAGCTGTTAATGAAGCTGTGGTTCCCATCCACCCCATAGTCCCAAACCCATATACCCTCCTATCCCAAGTCCCAGGAAATGCCAAGTACTTCTCAGTCTTGGACCTTCAAGCTGCTTTCTTTTGCATTCCTCTCCATCCTGAATCCCCAAAACTCTTTGCTTTTGAGTGGCGGGACTTGGACATGAGAGACACCATACAACTCTCGACTGGACTCGACTACCCCAAGGGTTTAGGGACAGCCCTCATATCTTTGGGACTTCCTCGGGGAGAGATCTAAGGGAATTAACTTTAACAAACAGTAGTCTAATACAGTATGTGGATGACTTGCTCATAGCTAGGCCAGATTTTACCAGCTCTCAAATGGACACTATTTAAAACGCTAACTTTCCTGTATGAAAAGGGTTATCGAGTATCCCCCAAGTAGGCTCAGATTAGCTTAACCCAAGTAAAATACCTTGGATTTATGATTACGGAGAGGAAAAGAATGCCTGACCCCGAGGGGAGATCCCTCATCTTAAATACCCCGTACCCCCAAACAAAACAACAGCTTAGGGGATTTTTAGGAAGGACCGGGTTTTGCAGGATCTGGATTCCTAATTATGGCAATCTGGCCAGACCCCTATATGAAAATTTAAGGGGGAAAGAGGAAGAGCCACTCGACTGGCATGAGACCTGCAAGGTGGCCTTTAATGCCCTAAAAGAGTCCATCACTACAGCCCCAGCTTTAGGCCTCCCAAACCTGGAGAAGCCTTTTAGACTCTATGTTTCTGAAAGGACAGGAACTGCTCTTGGGGTGTTAGGGCAGATGATGGGGCCCGTATGACAACCTGTGGCTTATCTCTCAAAATAACTAGATGAGGTGGCCAGAGGGTGGCCCACTTGCCTCCGGGCAGTAGCAGCCACCGCTCTTATGGTTAAGGAGGCATCTAAGCTGACCCTGGGTCAGCCCACCACAGTGTATACGCCTCACCGGGTGCAAGCAGTCTTGGAAACGAAAGGGGACAGGTGGATGACAGGGGGAAGGATCACCCAATACCAAGCCCTCCTCCTTGACACTCCAGAAATAAAGTTGAGGGTCTGCCAGACTTTAAATCCAGCAACCTGACTGCCAGATCCCCCTACCTCCCCTCTGGATCACCAATGCATACAAATCACAGACGAGTTATACTCTTCTCGCCGGGACCTATCAGAGACACCTTTATCTGACCCAGAGGAAAACTGGCACACAGATGGCAGCAGTTTTGTAGAAAAGGGAGAGAGGAAAGCAGGATATGCTGTAGCGAGCCTGGAAGAAACTCAGGAAAGTGGGTCTCTTCCCCCAGACACCTCAGCCCAGAAAGCTGAACTTTTTGCCCTGACAAGAGCTTTGGAGTTAGGAGAAGGAAAGAGGATTAATGTGTGTATGGACTCTAAGTATGCTTTCCTCATTCTGCATGCCCATGCAGCAATTTGGAAAGAAAGAGGGATGCTCAGTGCCCGAAGCTCTGCTATTAAACACAAAGAGCTCATTCTCAGGCTCCTGGAGGCAGTCAAACTTCCTGCAAAATTAGCTGTCATCCACTGCAAGAGTCACCAAAAGGGGCAAGAAAAAGAGGCTCAGGGAAATAGGAAAGCTGATCAAGAGGCAGGACGAGCTGCCGGGGAAGCTACCTCTGCCACTGCTATCTGCCCCCTTTTCCCCAAGGAAACCCTGACTCCAGATTTTACCCCAGGGGGACATTCCCGATATGCTGAGCGGGGCTGGGAGATTGGCTCACATGGGTGGTTTCAGCCTGATCAGGCCCAAATAATACTCCCTGATTCTCAGGGTTAAAACATTACTAACTCCTTACATAAGAGCGCCCATTTTGGAAAAGATAATCTAGAAATCTTGCTTAAGCCTATTCTCTCCCATCCCCAGTTAGCTAAGGTTGTTAAACAGGTCACACAAAATTGTGACACCTGTCTAAAAAATAACCCAACAACCAGACCTCCTCTAATTACACCTGTCCAACATCGGGGATCATACCCAGGAGCGGACTGGCAAGTAGAATTTACAGCCATGCCCAAGACCCAAGGGTTTTCTTACTTGCTAGTCTTTATTGACACATTCACAGGATGGATCGAAGCGTTCCCTACTGAGACAGAGAGAGCTACAGAAGTCTGTAAAGCTCTGCTGAAGGAGATAGTGCCTAGGTTTGGGCTGCCTCGGTCACTTCAGAGTGACAACGGGCCCTCACTTACAGCCACAATACCCCAGAACCTAGCCGCATGCTTAGGCATAAAATACCGGCTCCGCTCATCCTGGAGGCCTCAAGTTTCAGGAAAGGTAGAGAGAGCCAACCAGACTCTTAAAAGGGCTCTGGCTAAGCTATGTCAAGAAAGACATAATAAGTGGACACATATGCTGCCCATAGCCCTCATGAGGCTACGGACATCCCCCAAACGGCCACTATTGTTAAGTCCTTATGAAATGATGCATGGACGTCCATTCTTAACTTCTGATTTGTTTTTTGACGAGGATGCCAATACACTATTAAAACATGTAATTGACCTGGGAAGGTTTCAGCAAGAACTCCAACGGTATGGAGAGGAAACCACAGGAAGACTTGAAAAATCCCCAGGTAAAGCCAGGGGATCAAGTATCAGTAAAGACCTGGCAAGAAAAAGGGAGTCCAAACCAGCTGTCCAAGAAATGGACAGGGCCATATCAGGTTGTTCTAGTGACTTCAACTGCTGTAAAAGTGAAGGGTCTATCTGCCTGGGTCCACAATTCTAGAATAAAACCCTATGGCCTACAGGAGGGGGAGACAGAAACTGAGACTCCAAAGCCAGAGGACAGCTATTCCTGTGAACCTGTTGAAGATCTCAGGCTCTTGTTCAAGCAGAACCCCATCAATCCTGCCTCAGATAAGTAAAATGCATCATATGATGTTCTTCCTCTTTCTAATCATATCTCCCTGTATGGCTATTGATCTCTCCCTAAACGAGGCATGTTCACTTGCAAACCACACTGCTTCTCAACTTAACCTAACCAGCCCGGGCTGCATCTGCATTAATGACAAAGGTTGGGGGTCTGTCCAACCCATCCCAGGGTATCAATATCAAAGGCCCACCCTTCCAGCCGAACTATGGGCTGTTACTCAGCGCCCCCATGTGGTCGTAATATGGCCTTTTGGGAAAAGGGGGAAAAAAAACTTCATGTCTTGGTACCAGCAACAATTGTCTCTATTTGCCCCCTGGATGACATCTGCAATCCCACCTGAGCCCTTATTTTCTCTCATGACTAACATCCCCCAAGTGACCTTCCCTATCTCTCTAAAAAGCCACTCCCTAACAGGGGTGTCAGTGAGAAATCTAGACGACTCACAATGTGGGGTGACCGTCACTGCTGAAACTGATGGGGAAAACCGGGACAGGCCCTGCAGCTGGGAGACCAGCCGACGCCACCCCCGGCCAGCACCCCGCCTGGCCCGGCCCGGGGCGCTTCCCGGACCCCGAGCGGCCTGGCGAGGCTGCGGGAGCTCTGGAGGGGGTTGGGGAGGGGGGTGGCTTGAGCGGGGAGGACGTCTCGGTGCCCTCCCTCCCTGGGCCTCTTCGGCCCCGCCCCCGGTCGGCGGCGCGACGCACCGCCCCCCACCCCCCGCCCCCCACCAGCCGGTCGCCGCTCAGGGTCACGAGGCTCCGGACGTGGGTGGCTTTGGCCCGGGACCGCGGTCCCCGGAGCCTCCTGCGGTCTTAGGGGCAGCCCAGCCGGGGCCCCAGGCGGCCATCCTGCCGGCTGCGCAAACCCCCTGGAGCGCCTCAGCCCCGCCTTTTCGCCCTACCGAGGCCCGCCCTGCCGCCACGCCGCGGGCCAAGCACAGGACCTTCCTGGGAGAGCAGAGGAGCGACAGCCAGGCACACGGACAGGGACTCGCACGCACCCACGCCAGGTGAGACAGAGGCAGAAAGATTCGAGGGTTCAGAGAGAGACTGGAAGACAGCGTGTGGGCAGGGGGCGCCTCGGGCAGGATGCCCGGCAGCTACAGAGACCACCCGGCCCTGAGCAGCCAAAGCGATGGGGGCGGGGATAGGCCACCGAGCAGAGGCGGGCCTGGAGAGGCCCAGGGTGGGAGGACACCTGAGATCTCCGCGCTCCGCGCCCCGCCCCCCTCCCCCCAACCCCCTGCACGCATGCCACGCCGGGGCGCTCTGACACTAGCTTCTCTGGAGTTTTGTCACTTGAATTTCTCTCCCTCTGCTCAACTGAGTGATGACAGTGTATTGAACAGCTAGGTCATTTCCAAATAAATTAAGCTTAGTGTTTCACAGGACACCCGGACATGTATGGAGAGACCAGCACGGATGCATGGACACCAACCTTGGTAATTAGACAACCAATGGGAAATTACTGTCTGACTCAGGAGAGAGAAAGAAACCCAAATAGATGGAATGAAATGAACAGAAACACAAACTTTGCAACTCACACCGTAACTCAATTACAAAAAAAGAAAAAACAAAACAAAACAAAACAAAAAAAAACACTATAACCATTTTAGAAAAACAATAGACCTCTCCATGACCTTTGGGCGGTGAGGAGTTCAAACACACAACAAAAAAAAGCCAACTTTTCCAAGTCGTGAATATGTTAGTTCACACATTGACTTTTACATTGAAATGTGTAACAAATAAACTTAAAATCATTGACTCACTACATAAGCATGGAAGTATTTTAAACTTAAAATATGTTCTATAGTGTTCAGGAAGCACTTGGCACATCTGTAAGTGTATCAGACCCAAAACTGGAACGTAGTGGAAGAGTCAGGATAGTCTAAAAATGAATCCCTAACTAAAAGGAACACACAGGATTACTGTAGATAAAAAAGGTTAAAGAAGAGAAGCTAGAAATCAGTCAATAAATGTCTTAGGGGTTAGCTTAGAGTGACTAGCCTCTGCGTGACTCTTTAAATTTTTCATGTTTGCAGCTTCCAAATTTTCCATGGTGAGAATAATACTTTCGCCTCCAAACCAGAGTGACTTGGGGACACAAAGGTAGAAGTCGATAATTTTCTTTGCCTATGTCTGAATATTTACAGTCAGAGGTAGAAAAGGAGGAGTCTGTCCCTTGTCTAGATGAGGTCAATCCCCAGGTGTGGGATGTCTCCAGGCCTGGTTTAGCCTTAAATGTTCCACCAGTAAAGATTTCTCTGAGACCAAATGCTCCCTAGCCCTGGAAAAGACAATATCCCTTAAAACCAGAAGCTCTTGAGGGTCTTAGACCATTAGTTAACAAATACCGAGATACTGGAACTCGAATCAGTTGTGAGTCCCCCTGCAACACCCCAATCTTGCCCGTTCAAAAACCAGATGGATCTTACCGATTCGTCCAGGATCTAAGAGCTGTTAATGAAGCTGTGGTTCCCATCCACCCCATAGTCCCAAACCCATATACCCTCCTATCCCAAGTCCCAGGAAATGCCAAGTACTTCTCAGTCTTGGACCTTCAAGCTGCTTTCTTTTGCATTCCTCTCCATCCTGAATCCCCAAAACTCTTTGCTTTTGAGTGGCGGGACTTGGACATGAGAGACACCATACAACTCTCGACTGGACTCGACTACCCCAAGGGTTTAGGGACAGCCCTCATATCTTTGGGACTTCCTCGGGGAGAGATCTAAGGGAATTAACTTTAACAAACAGTAGTCTAATACAGTATGTGGATGACTTGCTCATAGCTAGGCCAGATTTTACCAGCTCTCAAATGGACACTATTTAAAACGCTAACTTTCCTGTATGAAAAGGGTTATCGAGTATCCCCCAAGTAGGCTCAGATTAGCTTAACCCAAGTAAAATACCTTGGATTTATGATTACGGAGAGGAAAAGAATGCCTGACCCCGAGGGGAGATCCCTCATCTTAAATACCCCGTACCCCCAAACAAAACAACAGCTTAGGGGATTTTTAGGAAGGACCGGGTTTTGCAGGATCTGGATTCCTAATTATGGCAATCTGGCCAGACCCCTATATGAAAATTTAAGGGGGAAAGAGGAAGAGCCACTCGACTGGCATGAGACCTGCAAGGTGGCCTTTAATGCCCTAAAAGAGTCCATCACTACAGCCCCAGCTTTAGGCCTCCCAAACCTGGAGAAGCCTTTTAGACTCTATGTTTCTGAAAGGACAGGAACTGCTCTTGGGGTGTTAGGGCAGATGATGGGGCCCGTATGACAACCTGTGGCTTATCTCTCAAAATAACTAGATGAGGTGGCCAGAGGGTGGCCCACTTGCCTCCGGGCAGTAGCAGCCACCGCTCTTATGGTTAAGGAGGCATCTAAGCTGACCCTGGGTCAGCCCACCACAGTGTATACGCCTCACCGGGTGCAAGCAGTCTTGGAAACGAAAGGGGACAGGTGGATGACAGGGGGAAGGATCACCCAATACCAAGCCCTCCTCCTTGACACTCCAGAAATAAAGTTGAGGGTCTGCCAGACTTTAAATCCAGCAACCTGACTGCCAGATCCCCCTACCTCCCCTCTGGATCACCAATGCATACAAATCACAGACGAGTTATACTCTTCTCGCCGGGACCTATCAGAGACACCTTTATCTGACCCAGAGGAAAACTGGCACACAGATGGCAGCAGTTTTGTAGAAAAGGGAGAGAGGAAAGCAGGATATGCTGTAGCGAGCCTGGAAGAAACTCAGGAAAGTGGGTCTCTTCCCCCAGACACCTCAGCCCAGAAAGCTGAACTTTTTGCCCTGACAAGAGCTTTGGAGTTAGGAGAAGGAAAGAGGATTAATGTGTGTATGGACTCTAAGTATGCTTTCCTCATTCTGCATGCCCATGCAGCAATTTGGAAAGAAAGAGGGATGCTCAGTGCCCGAAGCTCTGCTATTAAACACAAAGAGCTCATTCTCAGGCTCCTGGAGGCAGTCAAACTTCCTGCAAAATTAGCTGTCATCCACTGCAAGAGTCACCAAAAGGGGCAAGAAAAAGAGGCTCAGGGAAATAGGAAAGCTGATCAAGAGGCAGGACGAGCTGCCGGGGAAGCTACCTCTGCCACTGCTATCTGCCCCCTTTTCCCCAAGGAAACCCTGACTCCAGATTTTACCCCAGGGGGACATTCCCGATATGCTGAGCGGGGCTGGGAGATTGGCTCACATGGGTGGTTTCAGCCTGATCAGGCCCAAATAATACTCCCTGATTCTCAGGGTTAAAACATTACTAACTCCTTACATAAGAGCGCCCATTTTGGAAAAGATAATCTAGAAATCTTGCTTAAGCCTATTCTCTCCCATCCCCAGTTAGCTAAGGTTGTTAAACAGGTCACACAAAATTGTGACACCTGTCTAAAAAATAACCCAACAACCAGACCTCCTCTAATTACACCTGTCCAACATCGGGGATCATACCCAGGAGCGGACTGGCAAGTAGAATTTACAGCCATGCCCAAGACCCAAGGGTTTTCTTACTTGCTAGTCTTTATTGACACATTCACAGGATGGATCGAAGCGTTCCCTACTGAGACAGAGAGAGCTACAGAAGTCTGTAAAGCTCTGCTGAAGGAGATAGTGCCTAGGTTTGGGCTGCCTCGGTCACTTCAGAGTGACAACGGGCCCTCACTTACAGCCACAATACCCCAGAACCTAGCCGCATGCTTAGGCATAAAATACCGGCTCCGCTCATCCTGGAGGCCTCAAGTTTCAGGAAAGGTAGAGAGAGCCAACCAGACTCTTAAAAGGGCTCTGGCTAAGCTATGTCAAGAAAGACATAATAAGTGGACACATATGCTGCCCATAGCCCTCATGAGGCTACGGACATCCCCCAAACGGCCACTATTGTTAAGTCCTTATGAAATGATGCATGGACGTCCATTCTTAACTTCTGATTTGTTTTTTGACGAGGATGCCAATACACTATTAAAACATGTAATTGACCTGGGAAGGTTTCAGCAAGAACTCCAACGGTATGGAGAGGAAACCACAGGAAGACTTGAAAAATCCCCAGGTAAAGCCAGGGGATCAAGTATCAGTAAAGACCTGGCAAGAAAAAGGGAGTCCAAACCAGCTGTCCAAGAAATGGACAGGGCCATATCAGGTTGTTCTAGTGACTTCAACTGCTGTAAAAGTGAAGGGTCTATCTGCCTGGGTCCACAATTCTAGAATAAAACCCTATGGCCTACAGGAGGGGGAGACAGAAACTGAGACTCCAAAGCCAGAGGACAGCTATTCCTGTGAACCTGTTGAAGATCTCAGGCTCTTGTTCAAGCAGAACCCCATCAATCCTGCCTCAGATAAGTAAAATGCATCATATGATGTTCTTCCTCTTTCTAATCATATCTCCCTGTATGGCTATTGATCTCTCCCTAAACGAGGCATGTTCACTTGCAAACCACACTGCTTCTCAACTTAACCTAACCAGCCCGGGCTGCATCTGCATTAATGACAAAGGTTGGGGGTCTGTCCAACCCATCCCAGGGTATCAATATCAAAGGCCCACCCTTCCAGCCGAACTATGGGCTGTTACTCAGCGCCCCCATGTGGTCGTAATATGGCCTTTTGGGAAAAGGGGGAAAAAAAACTTCATGTCTTGGTACCAGCAACAATTGTCTCTATTTGCCCCCTGGATGACATCTGCAATCCCACCTGAGCCCTTATTTTCTCTCATGACTAACATCCCCCAAGTGACCTTCCCTATCTCTCTAAAAAGCCACTCCCTAACAGGGGTGTCAGTGAGAAATCTAGACGACTCACAATGTGGGGTGACCGTCACTGCTGAAACTGATGGGGAAAACCGGGACAGGCCCTGCAGCTGGGAGACCAGCCGACGCCACCCCCGGCCAGCACCCCGCCTGGCCCGGCCCGGGGCGCTTCCCGGACCCCGAGCGGCCTGGCGAGGCTGCGGGAGCTCTGGAGGGGGTTGGGGAGGGGGGTGGCTTGAGCGGGGAGGACGTCTCGGTGCCCTCCCTCCCTGGGCCTCTTCGGCCCCGCCCCCGGTCGGCGGCGCGACGCACCGCCCCCCACCCCCCGCCCCCCACCAGCCGGTCGCCGCTCAGGGTCACGAGGCTCCGGACGTGGGTGGCTTTGGCCCGGGACCGCGGTCCCCGGAGCCTCCTGCGGTCTTAGGGGCAGCCCAGCCGGGGCCCCAGGCGGCCATCCTGCCGGCTGCGCAAACCCCCTGGAGCGCCTCAGCCCCGCCTTTTCGCCCTACCGAGGCCCGCCCTGCCGCCACGCCGCGGGCCAAGCACAGGACCTTCCTGGGAGAGCAGAGGAGCGACAGCCAGGCACACGGACAGGGACTCGCACGCACCCACGCCAGGTGAGACAGAGGCAGAAAGATTCGAGGGTTCAGAGAGAGACTGGAAGACAGCGTGTGGGCAGGGGGCGCCTCGGGCAGGATGCCCGGCAGCTACAGAGACCACCCGGCCCTGAGCAGCCAAAGCGATGGGGGCGGGGATAGGCCACCGAGCAGAGGCGGGCCTGGAGAGGCCCAGGGTGGGAGGACACCTGAGATCTCCGCGCTCCGCGCCCCGCCCCCCTCCCCCCAACCCCCTGCACGCATGCCACGCCGGGGCGCTCTGACACTAGCTTCTCTGGAGTTTTGTCACTTGAATTTCTCTCCCTCTGCTCAACTGAGTGATGACAGTGTATTGAACAGCTAGGTCATTTCCAAATAAATTAAGCTTAGTGTTTCACAGGACACCCGGACATGTATGGAGAGACCAGCACGGATGCATGGACACCAACCTTGGTAATTAGACAACCAATGGGAAATTACTGTCTGACTCAGGAGAGAGAAAGAAACCCAAATAGATGGAATGAAATGAACAGAAACACAAACTTTGCAACTCACACCGTAACTCAATTACAAAAAAAGAAAAAACAAAACAAAACAAAACAAAAAAAAACACTATAACCATTTTAGAAAAACAATAGACCTCTCCATGACCTTTGGGCGGTGAGGAGTTCAAACACACAACAAAAAAAAGCCAACTTTTCCAAGTCGTGAATATGTTAGTTCACACATTGACTTTTACATTGAAATGTGTAACAAATAAACTTAAAATCATTGACTCACTACATAAGCATGGAAGTATTTTAAACTTAAAATATGTTCTATAGTGTTCAGGAAGCACTTGGCACATCTGTAAGTGTATCAGACCCAAAACTGGAACGTAGTGGAAGAGTCAGGATAGTCTAAAAATGAATCCCTAACTAAAAGGAACACACAGGATTACTGTAGATAAAAAAGGTTAAAGAAGAGAAGCTAGAAATCAGTCAATAAATGTCTTAGGGGTTAGCTTAGAGTGACTAGCCTCTGCGTGACTCTTTAAATTTTTCATGTTTGCAGCTTCCAAATTTTCCATGGTGAGAATAATACTTTCGCCTCCAAACCAGAGTGACTTGGGGACACAAAGGTAGAAGTCGATAATTTTCTTTGCCTATGTCTGAATATTTACAGTCAGAGGTAGAAAAGGAGGAGTCTGTCCCTTGTCTAGATGAGGTCAATCCCCAGGTGTGGGATGTCTCCAGGCCTGGTTTAGCCTTAAATGTTCCACCAGTAAAGATTTCTCTGAGACCAAATGCTCCCTAGCCCTGGAAAAGACAATATCCCTTAAAACCAGAAGCTCTTGAGGGTCTTAGACCATTAGTTAACAAATACCGAGATACTGGAACTCGAATCAGTTGTGAGTCCCCCTGCAACACCCCAATCTTGCCCGTTCAAAAACCAGATGGATCTTACCGATTCGTCCAGGATCTAAGAGCTGTTAATGAAGCTGTGGTTCCCATCCACCCCATAGTCCCAAACCCATATACCCTCCTATCCCAAGTCCCAGGAAATGCCAAGTACTTCTCAGTCTTGGACCTTCAAGCTGCTTTCTTTTGCATTCCTCTCCATCCTGAATCCCCAAAACTCTTTGCTTTTGAGTGGCGGGACTTGGACATGAGAGACACCATACAACTCTCGACTGGACTCGACTACCCCAAGGGTTTAGGGACAGCCCTCATATCTTTGGGACTTCCTCGGGGAGAGATCTAAGGGAATTAACTTTAACAAACAGTAGTCTAATACAGTATGTGGATGACTTGCTCATAGCTAGGCCAGATTTTACCAGCTCTCAAATGGACACTATTTAAAACGCTAACTTTCCTGTATGAAAAGGGTTATCGAGTATCCCCCAAGTAGGCTCAGATTAGCTTAACACAAGTAAAATACCTTGGATTTATGATTACGGAGAGGAAAAGAATGCCTGACCCCGAGGGGAGATCCCTCATCTTAAATACCCCGTACCCCCAAACAAAACAACAGCTTAGGGGATTTTTAGGAAGGACCGGGTTTTGCAGGATCTGGATTCCTAATTATGGCAATCTGGCCAGACCCCTATATGAAAATTTAAGGGGGAAAGAGGAAGAGCCACTCGACTGGCATGAGACCTGCAAGGTGGCCTTTAATGCCCTAAAAGAGTCCATCACTACAGCCCCAGCTTTAGGCCTCCCAAACCTGGAGAAGCCTTTTAGACTCTATGTTTCTGAAAGGACAGGAACTGCTCTTGGGGTGTTAGGGCAGATGATGGGGCCCGTATGACAACCTGTGGCTTATCTCTCAAAATAACTAGATGAGGTGGCCAGAGGGTGGCCCACTTGCCTCCGGGCAGTAGCAGCCACCGCTCTTATGGTTAAGGAGGCATCTAAGCTGACCCTGGGTCAGCCCACCACAGTGTATACGCCTCACCGGGTGCAAGCAGTCTTGGAAACGAAAGGGGACAGGTGGATGACAGGGGGAAGGATCACCCAATACCAAGCCCTCCTCCTTGACACTCCAGAAATAAAGTTGAGGGTCTGCCAGACTTTAAATCCAGCAACCTGACTGCCAGATCCCCCTACCTCCCCTCTGGATCACCAATGCATACAAATCACAGACGAGTTATACTCTTCTCGCCGGGACCTATCAGAGACACCTTTATCTGACCCAGAGGAAAACTGGCACACAGATGGCAGCAGTTTTGTAGAAAAGGGAGAGAGGAAAGCAGGATATGCTGTAGCGAGCCTGGAAGAAACTCAGGAAAGTGGGTCTCTTCCCCCAGACACCTCAGCCCAGAAAGCTGAACTTTTTGCCCTGACAAGAGCTTTGGAGTTAGGAGAAGGAAAGAGGATTAATGTGTGTATGGACTCTAAGTATGCTTTCCTCATTCTGCATGCCCATGCAGCAATTTGGAAAGAAAGAGGGATGCTCAGTGCCCGAAGCTCTGCTATTAAACACAAAGAGCTCATTCTCAGGCTCCTGGAGGCAGTCAAACTTCCTGCAAAATTAGCTGTCATCCACTGCAAGAGTCACCAAAAGGGGCAAGAAAAAGAGGCTCAGGGAAATAGGAAAGCTGATCAAGAGGCAGGACGAGCTGCCGGGGAAGCTACCTCTGCCACTGCTATCTGCCCCCTTTTCCCCAAGGAAACCCTGACTCCAGATTTTACCCCAGGGGGACATTCCCGATATGCTGAGCGGGGCTGGGAGATTGGCTCACATGGGTGGTTTCAGCCTGATCAGGCCCAAATAATACTCCCTGATTCTCAGGGTTAAAACATTACTAACACCTTACATAAGAGCGCCCATTTTGGAAAAGATAATCTAGAAATCTTGCTTAAGCCTATTCTCTCCCATCCCCAGTTAGCTAAGGTTGTTAAACAGGTCACACAAAATTGTGACACCTGTCTAAAAAATAACCCAACAACCAGACCTCCTCTAATTACACCTGTCCAACATCGGGGATCATACCCAGGAGCGGACTGGCAAGTAGAATTTACAGCCATGCCCAAGACCCAAGGGTTTTCTTACTTGCTAGTCTTTATTGACACATTCACAGGATGGATCGAAGCGTTCCCTACTGAGACAGAGAGAGCTACAGAAGTCTGTAAAGCTCTGCTGAAGGAGATAGTGCCTAGGTTTGGGCTGCCTCGGTCACTTCAGAGTGACAACGGGCCCTCACTTACAGCCACAATACCCCAGAACCTAGCCGCATGCTTAGGCATAAAATACCGGCTCCGCTCATCCTGGAGGCCTCAAGTTTCAGGAAAGGTAGAGAGAGCCAACCAGACTCTTAAAAGGGCTCTGGCTAAGCTATGTCAAGAAAGACATAATAAGTGGACACATATGCTGCCCATAGCCCTCATGAGGCTACGGACATCCCCCAAACGGCCACTATTGTTAAGTCCTTATGAAATGATGCATGGACGTCCATTCTTAACTTCTGATTTGTTTTTTGACGAGGATGCCAATACACTATTAAAACATGTAATTGACCTGGGAAGGTTTCAGCAAGAACTCCAACGGTATGGAGAGGAAACCACAGGAAGACTTGAAAAATCCCCAGGTAAAGCCAGGGGATCAAGTATCAGTAAAGACCTGGCAAGAAAAAGGGAGTCCAAACCAGCTGTCCAAGAAATGGACAGGGCCATATCAGGTTGTTCTAGTGACTTCAACTGCTGTAAAAGTGAAGGGTCTATCTGCCTGGGTCCACAATTCTAGAATAAAACCCTATGGCCTACAGGAGGGGGAGACAGAAACTGAGACTCCAAAGCCAGAGGACAGCTATTCCTGTGAACCTGTTGAAGATCTCAGGCTCTTGTTCAAGCAGAACCCCATCAATCCTGCCTCAGATAAGTAAAATGCATCATATGATGTTCTTCCTCTTTCTAATCATATCTCCCTGTATGGCTATTGATCTCTCCCTAAACGAGGCATGTTCACTTGCAAACCACACTGCTTCTCAACTTAACCTAACCAGCCCGGGCTGCATCTGCATTAATGACAAAGGTTGGGGGTCTGTCCAACCCATCCCAGGGTATCAATATCAAAGGCCCACCCTTCCAGCCGAACTATGGGCTGTTACTCAGCGCCCCCATGTGGTCGTAATATGGCCTTTTGGGAAAAGGGGGAAAAAAAACTTCATGTCTTGGTACCAGCAACAATTGTCTCTATTTGCCCCCTGGATGACATCTGCAATCCCACCTGAGCCCTTATTTTCTCTCATGACTAACATCCCCCAAGTGACCTTCCCTATCTCTCTAAAAAGCCACTCCCTAACAGGGGTGTCAGTGAGAAATCTAGACGACTCACAATGTGGGGTGACCGTCACTGCTGAAACTGATGGGGAAAACCGGGACAGGCCCTGCAGCTGGGAGACCAGCCGACGCCACCCCCGGCCAGCACCCCGCCTGGCCCGGCCCGGGGCGCTTCCCGGACCCCGAGCGGCCTGGCGAGGCTGCGGGAGCTCTGGAGGGGGTTGGGGAGGGGGGTGGCTTGAGCGGGGAGGACGTCTCGGTGCCCTCCCTCCCTGGGCCTCTTCGGCCCCGCCCCCGGTCGGCGGCGCGACGCACCGCCCCCCACCCCCCGCCCCCCACCAGCCGGTCGCCGCTCAGGGTCACGAGGCTCCGGACGTGGGTGGCTTTGGCCCGGGACCGCGGTCCCCGGAGCCTCCTGCGGTCTTAGGGGCAGCCCAGCCGGGGCCCCAGGCGGCCATCCTGCCGGCTGCGCAAACCCCCTGGAGCGCCTCAGCCCCGCCTTTTCGCCCTACCGAGGCCCGCCCTGCCGCCACGCCGCGGGCCAAGCACAGGACCTTCCTGGGAGAGCAGAGGAGCGACAGCCAGGCACACGGACAGGGACTCGCACGCACCCACGCCAGGTGAGACAGAGGCAGAAAGATTCGAGGGTTCAGAGAGAGACTGGAAGACAGCGTGTGGGCAGGGGGCGCCTCGGGCAGGATGCCCGGCAGCTACAGAGACCACCCGGCCCTGAGCAGCCAAAGCGATGGGGGCGGGGATAGGCCACCGAGCAGAGGCGGGCCTGGAGAGGCCCAGGGTGGGAGGACACCTGAGATCTCCGCGCTCCGCGCCCCGCCCCCCTCCCCCCAACCCCCTGCACGCATGCCACGCCGGGGCGCTCTGACACTAGCTTCTCTGGAGTTTTGTCACTTGAATTTCTCTCCCTCTGCTCAACTGAGTGATGACAGTGTATTGAACAGCTAGGTCATTTCCAAATAAATTAAGCTTAGTGTTTCACAGGACACCCGGACATGTATGGAGAGACCAGCACGGATGCATGGACACCAACCTTGGTAATTAGACAACCAATGGGAAATTACTGTCTGACTCAGGAGAGAGAAAGAAACCCAAATAGATGGAATGAAATGAACAGAAACACAAACTTTGCAACTCACACCGTAACTCAATTACAAAAAAAGAAAAAACAAAACAAAACAAAAAAAAAAAAAAACACTATAACCATTTTAGAAAAACAATAGACCTCTCCATGACCTTTGGGCGGTGAGGAGTTCAAACACACAACAAAAAAAAGCCAACTTTTCCAAGTCGTGAATATGTTAGTTCACACATTGACTTTTACATTGAAATGTGTAACAAATAAACTTAAAATCATTGACTCACTACATAAGCATGGAAGTATTTTAAACTTAAAATATGTTCTGTAGTGTTCAGGAAGCACTTGGCACATCTGTAAGTGTATCAGACCCAAAACTGGAACGTAGTGGAAGAGTCAGGATAGTCTAAAAATGAATCCCTAACTAAAAGGAACACACAGGATTACTGTAGATAAAAAAGGTTAAAGAAGAGAAGCTAGAAATCAGTCAATAAATGTCTTAGGGGTTAGCTTAGAGTGACTAGCCTCTGCGTGACTCTTTAAATTTTTCATGTTTGCAGCTTCCAAATTTTCCATGGTGAGAATAATACTTTCGCCTCCAAACCAGAGTGACTTGGGGACACAAAGGTAGAAGTCGATAATTTTCTTTGCCTATGTCTGAATATTTACAGTCAGAGGTAGAAAAGGAGGAGTCTGTCCCTTGTCTAGATGAGGTCAATCCCCAGGTGTGGGATGTCTCCAGGCCTGGTTTAGCCTTAAATGTTCCACCAGTAAAGATTTCTCTGAGACCAAATGCTCCCTAGCCCTGGAAAAGACAATATCCCTTAAAACCAGAAGCTCTTGAGGGTCTTAGACCATTAGTTAACAAATACCGAGATACTGGAACTCGAATCAGTTGTGAGTCCCCCTGCAACACCCCAATCTTGCCCGTTCAAAAACCAGATGGATCTTACCGATTCGTCCAGGATCTAAGAGCTGTTAATGAAGCTGTGGTTCCCATCCACCCCATAGTCCCAAACCCATATACCCTCCTATCCCAAGTCCCAGGAAATGCCAAGTACTTCTCAGTCTTGGACCTTCAAGCTGCTTTCTTTTGCATTCCTCTCCATCCTGAATCCCCAAAACTCTTTGCTTTTGAGTGGCGGGACTTGGACACGAGAGACACCATACAACTCTCGACTGGACTCGACTACCCCAAGGGTTTAGGGACAGCCCTCATATCTTCGGGACTTCCTCGGGGAGAGAACTAAGGGAATTAACTTTAACAAACAGTAGTCTAATACAGTATGTGGATGACTTGCTCATAGCTAGGCCAGATTTTACCAGCTCTCAAATGGACACTATTTAAAACGCTAACTATCCTGTATGAAAAGGGTTATCGAGTATCCCCCAAGTAGGCTCAGATTAGCTTAACCCAAGTAAAATACCTTGGATTTATCATTACGGAGAGGAAAAGAATGCCTGACCCCAAGGGGAGATCCCTCATCTTAAATACCCCGTACCCCCAAACAAAACAACAGCTTAGGGGATTTTTAGGAAGGACCGGGTTTTGCAGGATCTGGATTCCTAATTATGGCAATCTGGCCAGACCCCTATATGAAAATTTAAGGGGGAAAGAGGAAGAGCCACTCGACTGGCATGAGACCTGCAAGGTGGCCTTTAATGCCCTAAAAGAGTCCATCACTACAGCCCCAGCTTTAGGCCTCCCAAACCTGGAGAAGCCTTTTAGACTCTATGTTTCTGAAAGGACAGGAACTGCTCTTGGGGTGTTAGGGCAGAGGATGGGGCCCGTATGACAACCTGTGGCTTATCTCTCAAAATAACTAGATGAGGTGGCCAGAGGGTGGCCCACTTGCCTCCGGGCAGTAGCAGCCACCGCTCTTATGGTTAAGGAGGCATCTAAGCTGACCCTGGGTCAGCCCACCACAGTGTATACGCCTCACCGGGTGCAAGCAGTCTTGGAAACGAAAGGGGACAGGTGGATGACAGGGGGAAGGATCACCCAATACCAAGCCCTCCTCCTTGACACTCCAGAAATAAAGTTGAGGGTCTGCCAGACTTTAAATCCAGCAACCTGACTGCCAGATCCCCCTACCTCCCCTCTGGATCACCAATGCATACAAATCACAGACGAGTTATACTCTTCTCGCCGGGACCTATCAGAGACACCTTTATCTGACCCAGAGGAAAACTGGCACACAGATGGCAGCAGTTTTGTAGAAAAGGGAGAGAGGAAAGCAGGATATGCTCTAGCGAGCCTGGAAGAAACTCAGGAAAGTGGGTCTCTTCCCCCAGACACCTCAGCCCAGAAAGCTGAACTTTTTGCCCTGACAAGAGCTTTGGAGTTAGGAGAAGGAAAGAGGATTAATGTGTGTATGGACTCTAAGTATGCTTTCCTCATTCTGCATGCCCGTGCAGCAATTTGGAAAGAAAGAGGGATGCTCAGTGCCCGAAGCTCTGCTATTAAACACAAAGAGCTCATTCTCAGGCTCCTGGAGGCAGTCAAACTTCCTGCAAAATTAGCTGTCATCCACTGCAAGAGTCACCAAAAGGGGCAAGAAAAAGAGGCTCAGGGAAATAGGAAAGCTGATCAAGAGGCAGGACGAGCTGCCGGGGAAGCTACCTCTGCCACTGCTATCTGCCCCCTTTTCCCCAAGGAAACCCTGACTCCAGATTTTAACCCAGGGGGACATTCCCGATATGCTGAGCGGGGCTGGGAGATTGGCTCACATGGGTGGTTTCAGCCTGATCAGGCCCAAATAATACTCCCTGATTCTCAGGGTTAAAACATTACTAACTCCTTACATAAGAGCGCCCATTTTGGAAAAGATAATCTAGAAATCTTGCTTAAGCCTATTCTCTCCCATCCCCAGTTAGCTAAGGTTGTTAAACAGGTCACACAAAATTGTGACACCTGTCTAAAAAATAACCCAACAACCAGACCTCCTCTAATTACACCTGTCCAACATCGGGGATCATACCCAGGAGCGGACTGGCAAGTAGAATTTACAGCCATGCCCAAGACCCAAGGGTTTTCTTACTTGCTAGTCTTTATTGACACATTCACAGGATGGATCGAAGCGTTCCCTACTGAGACAGAGAGAGCTACAGAAGTCTGTAAAGCTCTGCTGAAGGAGATAGTGCCTAGGTTTGGGCTGCCTCGGTCACTTCAGAGTGACAACGGGCCCTCACTTACAGCCACAATACCCCAGAACCTAGCCGCATGCTTAGGCATAAAATACCGGCTCCGCTCATCCTGGAGGCCTCAAGTTTCAGGAAAGGTAGAGAGAGCCAACCAGACTCTTAAAAGGGCTCTGGCTAAGCTATGTCAAGAAAGACATAATAAGTGGACACATATGCTGCCCATAGCCCTAATGAGGCTACGGACATCCCCCAAACGGCCACTATTGTTAAGTCCTTATGAAATGATGTATGGACGTCCATTCTTAACTTCTGATTTGTTTTTTGACGAGGATGCCAATACACTATTAAAACATGTAATTGACCTGGGAAGGTTTCAGCAAGAACTCCAACGGTATGGAGAAGAAACCACAGGAAGACTTGAAAAATCCCCAGGTAAAGCCAGGGGATCAAGTATCAGTAAAGACCTGGCAAGAAAAAGGGAGTCCAAACCAGCTGTCCAAGAAATGGACAGGGCCATATCAGGTTGTTCTAGTGACTTCAACTGCTGTAAAAGTGAAGGGTCTATCTGCCTGGGTCCACAATTCTAGAATAAAACCCTATGGCCTACAGGAGGGGGAGACAGAAACTGAGACTCCAAAGCCAGAGGACAGCTATTCCTGTGAACCTGTTGAAGATCTCAGGCTCTTGTTCAAGCAGAACCCCATCAATCCTGCCTCAGATAAGTAAAATGCATCATATGATGTTCTTCCTCTTTCTAATCATATCTCCCTGTATGGCTATTGATCTCTCCCTAAACGAGGCATGTTCACTTGCAAACCACACTGCTTCTCAACTTAACCTAACCAGCCCGGGCTGCATCTGCATTAATGACAAAGGTTGGGGGTCTGTCCAACCCATCCCAGGGTATCAATATCAAAGGCCCACCCTTCCAGCCGAACTATGGGCTGTTACTCAGCGCCCCCATGTGGTCGTAATATGGCCTTTTGGGAAAAGGGGGAAAAAAAACTTCATGTCTTGGTACCAGCAACAATTGTCTCTATTTGCCCCCTGGATGACATCTGCAATCCCACCTGAGCCCTTATTTTCTCTCATGACTAACATCCCCCAAGTGACCTTCCCTATCTCTCTAAAAAGCCACTCCCTAACAGGGGTGTCAGTGAGAAATCTAGACGACTCACAATGTGGGGTGACCGTCACTGCTGAAACTGATGGGGAAAACCGGGACAGGCCCTGCAGCTGGGAGACCAGCCGACGCCACCCCCGGCCAGCACCCGCCTGGCCCGGCCCGGGGCGCTTCCCGGACCCCGAGCGGCCTGGCGAGGCTGCGGGAGCTCTGGAGGGGTTTGGGGAGGGGGGTGGCTTGAGCGGGGAGGACGTCTCGGTGCCCTCCCTCCCTGGGCCTCTTCGGCCCCGCCCCCGGTCGGCGGCGCGACGCACCGCCCCCCACCCCCCGCCCCCCACCAGCCGGTCGCCGCTCAGGGTCACGAGGCTCCGGACGTGGGTGGCTTTGGCCCGGGACCGCGGTCCCCGGAGCCTCCTGCGGGCTTAGGGGCAGCCCAGCCGGGGCCCCAGGCGGCCATCCTGCCGGCTGCGCAAACCCCCTGGAGAGCCTCAGCCCCGCCTTTTCGCCCTACCGAGGCCCGCCCTGCCGCCACGCCGCGGGCCAAGCACAGGACCTTCCTGGGAGAGCAGAGGAGCGACAGCCAGGCACACGGACAGGGACTCGCACGCACCCACGCCAGGTGAGACAGAGGCAGAAAGATTCGAGGGTTCAGAGAGAGACTGGAAGACAGCGTGTGGGCAGGGGGCGCCTCGGGCAGGATGCCCGGCAGCTACAGAGACCACCCGGCCCTGAGCAGCCAAAGCGATGGGGGCGGGGTTAGGCCACCGAGCAGAGGCGGGCCTGGAGAGGCCCAGGGTGGGAGGACACCTGAGATCTCCGCGCTCCGCGCCCCGCCCCCCTCCCCCCAACCCCCTGCACGCATGCCACGCCGGGGCGCTCTGACACTAGCTTCTCTGGAGTTTTGTCACTTGAATTTCTCTCCCTCTGCTCAACTGAGTGATGACAGTGTATTGAACAGCTAGGTCATTTCCAAATAAATTAAGCTTAGTGTTTCACAGGACACCCGGACATGTATGGAGAGACCAGCACGGATGCATGGACACCAACCTTGGTAATTAGACAACCAATGGGAAATTACTGTCTGACTCAGGAGAGAGAAAGAAACCCAAATAGATGGAATGAAATGAACAGAAACACAAACTTTGCAACTCACACCGTAACTCAATTACAAAAAAAGAAAAAACAAAACAAAACAAAACAAAAAAAAACACTATAACCATTTTAGAAAAACAATAGACCTCTCCATGACCTTTGGGCGGTGAGGAGTTCAAACACACAACAAAAAAAAGCCAACTTTTCCAAGTCGTGAATATGTTAGTTCATACATTGACTTTTACATTGAAATGTGTAACAAATAAACTTAAAATCATTGACTCACTACATAAGCATGGAAGTATTTTAAACTTAAAATATGTTCTATAGTGTTCAGGAAGCACTTGGCACATCTGTAAGTGTATCAGACCCAAAACTGGAACGTAGTGGAAGAGTCAGGATAGTCTAAAAATGAATCCCTAACTAAAAGGAACACACAGGATTACTGTAGATAAAAAAGGTTAAAGAAGAGAAGCTAGAAATCAGTCAATAAATGTCTTAGGGGTTAGCTTAGAGTGACTAGCCTCTGCGTGACTCTTTAAATTTTTCATGTTTGCAGCTTCCAAATTTTCCATGGTGAGAATAATACTTTCGCCTCCAAACCAGAGTGACTTGGGGACACAAAGGTAGAAGTCGATAATTTTCTTTGCCTATGTCTGAATATTTACAGTCAGAGGTAGAAAAGGAGGAGTCTGTCCCTTGTCTAGATGAGGTCAATCCCCAGGTGTGGGATGTCTCCAGGCCTGGTTTAGCCATAAATGTTCCACCAGTAAAGATTTCTCTGAGACCAAATGCTCCCTAGCCCTGGAAAAGACAATATCCCTTAAAACCAGAAGCTCTTGAGGGTCTTAGACCATTAGTTAACAAATACCGAGATACTGGAACTCGAATCAGCTCTGAGTCCCCCTGCAACACCCCAATCTTGCCCGTTCAAAAACCAGATGGATCTTACCGATTCGTCCAGGATCTAAGAGCTGTTAATGAAGCTGTGGTTCCCATCCACCCCATAGTCCCAAACCCATATACCCTCCTATCCCAAGTCCCAGGAAATGCCAAGTACTTCTCAGTCTTGGACCTTCAAGCTGCTTTCTTTTGCATTCCTCTCCATCCTGAATCCCAAAAACTCTTTGCTTTTGAGTGGCGGGACTTGGAAACGAGAGAGACCATACAACTCTCGACTGGACTCGACTACCCCAAGGGTTTAGGGACAGCCCTCATATCTTTGGGACTTCCTCGGGGAGAGAACTAAGGGAATTAACTTTAACAAACAGTAGTCTAATACAGTATGTGGATGACTTGCTCATAGCTAGGCCAGATTTTACCAGCTCTCAAATGGACACTATTTAAAACGCTAACTTTCCTGTATGAAAAGGGTTATCGAGTATCCCCCAAGTAGGCTCAGATTAGCTTAACCCAAGTAAAATACCTTGGATTTATCATTACGGAGAGGAAAAGAATGCCTGACCCCGAGGGGAGATCCCTCATCTTAAATACCCCGTACCCCCAAACAAAACAACAGCTTAGGGGATTTTTAGGAAGGACCGGGTTTTGCAGGATCTGGATTCCTAATTATGGCAATCTGGCCAGACCCCTATATGAAAATTTAAGGGGGAAAGAGGAAGAGCCACTCGACTGGCATGAGACCTGCAAGGTGGCCTTTAATGCCCTAAAAGAGTCCATCACTACAGCCCCAGCTTTAGGCCTCCCAAACCTGGAGAAGCCTTTTAGACTCTATGTTTCTGAAAGGACAGGAACTGCTCTTGGGGTGTTAGGGCAGAGGATGGGGCCCGTATGACAACCTGTGGCTTATCTCTCAAAATAACTAGATGAGGTGGCCAGAGGGTGGCCCACTTGCCTCCGGGCAGTAGCAGCCACCGCTCTTATGGTTAAGGAGGCATCTAAGCTGACCCTGGGTCAGCCCACCACAGTGTATACGCCTCACCGGGTGCAAGCAGTCTTGGAAACGAAAGGGGACAGGTGGATGACAGGGGGAAGGATCACCCAATACCAAGCCCTCCTCCTTGACACTCCAGAAATAAAGTTGAGGGTCTGCCAGACTTTAAATCCAGCAACCTGACTGCCAGATCCCCCTACCTCCCCTCTGGATCACCAATGAATACAAATCACAGACGAGTTATACTCTTCTCGCCGGGACCTATCAGAGACACCTTTATCTGACCCAGAGGAAAACTGGCACACAGATGGCAGCAGTTTTGTAGAAAAGGGAGAGAGGAAAGCAGGATATGCTCTAGCGAGCCTGGAAGAAACTAAGGAAAGTGGGTCTCTTCCCCCAGACACCTCAGCCCAGAAAGCTGAACTTTTTGCCCTGACAAGAGCTTTGGAGTTAGGAGAAGGAAAGAGGATTAATGTGTGTATGGACTCTAAGTATGCTTTCCTCATTCTGCATGCCCGTGCAGCAATTTGGAAAGAAAGAGGGATGCTCAGTGCCCGAAGCTCTGCTATTAAACACAAAGAGCTCATTCTCAGGCTCCTGGAGGCAGTCAAACTTCCTGCAAAATTAGCTGTCATCCACTGCAAGAGTCACCAAAAGGGGCAAGAAAAAGAGGCTCAGGGAAATAGGAAAGCTGATCAAGAGGCAGGACGAGCTGCCGGGGAAGCTACCTCTGCCACTGCTATCTGCCCCCTTTTCCCCAAGGAAACCCTGACTCCAGATTTTACCCCAGGGGGACATTCCCGATATGCTGAGCGGGGCTGGGAGATTGGCTCACATGGGTGGTTTCAGCCTGATCAGGCCCAAGTAATACTCCCTGATTCTCAGGGTTAAAACATAACTAACTCCTTACATAAGAGCGCCCATTTTGGAAAAGATAATCTAGAAATCTTGCTTAAGCCTATTCTCTCCCATCCCCAGTTAGCTAAGGTTGTTAAACAGGTCACACAAAATTGTGACACCTGTCTAAAAAATAACCCAACAACCAGACCTCCTCTAATTACACCTGTCCAACATCGGGGATCATACCCAGGAGCGGACTGGCAAGTAGAATTTACAGCCATGCCCAAGACCCAAGGGTTTTCTTACTTGCTAGTCTTTATTGACACATTCACAGGATGGATCGAAGCGTTCCCTACTGAGACAGAGAGAGCTACAGAAGTCTGTAAAGCTCTGCTGAAGGAGATAGTGCCTAGGTTTGGGCTGCCTCGGTCACTTCAGAGTGACAACGGGCCCTCACTTACAGCCACGATACCCCAGAACCTAGCCGCATGCTTAGGCATAAAATACCGGCTCCGCTCATCCTGGAGGCCTCAAGTTTCAGGAAAGGTAGAGAGAGCCAACCAGACTCTTAAAAGGGCTCTGGCTAAGCTATGTCAAGAAAGACATAATAAGTGGACACATATGCTGCCCATAGCCCTCATGAGGCTACGGACATCCCCCAAACGGCCACTATTGTTAAGTCCTTATGAAATGATGTATGGACGTCCATTCTTAACTTCTGATTTGTTTTTTGACGAGGATGCCAATACACTATTAAAACATGTAATTGACCTGGGAAGGTTTCAGCAAGAACTCCAACGGTATGGAGAAGAAACCACAGGAAGACTTGAAAAATCCCCAGGTAAAGCCAGGGGATCAAGTATCAGTAAAGACCTGGCAAGAAAAAGGGAGTCCAAACCAGCTGTCCAAGAAATGGACAGGGCCATATCAGGTTGTTCTAGTGACTTCAACTGCTGTAAAAGTGAAGGGTCTATCTGCCTGGGTCCACAATTCTAGAATAAAACCCTATGGCCTACAGGAGGGGGAGACAGAAACTGAGACTCCAAAGCCAGAGGACAGCTATTCCTGTGAACCTGTTGAAGATCTCAGGCTCTTGTTCAAGCAGAACCCCATCAATCCTGCCTCAGATAAGTAAAATGCATCATATGATGTTCTTCCTCTTTCTAATCATATCTCCCTGTATGGCTAGTGATCTCTCCCTAAACGAGGCATGTTCACTTGCAAACCACACTGCTTCTCAACTTAACCTAACCAGCCCGGGCTGCATCTGCATTAATGACAAAGGTTGGGGGTCTGTCCAACCCATCCCAGGGTATCAATATCAAAGGCCCACCCTTCCAGCCGAACTATGGGCTGTTACTCAGCGCCCCCATGTGGTCGTAATATGGCCTTTTGGGAAAAGGGGGAAAAAAAACTTCATGTCTTGGTACCAGCAACAATTGTCTCTATTTGCCCCCTGGATGACATCTGCAATCCCACCTGAGCCCTTATTTTCTCTCATGACTAACATCCCCCAAGTGACCTTCCCTATCTCTCTAAAAAGCCACTCCCTAACAGGGGTGTCAGTGAGAAATCTAGACGACTCACAATGTGGGGTGACCGTCACTGCTGAAACTGATGGGGAAAACCGGGACAGGCCCTGCAGCTGGGAGACCAGCCGACGCCACCCCCGGCCAGCACCCGCCTGGCCCGGCCCGGGGCGCTTCCCGGACCCCGAGCGGCCTGGCGAGGCTGCGGGAGCTCTGGAGGGGGTTGGGGAGGGGGGTGGCTTGAGCGGGGAGGACGTCTCGGTGCCCTCCCTCCCTGGGCCTCTTCGGCCCCGCCCCCGGTCGGCGGCGCGACGCACCGCCCCCCACCCCCCGCCCCCCACCAGCCGGTCGCCGCTCAGGGTCACGAGGCTCCGGACGTGGGTGGCTTTGGCCCGGGACCGCGGTCCCCGGAGCCTCCTGCGGGCTTAGGGGCAGCCCAGCCGGGGCCCCAGGCGGCCATCCTGCCGGCTGCGCAAACCCCCTGGAGCGCCTCAGCCCCGCCTTTTCGCCCTACCGAGGCCCGCCCTGCCGCCACGCCGCGGGCCAAGCACAGGACCTTCCTGGGAGAGCAGAGGAGCGACAGCCAGGCACACGGACAGGGACTCGCACGCACCCACGCCAGGTGAGACAGAGGCAGACAGATTCGAGGGTTCAGAGAGAGACTGGAAGACAGCGTGTGGGCAGGGGGCGCCTCGGGCAGGATGCCCGGCAGCTACAGAGACCACCCGGCCCTGAGCAGCCAAAGCGATGGGGGCGGGGTTAGGCCACCGAGCAGCGGCGGGCCTGGAGAGGCCCAGGGTGGGAGGACACCTGAGATCTCCGCGCTCCGCGCCCCGCCCCCCTCCCCCCAACCCCCTGCACGCATGCCACGCCGGGGCGCTCTGACACTAGCTTCTCTGGAGTTTTGTCACTTGAATTTCTCTCCCTCTGCTCAACTGAGTGATGACAGTGTATTGAACAGCTAGGTCATTTCCAAATAAATTAAGCTTAGTGTTTCACAGGACACCCGGACATGTATGGAGAGACCAGCACGGATGCATGGACACTAACCTTGGTAATTAGACAGCCAATGGGAAATTACTGTCTGACTCAGGAGAGAGAAAGAAACCCAAATAGATGGAATGAAATGAACAGAAACACAAACTTTGCAACTCACACCGTAACTCAATTACAAAAAAAGAAAAAACAAAACAAAACAAAACAAAAAAAAACACTATAACCATTTTAGAAAAACAATAGACCTCTCCATGACCTTTGGGCGGTGAGGAGTTCAAACACACAACAAAAAAAAGCCAACTTTTCCAAGTCGTGAATATGTTAGTTCACACATTGACTTTTACATTGAAATGTGTAACAAATAAACTTAAAATCATTGACTCACTACATAAGCATGGAAGTATTTTAAACTTAAAATATGTTCTATAGTGTTCAGGAAGCACTTGGCACATCTGTAAGTGTATCAGACCCAAAACTGGAACGTAGTGGAAGAGTCAGGATAGTCTAAAAATGAATCCCTAACTAAAAGGAACACACAGGATTACTGTAGATAAAAAAGGTTAAAGAAGAGAAGCTAGAAATCAGTCAATAAATGTCTTAGGGGTTAGCTTAGAGTGACTAGCCTCTGCGTGACTCTTTAAATTTTTCATGTTTGCAGCTTCCAAATTTTCCATGGTGAGAATAATACTTTCGCCTCCAAACCAGAGTGACTTGGGGACACAAAGGTAGAAGTCGATAATTTTCTTTGCCTATGTCTGAATATTTACAGTCAGAGGTAGAAAAGGAGGAGTCTGTCCCTTGTCTAGATGAGGTCAATCCCCAGGTGTGGGATGTCTCCAGGCCTGGTTTAGCCATAAATGTTCCACCAGTAAAGATTTCTCTGAGACCAAATGCTCCCTAGCCCTGGAAAAGACAATATCCCTTAAAACCAGAAGCTCTTGAGGGTCTTAGACCATTAGTTAACAAATACCGAGATACTGGAACTCGAATCAGCTGTGAGTCCCCCTGCAACACCCCAATCTTGCCCGTTCAAAAACCAGATGGATCTTACCGATTCGTCCAGGATCTAAGAGCTGTTAATGAAGCTGTGGTTGCCATCCACCCCATAGTCCCAAACCCATATACCCTCCTATCCCAAGTCCCAGGAAATGCCAAGTACTTCTCAGTCTTGGACCTTCAAGCTGCTTTCTTTTGCATTCCTCTCCATCCTGAATCCCAAAAACTCTTTGCTTTTGAGTGGCGGGACTTGGACACGAGAGACACCATACAACTCTCGACTGGACTCGACTACCCCAAGGGTTTAGGGACAGCCCTCATATCTTTGGGACTTCCTCGGGGAGAGAACTAAGGGAATTAACTTTAACAAACAGTAGTCTAATACAGTATGTGGATGACTTGCTCATAGCTAGGCCAGATTTTACCAGCTCTCAAATGGACACTATTTAAAACGCTAACTTTCCTGTATGAAAAGGGTTATCGAGTATCCCCCAAGTAGGCTCAGATTAGCTTAACCCAAGTAAAATACCTTGGATTTATGATTACGGAGAGGAAAAGAATGCCTGACCCCGAGGGGAGATCCCTCATCTTAAATACCCCGTACCCCCAAACAAAACAACAGCTTAGGGGATTTTTAGGAAGGACCGGGTTTTGCAGGATCTGGATTCCTAATTATGGCAATCTGGCCAGACCCCTATATGAAAATTTAAGGGGGAAAGAGGAAGAGCCACTCGACTGGCATGAGACCTGCAAGGTGGCCTTTAATGCCCTAAAAGGGTCCATCACTACAGCCCCAGCTTTAGGCCTCCCAAACCTGGAGAAGCCTTTTAGACTCTATGTTTCTGAAAGGACAGGAACTGCTCTTGGGGTGTTAGGGCAGATGATGGGGCCCGTATGACAACCTGTGGCTTATCTCTCAAAATAACTAGATGAGGTGGCCAGAGGGTGGCCCACTTGCCTCCGGGCAGTAGCAGCCACCGCTCTTATGGTTAAGGAGGCATCTAAGCTGACCCTGGGTCAGCCCACCACAGTGTATACGCCTCACCGGGTGCAAGCAGTCTTGGAAACGAAAGGGGACAGGTGGATGACAGGGGGAAGGATCACCCAATACCAAGCCCTCCTCCTTGACACTCCAGAAATAAAGTTGAGGGTCTGCCAGACTTTAAATCCAGCAACCTGACTGCCAGATCCCCCTACCTCCCCTCTGGATCACCAATGCATACAAATCACAGACGAGTTATACTCTTCTCGCCGGGACCTATCAGAGACACCTTTATCTGACCCAGAGGAAAACTGGCACACAGATGGCAGCAGTTTTGTAGAAAAGGGAGAGAGGAAAGCAGGATATGCTGTAGCGAGCCTGGAAGAAACTCAGGAAAGTGGGTCTCTTCCCCCAGACACCTCAGCCCAGAAAGCTGAACTTTTTGCCCTGACAAGAGCTTTGGAGTTAGGAGAAGGAAAGAGGATTAATGTGTGTATGGACTCTAAGTATGCTTTCCTCATTCTGCATGCCCGTGAAGCAATTTGGAAAGAAAGAGGGATGCTCAGTGCCCGAAGCTCTGCTATTAAACACAAAGAGCTCATTCTCAGGCTCCTGGAGGCAGTCAAACTTCCTGCAAAATTAGCTGTCATCCACTGCAAGAGTCACCAAAAGGGGCAAGAAAAAGAGGCTCAGGGAAATAGGAAAGCTGATCAAGAGGCAGGACGAGCTGCCGGGGAAGCTACCTCTGCCACTGCTATCTGCCACCTTTTCCCCAAGGAAACCCTGACTCCAGATTTTACCCCAGGGGGACATTCCCGATATGCTGAGCGGGGCTGGGAGATTGGTTCACATGGGTGGTTTCAGCCTGATCAGGCCCAAATAATACTCCCTGATTCTCAGGTTTAAAACATAACTAACTCCTTACATAAGAGCGCCCATTTTGGAAAAGATAATCTAGAAATCTTGCTTAAGCCTATTCTCTCCCATCCCCAGTTAGCTAAGGTTGTTAAACAGGTCACACAAAATTGTGACACCTGTCTAAAAAATAACCCAACAACCAGACCTCCTCTAATTACACCTGTCCAACATCGGGGATCATACCCAGGAGCGGACTGGCAAGTAGAATTTACAGCCATGCCCAAGACCCAAGGGTTTTCTTACTTGCTAGTCTTTATTGACACATTCACAGGATGGATCGAAGCGTTCCCTACTGAGACAGAGAGAGCTACAGAAGTCTGTAAATCTCTGCTGAAGGAGATAGTGCCTAGGTTTGGGCTGCCTCGGTCACTTCAGAGTGACAACGGGCCCTCACTTACAGCCACGATACCCCAGAACCTAGCCGCATGCTTAGGCATAAAATACCAGCTCCGCTCATCCTGGAGGCCTCAAGTTTCAGGAAAGGTAGAGAGAGCCAACCAGACTCTTAAAAGGGCTCTGGCTAAGCTATGTCAAGAAAGACATAATAAGTGGACACATATGCTGCCCATAGCCCTCATGAGGCTACGGACATCCCCCAAACGGCCACTATTGTTAAGTCCTTATGAAATGATGCATGGACGTCCATTCTTAACTTCTGATTTGTTTTTTGACGAGGATGCCAATACACTATTAAAACATGTAATTGACCTGGGAAGGTTTCAGCAAGAACTCCAACGGTATGGAGAAGAAACCACAGGAAGACTTGAAAAATCCCCAGGTAAAGCCAGGGGATCAAGTATCAGTAAAGACCTGGCAAGAAAAAGGGAGTCCAAACCAGCTGTCCAAGAAATGGACAGGGCCATATCAGGTTGTTCTAGTGACTTCAACTGCTGTAAAAGTGAAGGGTCTATCTGCCTGGGTCCACAATTCTAGAATAAAACCCTATGGCCTACAGGAGGGGGAGACAGAAACTGAGACTCCAAAGCCAGAGGACAGCTATTCCTGTGAACCTGTTGAAGATCTCAGGCTCTTGTTCAAGCAGAACCCCATCAATCCTGCCTCAGATAAGTAAAATGCATCATATGATGTTCTTCCTCTTTCTAATCATATCTCCCTGTATGGCTAGTGATCTCTCCCTAAACGAGGCATGTTCACTTGCAAACCACACTGCTTCTCAACTTAACCTAACCAGCCCGGGCTGCATCTGCATTAATGACAAAGGTTGGGGGTCTGTCCAACCCATCCCAGGGTATCAATATCAAAGGCCCACCCTTCCAGCCGAACTATGGGCTGTTACTCAGCGCCCCCATGTGGTCGTAATATGGCCTTTTGGGAAAAGGGGGAAAAAAAACTTCATGTCTTGGTACCAGCAACAATTGTCTCTATTTGCCCCCTGGATGACATCTGCAATCCCACCTGAGCCCTTATTTTCTCTCATGACTAACATCCCCCAAGTGACCTTCCCTATCTCTCTAAAAAGCCACTCCCTAACAGGGGTGTCAGTGAGAAATCTAGACGACTCACAATGTGGGGTGACCGTCACTGCTGAAACTGATGGGGAAAACCGGGACAGGCCCTGCAGCTGGGAGACCAGCCGACGCCACCCCTGGCCAGCACCCGCCTGGCCCGGCCCGGGGCGCTTCCCGGACCCCGAGCGGCCTGGCGAGGCTGCGGGAGCTCTGGAGGGGGTTGGGGAGGGGGGTGGCTTGAGCGGGGAGGACGTCTCGGTGCCCTCCCTCCCTGGGCCTCTTCGGCCCCGCCCCCGGTCGGCGGCGCGACGCACCGCCCCCCACCCCCCGCCCCCCACCAGCCGGTCGCCGCTCAGGGTCACGAGGCTCCGGACGTGGGTGGCTTTGGCCCGGGACCGCGGTCCCCGGAGCCTCCTGCGGGCTTAGGGGCAGCCCAGCCGGGGCCCCAGGCGGCCATCCTGCCGGCTGCGCAAACCCCCTGGAGCGCCTCAGCCCCGCCTTTTCGCCCTACCGAGGCCCGCCCTGCCGCCACGCCGCGGGCCAAGCACAGGACCTTCCTGGGAGAGCAGAGGAGCGACAGCCAGGCACACGGACAGGGACTCGCACGCACCCACGCCAGGTGAGACAGAGGCAGACAGATTCGAGGGTTCAGAGAGAGACTGGAAGACAGCGTGTGGGCAGGGGGCGCCTCGGGCAGGATGCCCGGCAGCTACAGAGACCACCCGGCCCTGAGCAGCCAAAGCGATGGGGGCGGGGTTAGGCCACCGAGCAGCGGCGGGCCTGGAGAGGCCCAGGGTGGGAGGACACCTGAGATCTCCGCGCTCCGCGCCCCGCCCCCCTCCCCCCAACCCCCTGCACGCATGCCACGCCGGGGCGCTCTGACACTAGCTTCTCTGGAGTTTTGTCACTTGAATTTCTCTCCCTCTGCTCAACTGAGTGATGACAGTGTATTGAACAGCTAGGTCATTTCCAAATAAATTAAGCTTAGTGTTTCACAGGACACCCGGACATGTATGGAGAGACCAGCACGGATGCATGGACACCAACCTTGGTAATTAGACAGCCAATGGGAAATTACTGTCTGACTCAGGAGAGAGAAAGAAACCCAAATAGATGGAATGAAATGAACAGAAACACAAACTTTGCAACTCACACCGTAACTCAATTACAAAAAAAGAAAAAACAAAACAAAACAAAACTAACAAAAAAAAAACACTATAACCATTTTAGAAAAACAATAGACCTCTCCATGACCTTTGGGCGGTGAGGAGTTCAAACACACAACAAAAAAAAGCCAACTTTTCCAAGTCATGAATATGTTAGTTCACACATTGACTTTTACATTGAAATGTGTAACAAATAAACTTAAAATCATTGACTCACTACATAAGCATGGAAGTATTTTAAACTTAAAATATGTTCTATAGTGTTCAGGAAGCACTTGGCACATCTGTAAGTGTATCAGACCCAAAACTGGAACGTAGTGGAAGAGTCAGGATAGTCTAAAAATGAATCCCTAACTAAAAGGAACACACAGGATTACTGTAGATAAAAAAGGTTAAAGAAGAGAAGCTAGAAATCAGTCAATAAATGTCTTAGGGGTTAGCTTAGAGTGACTAGCCTCTGCGTGACTCTTTAAATTTTTCATGTTTGCAGCTTCCAAATTTTCCATGGTGAGAATAATACTTTCGCCTCCAAACCAGAGTGACTTGGGGACACAAAGGTAGAAGTCGATAATTTTCTTTGCCTATGTCTGAATATTTACAGTCAGAGGTAGAAAAGGAGGAGTCTGTCCCTTGTCTAGATGAAGTCAATCCCCAGGTGTGGGATGTCTCCAGGCCTGGTTTAGCCATAAATGTTCCACCAGTAAAGATTTCTCTGAGACCAAATGCTCCCTAGCCCTGGAAAAAACAATATCCCTTAAAACCAGAAGGTCTTGAGGGTCTTAGACCATTAGTTAAAAAATAGCGAGATACTGGAACTCGAATCAGCTGTGAGTCCCCCTGCAACACCCCAATCTTGCCCGTTCAAAAACCAGATGGATCTTACCGATTCATCCAGGATCTAAGAGCTGTTAATGAAGCTATGGTTCCCATCCACCCCATAGTCCCAAACCCATATACCCTCCTATCCCAAGTCCCAGGAAATGCCAAGTACTTCTCAGTCTTGGACCTTCAAGCTGCTTTCTTTTGCATTCCTCTCCATCCTGAATCCCAAAAACTCTTTGCTTTTGAGTGGCGGGACTTGGACACGAGAGACACCATACAACTCTCGACTGGACTCGACTACCCCAAGGGTTTAGGGACAGCCCTCATATCTTTGGGACTTCCTCGGGGAGAGAACTAAGGGAATTAACTTTAACAAACAGTAGTCTAATACAGTATGTGGATGACTTGCTCATAGCTAGGCCAGATTTTACCAGCTCTCAAATGGACACTATTTAAAACGCTAACTTTCCTGTATGAAAAGGGTTATCGAGTATCCCCCAAGTAGGCTCAGATTAGCTTAACCCAAGTAAAATACCTTGGATTTATCATTACGGAGAGGAAAAGAATGCCTGACCCCGAGGGGAGATCCCTCATCTTAAATACCCCGTACCCCCAAACAAAACAACAGCTTAGGGGATTTTTAGGAAGGACCGGGTTTTGCAGGATCTGGATTCCTAATTAAGGCAATCTGGCCAGACCCCTATATGAAAATTTAAGGGGGAAAGAGGAAGAGCCACTCGACTGGCATGAGACCTGCAAGGTGGCCTTTAATGCCCTAAAAGAGTCCATCACTACAGCCCCAGCTTTAGGCCTCCCAAACCTGGAGAAGCCTTTTAGACTCTATGTTTCTGAAAGGACAGGAACTGCTCTTGGGGTGTTAGGGCAGATGATGGGGCCCGTATGACAACCTGTGGCTTATCTCTCAAAATAACTAGATGAGGTGGCCAGAGGGTGGCCCACTTGCCTCCGGGCAGTAGCAGCCACCGCTCTTATGGTTAAGGAGGCATCTAAGCTGACCCTGGGTCAGCCCACCACAGTGTATACGCCTCACCGGGTGCAAGCAGTCTTGGAAACGAAAGGGGACAGGTGGATGACAGGGGGAAGGATCACCCAATACCAAGCCCTCCTCCTTGACACTCCAGAAATAAAGTTGAGGGTCTGCCAGACTTTAAATCCAGCAACCTGACTGCCAGATCCCCCTACCTCCCCTCTGGATCACCAATGCATACAAATCACAGACGAGTTATACTCTTCTCGCCGGGACCTATCAGAGACACCTTTATCTGACCCAGAGGAAAACAGGCACACAGATGGCAGCAGTTTTGTAGAAAAGGGAGAGAGGAAAGCAGGATATGCTGTAGCGAGCCTGGAAGAAACTCAGGAAAGTGGGTCTCTTCCCCCAGACACCTCAGCCCAGAAAGCTGAACTTTTTGCCCTGACAAGAGCTTTGGAGTTAGGAGAAGGAAAGAGGATTAATGTGTGTATGGACTCTAAGTATGCTTTCCTCATTCTGCATGCCCGTGCAGCAATTTGGAAGGAAAGAGGGATGCTCAGTGCCCGAAGCTCTGCTATTAAACACAAAGAGCTCATTCTCAGGCTCCTGGAGGCAGTCAAACTTCCTGCAAAATTAGCTGTCATCCACTGCAAGAGTCACCAAAAGGGGCAAGAAAAAGAGGCTCAGGGAAATAGGAAAGCTGATCAAGAGGCAGGACGAGCTGCCGGGGAAGCTACCTCTGCCACTGCTATCTGCCCCCTTTTCCCCAAGGAAACCCTGACTCCAGATTTTACCCCAGGGGGACATTCCCGATATGCTGAGCGGGGCTGGGAGATTGGCTCACATGGGTGGTTTCAGCCTGATCAGGCCCAAATAATACTCCCTGATTCTCAGGGTTAAAACATTACTAACTCCTTACATAAGAGCGCCCATTTTGGAAAAGATAATCTAGAAATCTTGCTTAAGCCTATTCTCTCCCATCCCCAGTTAGCTAAGGTTGTTAAACAGGTCACACAAAATTGTGACACCTGTCTAAAAAATAACCCAACAACCAGACCTCCTCTAATTACACCTGTCCAACATCGGGGATCATACCCAGGAGCGGACTGGCAAGTAGAATTTACAGCCATGCCCAAGACCCAAGGGTTTTCTTACTTGCTAGTCTTTATTGACACATTCACAGGATGGATCGAAGCGTTCCCTACTGAGACAGAGAGAGCTACAGAAGTCTGTAAAGCTCTGCTGAAGGAGATAGTGCCTAGGTTTGGGCTGCCTCGGTCACTTCAGAGTGACAACGGGCCCTCACTTACAGCCACAATGCCCCAGAACCTAGCCGCATGCTTAGGCATAAAATACCGGCTCCGCTCATCCTGGAGGCCTCAAGCTTCAGGAAAGGTAGAGAGAGCCAACCAGACTCTTAAAAGGGCTCTGGCTAAGCTATGTCAAGAAAGACATAATAAGTGGACACATATGCTGCCCATAGCCCTCATGAGGCTACGGACATCCCCCAAACGGCCACTATTGTTAAGTCCTTATGAAATGATGTATGGACGTCCATTCTTAACTTCTGATTTGTTTTTTGACGAGGATGCCAATACACTCTTAAAACATGTAATTGACCTGGGAAGGTTTCAGCAAGAACTCCAACGGTATGGAGAACAAACCACAGGAAGACTTGAAAAATCCCCAGGTAAATCCAGGGGATCAAGTATCAGTAAAGACCTGGCAAGAAAAAGGGAGTCCAAACCAGCTGTCCGAGAAATGGACAGGGCCATATCAGGTTGTTCTAGTGACTTCAACTGCTGTAAAAGTGAAGGGTCTATCTGCCTGGGTCCACAATTCTAGAATAAAACCCTATGGCCTACAGGAGGGGGAGACAGAAACTGAGACTCCAAAGCCAGAGGACAGCTATTCCTGTGAACCTGTTGAAGATCTCAGGCTCTTGTTCAAGCAGAACCCCATCAATCCTGTCTCAGATAAGTAAAATGCATCATATGATGTTCTTCCTCTTTCTAATCATATCTCCCTGTATGGCTAGTGATCTCTCCCTAAACGAGGCATGTTCACTTGCAAACCACACTGCTTCTCAACTCAACCTAACCAGCCCGGGCTGCATCTGCATTAATGACAAAGGTTGGGGGTCTGTCCAACCCATCCCAGGGTATCAATATCAAAGGCCCACCCTTCCAGCGGAACTATGGGCTGTTACTCAGCGCCCCCATGTGGTTGTAATATGGCCTTTTGGGAAAAGGGGGAAAAAAAACTTCATGTCTTGGTACCAGCAACAATTGTCTCTATTTACCCCCTGGATGACATCTGCAATCCCACCTGAGCCCTTATTTTCTCTCATGACTAACATCCCCCAAGTGACCTTCCCTATCTCTCTAAAAAGCCACTCCCTAACAGGGGTGTCAGTGAGAAATCTAGACGACTCACAATGTGGGGTGACTGTCACTGCTGAAACTGATGGGGAAAACCGGGACAGGCCCTGCAGCTGGGAGACCAGCCGATGCCATCCCCGGCCAGCACCCGCCTGGCCCGGCCCGGGGCGCTTCCCGGACCCCGAGCGGCCTGGCGAGGCTGCGGGAGCTCTGGCGGGGGTTGGGGAGAGGGGTGGCTTGAGCGGGGAGGACGTCTCGGTGCCCTCCCTCCCTCGGCCTCTTCGGCCCCGCCCCCGGTCGGCGGCGCGACGCACCGCCCCCCAACCCCGCCCCCCACCAGCCGGTCGCCGCTCAGGGTCACGAGGCTCCGGACGTGGGTGGCTTTGGCCCGGGACCGCGGTCCCCGGAGCCTCCTGCGGGCTTAGGGGCAGCCCAGCCGGGGCCCCAGGCGGCCATCCTGCCGGCTGCGCAAACCCCCTGGAGCGCCTCAGCCCCGCCTTTTCACCCTACCGAGGCCCGCCCTGCCGCCACGCCGCGGGCCAAGCACAGGACCTTCCTGGGAGAGCAGAGGAGCGACAGCCAGGCACACGGACAGGGACTCGCACGCACCTACGCCAGGTGAGACAGAGGCAGAAAGATTCGAGGGTTCAGAGAGAGACTGGAAGACAGCGTGTGGGCAGGGGGCGCCTCGGGCAGGATGCCCGGCAGCTGCAGAGACCACACGGCCCTGAGTAGCCAAAGCGATGGGTGCGGGGTTAGGCCACCGAGCAGCGGCGGGCCTGGAGAGGCCCAGGGTGGGAGGACACCTGAGATCTCCGCGCTCCGCGCCCCGCCCCCCTCCCCCCAACCCCCTGCACGCATGCCACGCCGGGGCGCTCTGACACTAGCTTCTCTGGAGTTTTGTCACTTGAATTTCTCTCCCTCTGCTCAACTGAGTGATGACAGTGTATTGAACAGCTAGGTCATTTCCAAATAAATTAAGCTTAGTGTTTCACAGGACACCCGGACATGTATGGAGAGACCAGCACGGATGCATGGACACCAACCTTGGTAATTAGACAACCAATGGGAAATTACTGTCTGACTCAGGAGAGAGAAAGAAACCCAAATAGATGGAATGAAATGAACAGAAACACAAACTTTGCAACTCACACCGTCACTCAATTACAAAAAAAGAAAAAAAAAAAAACACTATAACCATTTTAGAAAAACAATAGTCCTCTCCATGACCTTAGGGCGGTGAGGAGTTCAAACACACAACAAAAAAAAAGCCAACTTTTCCAAGTCGTGAATATGTCAGTTCACACATTGACTTTTACGTTGATATGTGTAACAAATAAACTTAAAAGCATTCACTCACTACATAAGCATGGAAGTATTTTAAACATAAAATATGTTCTATAGTGTTCAGGAAGCACTTGGCACATGTGTAAGTGTATCAGACCCAAAACTGGAACGTAGTGGAAGAGTCAGGATAGTCTAAAAATGAATCCCTAACTAAAAGGAACACACAGGATTACTGTAGATAAAAAAAGGTTAAAGAAGAGAAGCTAGAAATCAGTCAATAAATGTCTTAGGGGTTAGCTTAGAGTGACTAGCCTCTGCGTGACTCTTTAAATTTTTCATGTTTGCAGCTTCCAAATTTTCCATGGTGAGAATAATACTTTCGCCTCCAAACCAGAGTGACTTGGGGACACAAAGGTAGAAGTCGATAATTTTCTTTGCCTATGTCTGAATATTTACAGTCAGAGGTAGAAAAGGAGGAGTCTGTCCCTTGTCTAGATGAGGTCAATCCCCAGGTGTGGGATGTCTCCAGGCCCGGTTTAGCCATAAATGTTCCACCAGTAAAGATTTCTCTGAGACCAAATGCTCCCTAGCCCTGGAAAAGACAATATCCCTTAAAACCAGAAGGTCTTGAGGGTCTTAGACCATTAGTTAACAAATACCGAGATACTGGAACTCGAATCAGCTGTGAGTCCCCCTGCAACACCCCAATCTTGCCCGTTCAAAAACCAGATGGATCTTACCGATTCGTCCAGGATCTAAGAGCTGTTAATGAAGCTGTGGTTCCCATCCACCCCATAGTCCCAAACCCATATACCCTCCTATCCCAAGTCCCAGGAAATGCCAAGTACTTCTCAGTCTTGGACCTTCAAGCTGCTTTCTTTTGCATTCCTCTCCATCCTGAATCCCAAAAACTCTTTGCTTTTGAGTGGCGGGACTTGGAAACAAGAGAGACCATACAACTCTCGACTGGACTCGACTACCCCAAGGGTTTAGGGACAGCCCTCATATCTTCGGGACTTCCTCGGGGAGAGAACTAAGGGAATTAACTTTAACAAACAGTAGTCTAATACAGTATGTGGATGACTTGCTCATAGCTAGGCCAGATTTTACCAGCTCTCAAATGGACACTATTTAAAACGCTAACTTTCCTGTATGAAAAGGGTTATCGAGTATCCCCCAAGTAGGCTCAGATTAGCTTAACCCAAGTAAAATACCTTGGATTTATCATTACGGAGAGGAAAAGAATGCCTGACCCCGAGGGGAGATCCCTCATCTTAAATACCCCGTACCCCCAAACAAAACAACAGCTTAGGGGATTTTTAGGAAGGACCGGGTTTTGCAGGATCTGGATTCCTAATTATGGCAATCTGGCCAGACCCCTATATGAAAATTTAAGGGGGAAAGAGGAAGAGCCACTCGACTGGCATGAGACCTGCAAGGTGGCCTTTAATGCCCTAAAAGAGTCCATCACTACAGCCCCAGCTTTAGGCCTCCCAAACCTGGAGAAGCCTTTTAGACTCTATGTTTCTGAAAGGACAGGAACTGCTCTTGGGGTGTTAGGGCAGATGATGGGGCCCGTATGACAACCTGTGGCTTATCTCTCAAAATAACTAGATGAGGTGGCCAGAGGGTGGCCCACTTGCCTCCGGGCAGTAGCAGCCACCGCTCTTATGGTTAAGGAGGCATCTAAGCTGACCCTGGGTCAGCCCACCACAGTGTATACGCCTCACCGGGTGCAAGCAGTCTTGGAAACGAAAGGGGACAGGTGGATGACAGGGGGAAGGATCACCCAATACCAAGCCCTCCTCCTTGACACTCCAGAAATAAAGTTGAGGGTCTGCCAGACTTTAAATCCAGCAACCTGACTGCCAGATCCCCCTACCTCCCCTCTGGATCACCAATGCATACAAATCACAGACGAGTTATACTCTTCTCGCCGGGACCTATCAGAGACACCTTTATCTGACCCAGGGGAAAACTGGCACACAGATGGCAGCAGTTTTGTAGAAAAGGGAGAGAGGAAAGCAGGATATGCTGTAGCGAGCCTGGAAGAAACTCAGGAAAGTGGGTCTCTTCCCCCAGACACCTCAGCCCAGAAAGCTGAACTTTTTGCCCTGACAAGAGCTTTGGAGTTAGGAGAAGGAAAGAGGATTAATGTGTGTATGAACTCTAAGTATGCTTTCCTCATTCTGCATGCCCGTGCAGCAGTTTGGAAAGAAAGAGGGATGCTCAGTGCCCGAAGCTCTGCTATTAAACACAAAGAGCTCATTCTCAGGCTCCTGGAGGCAGTCAAACTTCCTGCAAAATTAGCTGTCATCCACTGCAAGAGTCACCAAAAGGGGCAAGAAAAAGAGGCTCAGGGAAATAGGAAAGCTGATCAAGAGGCAGGACGAGCTGCCGGGGAAGCTACCTCTGCCACTGCTATCTGCCCCCTTTTCCCCAAGGAAACCCTGACTCCAGATTTTACCCCAGGGGGACATTCCCGATATGCTGAACGGGGCTGGGAGATTGGCTCACATGGGTGGTTTCAGCCTGATCAGGCCCAAATAATACTCCCTGATTCTCAGGGTTAAAACATAACTAACTCCTTACATAAGAGCGCCCATTTTGGAAAAGATAATCTAGAAATCTTGCTTAAGCCTATTCTCTCCCATCCCCAGTTAGCTAAGGTTGTTAAACAGGTCACACAAAATTGTGACACCTGTCTAAAAAATAACCCAACAACCAGACCTCCTCTAATTACACCTGTCCAACATCGGGGATCATACCCAGGAGCGGACTGGCAAGTAGAATTTACAGCCATGCCCAAGTCCCAAGGGTTTTCTTACTTGCTAGTCTTTATTGACACATTCACAGGATGGATCGAAGCGTTCCCTACTGAGACAGAGAGAGCTACAGAAGTCTGTAAAGCTCTGCTGAAGGAGATAGTGCCTAGGTTTGGGCTGCCTCGGTCACTTCAGAGTGACAACGGGCCCTCACTTACAGCCACGATACCCCAGAACCTAGCCGCATGCTTAGGCATAAAATACCGGCTCCGCTCCTCCTGGAGGCCTCAAGCTTCAGGAAAGGTAGAGAGAGCCAACCAGACTCTTAAAAGGGCTCTGGCTAAGCTATGTCAAGAAAGACATAATAAGTGGACACATATGCTGCCCATAGCCCTCATGAGGCTACGGACATCCCCCAAACGGCCACTATTGTAAAGTCCTTATGAAATGATGTATGGACGTCCATTCTTAACTTCTGATTTGTTTTTTGATGAGGATGCCAATACACTCTTAAAACATGTAATTGACCTGGGAAGGTTTCAGCAAGAACTCCAACGGTATGGAGAACAAACCACAGGAAGACTTGAAAAATCCCCAGGTAAAGCCAGGGGATCAAGTATCAGTAAAGACCTGGCAAGAAAAAGGGAGTCCAAACCAGCTATCCGAGAAATGGACAGGGCCATATCAGATTGTTCTAGTGACTTCAACTGCTGTAAAAATGAAGGGTCTATCTGCCTGGGTCCACAATTCTAGAATAAAACCCTATGGCCTACAGGAGGGGGAGACAGAAACTGAGACTCCAAAGCCAGAGGACAGCTATTCCTGTGAACCTGTTGAAGATCTCAGGCTCTTGTTCAAGCAGAACCCCATCAATCCTGCCTCAGATAAGTAAAATGCATCATATGATGTTCTTCCTCTTTCTAATCATATCTCCCTGTATGGCTAGTGATCTCTCCCTAAACGAGGCATGTTCACTTGCAAACCACACTGCTTCTCAACTCAACCTAACCAGCCCGGGCTGCATCTGCATTAATGACAAAGGTTGGGGGTCTGTCCAACCCATCCCAGGGTATCAATATCAACGGCCCACCCTTCCAGCCGAACTATGGGCTGTTACTCAGCGCCCCCATGTGGTCGTAATATGGCCTTTTGGGAAAAGGGGGAAAAAAAACTTCATGTCTTGGTACCAGCAACAATTGTCTCTATTTGCCCCCTGGATGACATCTGCAATCCCACCTGAGCCCTTATTTTCTCTCATGACTAACATCCCCCAAGTGACCTTCCCTATCTCTCTAAAAAGCCACTCCCTAACAGGGGTGTCAGTGAGAAATCTAGACGACTCACAATGTGGGGTGACCGTCACTGCTGAAACTGATGGGGAAAACCGGGACAGGCCCTGCAGCTGGGAGACCAGCCGACGCCACCCCCGGCCAGCACCCGCCTGGCCCGGCCCGGGGCGCTTCCCGGACCCCGAGCGGCCTGGCGAGGCTGCGGGAGCTCTGGAGGGGGTTGGGGAGGGGGGTGGCTTGAGCGGGGAGGACGTCTCGGTGCCCTCCCTCCCTGGGCCTCTTCGGCCCCGCCCCCGGTCGGCGGCGCGACGCACCGCCCCCCACCCCCCGCCCCCCACCAGCCGGTCGCCGCTCAGGGTCACGAGGCTCCGGACGTGGGTGGCTTTGGCCCGGGACCGCGGTCCCCGGAGCCTCCTGCGGGCTTAGGGGCAGCCCAGCCGGGGCCCCAGGCGGCCATCCTGCCGGCTGCGCAAACCCCCTGGAGCGCCTCAGCCCCGCCTTTTCGCCCTACCGAGGCCTGCCCTGCCGCCACGCCGCGGGCCAAGCACAGGACCTTCCTGGGAGAGCAGAGGAGCGACAGCCAGGCACACGGACAGGGACTCGCACGCACCCACGCCAGGTGAGACAGAGGCAGAAAGATTCGAGGGTTCAGAGAGAGACTGGAAGACAGCGTGTGGGCAGGGGGCGCCTCGGGCAGGATGCCCGGCAGCTACAGAGACCACCCGGCCCTGAGCAGCCAAAGCGATGGGGGCGGGGTTAGGCCACCGAGCAGCGGCGGGCCTGGAGAGGCCCAGGGTGGGAGGACACCTGAGATCTCCGCGCTCCGCGCCCCGCCCCCCTCCCCCCAACCCCCTGCACGCATGCCACGCCGGGGCGCTCTGACACTAGCTTCTCTGGAGTTTTGTCACTTGAATTTCTCTCCCTCTGCTCAACTGAGTGATGACAGTGTATTGAACAGCTAGGTCATTTCCAAATAAATTAAGCTTAGTGTTTCACAGGACACCCGGACATGTATGGAGAGACCAGCACGGATGCATGGACACCAACCTTGGTAATTAGACAACCAATGGGAAATTACTGTCTGACTCAGGAGAGAGAAAGAAACCCAAATAGATGGAATGAAATGAACAGAAACACAAACTTTGCAACTCACACCGTAACTCAATTACAAAAAAAGAAAAAACAAAACAAAACAAAACAAAAAAAAAAAACACTATAACCATTTTAGAAAAACAATAGACCTCTCCATGACCTTTGGGCGGTGAGGAGTTCAAACACACAACAAAAAAAAGCCAACTTTTCCAAGTCGTGAATATGTTAGTTCACACATTGACTTTTACATTGAAATGTGTAACAAATAAACTTAAAATCATTGACTCACTACATAAGCATGGAAGTATTTTAAACTTAAAATATGTTCTATAGTGTTCAGGAAGCACTTGGCACATCTGTAAGTGTATCAGACCCAAAACTGGAACGTAGTGGAAGAGTCAGGATAGTCTAAAAATGAATCGCTAACTAAAAGGAACACACAGGATTAGTGTAGATAAAAAAAAGGTTAAAGAAGAGAAGCTAGAAATCAGTCAATAAATGTCTTAGGGGTTAGCTTAGAGTGACTAGCCTCTGCGTGACTCTTTAAATTTTTCATGTTTGCAGCTTCCAAATTTTCCATGGTGAGAATAATACTTTCGCCTCCAAACCAGAGTGACTTGGGGACACAAAGGTAGAAGTCGATAATTTTCTTTGCCTATGTCTGAATATTTACAGTCAGAGGTAGAAAAGGAGGAGTCTGTCCCTTGTCTAGATGAGGTCAATCCCCAGGTGTGGGATGTCTCCAGGCCCGGTTTAGCCATAAATGTTCCACCAGTAAAGATTTCTCTGAGACCAAATGCTCCCTAGCCCTGGAAAAGACAATATCCCTTAAAACCAGAAGGTCTTGAGGGTCTTAGACCATTAGTTAACAAATACCGAGATACTGGAACTCGAATCAGCTGTGAGTCCCCCTGCAACACCCCAATCTTGCCCGTTCAAAAACCAGATGGATCTTACCGATTCGTCCAGGATCTAAGAGCTGTTAATGAAGCTGTGGTTGCCATCCACCCCATAGTCCCAAACCCATATACCCTCCTATCCCAAGTCCCAGGAAATGCCAAGTACTTCTCAGTCTTGGACCTTCAAGCTGCTTTCTTTTGCATTCCTCTCCATCCTGAATCCCAAAAACTCTTTGCTTTTGAGTGGCGGGACTTGGACACGAGAGACACCATACAACTCTCGACTGGACTCGACTACCCCAAGGGTTTAGGGACAGCCCTCATATCTTTGGGACTTCCTCGGGGAGAGAACTAAGGGAATTAACTTTAACAAACAGTAGTCTAATACAGTATGTGGATGACTTGCTCATAGCTAGGCCAGATTTTACCAGCTCTCAAATGGACACTATTTAAAACGCTAACTTTCCTGTATGAAAAGGGTTATCGAGTATCCCCCAAGTAGGCTCAGATTAGCTTAACCCAAGTAAAATACCTTGGATTTATCATTACGGAGAGGAAAAGAATGCCTGACCCCGAGGGGAGATCCCTCATCTTAAATACCCCGTACCCCCAAACAAAACAACAGCTTAGGGGATTTTTAGGAAGGACCGGGTTTTGCAGGATCTGGATTCCTAATTATGGCAATCTGGCCAGACCCCTATATGAAAATTTAAGGGGGAAAGAGGAAGAGCCACTCGACTGGCATGAGACCTGCAAGGTGGCCTTTAATGCCCTAAAAGAGTCCATCACTACAGCCCCAGCTTTAGGCCTCCCAAACCTGGAGAAGCCTTTTAGACTCTATGTTTCTGAAAGGACAGGAACTGCTCTTGGGGTGTTAGGGCAGAGGATGGGGCCCGTATGACAACCTGTGGCTTATCTCTCAAAATAACTAGATGAGGTGGCCAGAGGGTGGCCCACTTGCCTCCGGGCAGTAGCAGCCACCGCTCTTATGGTTAAGGAGGCATCTAAGCTGACCCTGGGTCAGCCCACCACAGTGTATACGCCTCACCGGGTGCAAGCAGTCTTGGAAACGAAAGGGGACAGGTGGATGACAGGGGGAAGGATCACCCAATACCAAGCCCTCCTCCTTGACACTCCAGAAATAAAGTTGAGGGTCTGCCAGACTTTAAATCCAGCAACCTGACTGCCAGATCCCCCTACCTCCCCTCTGGATCACCAATGCATACAAATCACAGACGAGTTATACTCTTCTCGCCGGGACCTATCAGAGACACCTTTATCTGACCCAGAGGAAAACTGGCACACAGATGGCAGCAGTTTTGTAGAAAAGGGAGAGAGGAAAGCAGGATATGCTGTAGCGAGCCTGGAAGAAACTCAGGAAAGTGGGTCTCTTCCCCCAGACACCTCAGCCCAGAAAGCTAAACTTTTTGCCCTGACAAGAGCTTTGGAGTTAGGAGAAGGAAAGAGGATTAATGTGTGTATGGACTCTAAGTATGCTTTCCTCATTCTGCATGCCCGTGCAGCAATTTGGAAAGAAAGAGGGATGCTCAGTGCCCGAAGCTCTGCTATTAAACACAAAGAGCTCATTCTCAGGCTCCTGGAGGCAGTCAAACTTCCTGCAAAATTAGCTGTCATCCACTGCAAGAGTCACCAAAAGGGGCAAGAAAAAGAGGCTCAGGGAAATAGGAAAGCTGATCAAGAGGCAGGACGAGCTGCCGGGGAAGCTACCTCTGCCACTGCTATCTGCCCCCTTTTCCCCAAGGAAACCCTGACTCCAGATTTTACCCCAGGGGGACATTCCCGATATGCTGAGCGGGGCTGGGAGATTGGCTCACATGGGTGGTTTCAGCCTGATCAGGCCCAAATAATACTCCCTGATTCTCAGGGTTAAAACATAACTAACTCCTTACATAAGAGCGCCCATTTTGGAAAAGATAATCTAGAAATCTTGCTTAAGCCTATTCTCTCCCATCCCCAGTTAGCTAAGGTTGTTAAACAGGTCACACAAAATTGTGACACCTGTCTAAAAAATAACCCAACAACCAGACCTCCTCTAATTACACCTGTCCAACATCGGGGATCATACCCAGGAGCGGACTGGCAAGTAGAATTTACAGCCATGTCCAAGACCCAAGGGTTTTCTTACTTGCTAGTCTTTATTGACACATTCACAGGATGGATCGAAGCGTTCCCTACTGAGACAGAGAGAGCTACAGAAGTCTGTAAAGCTCTGCTGAAGGAGACAGTGCCTAGGTTTGGGCTGCCTCGGTCACTTCAGAGTGACAACGGGCCCTCACTTACAGCCACAATACCCCAGAACCTAGCCGCATGCTTAGGCATAAAATACCGGCTCCGCTCATCCTGGAGGCCTCAAGTTTCAGGAAAGGTAGAGAGAGCCAACCAGACTCTTAAAAGGGCTCTGGCTAAGCTATGTCAAGAAAGACATAATAAGTGGACACATATGCTGCCCATAGCCCTCATGAGGCTACGGACATCCCCCAAACGGCCACTATTGTTAAGTCCTTATGAAATGATGTATGGACGTCCATTCTTAACTTCTGATTTGTTTTTTGACGAGGATGCCAATACACTATTAAAACATGTAATTGACCTGGGAAGGTTTCAGCAAGAACTCCAACGGTATGGAGAAGAAACCACAGGAAGACTTGAAAAATCCCCAGGTAAAGCCAGGGGATCAAGTATCAGTAAAGACCTGGCAAGAAAAAGGGAGTCCAAACCAGCTGTCCAAGAAATGGACAGGGCCATATCAGGTTGTTCTAGTGACTTCAACTGCTGTAAAAGTGAAGGGTCTATCTGCCTGGGTCCACAATTCTAGAATAAAACCCTATGGCCTACAGGAGGGGGAGACAGAAACTGAGACTCCAAAGCCAGAGGACAGCTATTCCTGTGAACCTGTTGAAGATCTCAGGCTCTTGTTCAAGCAGAACCCCATCAATCCTGCCTCAGATAAGTAAAATGCATCATATGATGTTCTTCCTCTTTCTAATCATATCTCCCTGTATGGCTAGTGATCTCTCCCTAAACGAGGCATGTTCACTTGCAAACCACACTGCTTCTCAACTTAACCTAACCAGCCCGGGCTGCATCTGCATTAATGACAAAGGTTGGGGGTCTGTCCAACCCATCCCAGGGTATCAATATCAAAGGCCCACCCTTCCAGCCGAACTATGGGCTGTTACTCAGCGCCCCCATGTGGTCGTAATATGGCCTTTTGGGAAAAGGGGGAAAAAAAACTTCATGTCTTGGTACCAGCAACAATTGTCTCTATTTGCCCCCTGGATGACATCTGCAATCCCACCTGAGCCCTTATTTTCTCTCATGACTAACATCCCCCAAGTGACCTTCCCTATCTCTCTAAAAAGCCACTCCCTAACAGGGGTGTCAGTGAGAAATCTAGACGACTCACAATGTGGGGTGACCGTCACTGCTGAAACTGATGGGGAAAACCGGGACAGGCCCTGCAGCTGGGAGACCAGCCGACGCCACCCCCGGCCAGCACCCGCCTGGCCCGGCCCGGGGCGCTTCCCGGACCCCGAGCGGCCTGGCGAGGCTGCGGGAGCTCTGGAGGGGGTTGGGGAGGGGGGTGGCTTGAGCGGGGAGGACGTCTCGGTGCCCTCCCTCCCTGGGCCTCTTCGGCCCCGCCCCCGGTCGGCGGCGCGACGCACCGCCCCCCACCCCCCGCCCCCCACCAGCCGGTCGCCGCTCAGGGTCACGAGGCTCCGGACGTGGGTGGCTTTGGCCCGGGACCGCGGTCCCCGGAGCCTCCTGCGGGCTTAGGGGCAGCCCAGCCGGGGCCCCAGGCGGCCATCCTGCCGGCTGCGCAAACCCCCTGGAGCGCCTCAGCCCCGCCTTTTCGCCCTACCGAGGCCCGCCCTGCCGCCACGCCGCGGGCCAAGCACAGGACCTTCCTGGGAGAGCAGAGGAGCGACAGCCAGGCACACGGACAGGGACTCGCACGCACCCACGCCAGGTGAGACAGAGGCAGACAGATTCGAGGGTTCAGAGAGAGACTGGAAGACAGCGTGTGGGCAGGGGGCGCCTCGGGCAGGATGCCCGGCAGCTACAGAGACCACCCGGCCCTGAGCAGCCAAAGCGATGGGTGCGGGGTTAGGCCACCGAGCAGCGGCGGGCCTGGAGAGGCCCAGGGTGGGAGGACACCTGAGATCTCCGCGCTCCGCGCCCCGCCCCCCTCCCCCCAACCCCCTGCACGCATGCCACGCCGGGGCGCTCTGACACTAGCTTCTCTGGAGTTTTGTCACTTGAATTTCTCTCCCTCTGCTCAACTGAGTGATGACAGTGTATTGAACAGCTAGGTCATTTCCAAATAAATTAAGCTTAGTGTTTCACAGGACACCCGGACATGTATGGAGAGACCAGCACGGATGCATGGACACCAACCTTGGTAATTAGACAACCAATGGGAAATTACTGTCTGACTCAGGAGAGAGAAAGAAACCCAAATAGATGGAATGAAATGAACAGAAACACAAACTTTGCAACTCACACCGTAACTCAATTACAAAAAAAGAAAAAACAAAACAAAACAAAACAAAAAAAAAACACTATAAACATTTTAGAAAAACAATAGACCTCTCCATGACCTTTGGTCGGTGAGGAGTTCAAACACACAACAAAAAAAGCCAACTTTTCCAAGTCGTGAATATGTTAGTTCACACATTGACTTTTACATTGAAATGTGTAACAAATAAACTTAAAATCATTGACTCACTACATAAGCATGGAAGTATTTTAAACTTAAAATATGTTCTATAGTGTTCAGGAAGCACTTGGCACATCTGTAAGTGTATCAGACCCAAAACTGGAACGTAGTGGAAGAGTCAGGATAGTCTAAAAATGAATCCCTAACTAAAAGGAACACACAGGATTACTGTAGATAAAAAAGGTTAAAGAAGAGAAGCTAGAAATCAGTCAATAAATGTCTTAGGGGTTAGCTTAGAGTGACTAGCCTCTGCGTGACTCTTTAAATTTTTCATGTTTGCAGCTTCCAAATTTTCCATGGTGAGAATAATACTTTCGCCTCCAAACCAGAGTGACTTGGGGACACAAAGGTAGAAGTCGATAATTTTCTTTGCCTATGTCTGAATATTTACAGTCAGAGGTAGAAAAGGAGGAGTCTGTCCCTTGTCTAGATGAGGTCAATCCCCAGGTGTGGGATGTCTCCAGGCCTGGTTTAGCCATAAATGTTCCACCAGTAAAGATTTCTCTGAGACCAAATGCTCCCTAGCCCTGGAAAAGACAATATCCCTTAAAACCAGAAGCTCTTGAGGGTCTTAGACCATTAGTTAACAAATACCGAGATACTGGAACTCGAATCAGCTGTGAGTCCCCCTGCAACACCCCAATCTTGCCCGTTCAAAAACCAGATGGATCTTACCGATTCGTCCAGGATCTAAGAGCTGTTAATGAAGCTGTGGTTGCCATCCACCCCATAGTCCCAAACCCATATACCCTCCTATCCCAAGTCCCAGGAAATGCCAAGTACTTCTCAGTCTTGGACCTTCAAGCTGCTTTCTTTTGCATTCCTCTCCATCCTGAATCCCAAAAACTCTTTGCTTTTGAGTGGCGGGACTTGGACACGAGAGACACCATACAACTCTCGACTGGACTCGACTACCCCAAGGGTTTAGGGACAGCCCTCATATCTTTGGGACTTCCTCGGGGAGAGAACTAAGGGAATTAACTTTAACAAACAGTAGTCTAATACAGTATGTGGATGACTTGCTCATAGCTAGGCCAGATTTTACCAGCTCTCAAATGGACACTATTTAAAACGCTAACTTTCCTGTATGAAAAGGGTTATCGAGTATCCCCCAAGTAGGCTCAGATTAGCTTAACCCAAGTAAAATACCTTGGATTTATGATTACGGAGAGGAAAAGAATGCCTGACCCCGAGGGGAGATCCCTCATCTTAAATACCCCGTACCCCCAAACAAAACAACAGCTTAGGGGATTTTTAGGAAGGACCGGGTTTTGCAGGATCTGGATTCCTAATTATGGCAATCTGGCCAGACCCCTATATGAAAATTTAAGGGGGAAAGAGGAAGAGCCACTCGACTGGCATGAGACCTGCAAGGTGGCCTTTAATGCCCTAAAAGAGTCCATCACTACAGCCCCAGCTTTAGGCCTCCCAAACCTGGAGAAGCCTTTTAGACTCTATGTTTCTGAAAGGACAGGAACTGCTCTTGGGGTGTTAGGGCAGATGATGGGGCCCGTATGACAACCTGTGGCTTATCTCTCAAAATAACTAGATGAGGTGGCCAGAGGGTGGCCCACTTGCCTCCGGGCAGTAGCAGCCACCGCTCTTATGGTTAAGGAGGCATCTAAGCTGACCCTGGGTCAGCCCACCACAGTGTATACGCCTCACCGGGTGCAAGCAGTCTTGGAAACGAAAGGGGACAGGTGGATGACAGGGGGAAGGATCACCCAATACCAAGCCCTCCTCCTTGACACTCCAGAAATAAAGTTGAGGGTCTGCCAGACTTTAAATCCAGCAACCTGACTGCCAGATCCCCCTACCTCCCCTCTGGATCACCAATGCATACAAATCACAGACGAGTTATACTCTTCTCGCCGGGACCTATCAGAGACACCTTTATCTGACCCAGAGGAAAACTGGCACACAGATGGCAGCAGTTTTGTAGAAAAGGGAGAGAGGAAAGCAGGATATGCTGTAGCGAGCCTGGAAGAAACTCAGGAAAGTGGGTCTCTTCCCCCAGACACCTCAGCCCAGAAAGCTGAACTTTTTGCCCTGACAAGAGCTTTGGAGTTAGGAGAAGGAAAGAGGATTAATGTGTGTATGGACTCTAAGTATGCTTTCCTCATTCTGCATGCCCGTGCAGCAATTTGGAAAGAAAGAGGGATGCTCAGTGCCCGAAGCTCTGCTATTAAACACAAAGAGCTCATTCTCAGGCTCCTGGAGGCAGTCAAACTTCCTGCAAAATTAGCTGTCATCCACTGCAAGAGTCACCAAAAGGGGCAAGAAAAAGAGGCTCAGGGAAATAGGAAAGCTGATCAAGAGGCAGGACGAGCTGCCGGGGAAGCTACCTCTGCCACTGCTATCTGCCCCCTTTTCCCCAAGGAAACCCTGACTCCAGATTTTACCCCAGGGGGACATTCCCGATATGCTGAGCGGGGCTGGGAGATTGGCTCACATGGGTGGTTTCAGCCTGATCAGGCCCAAATAATACTCCCTGATTCTCAGGGTTAAAACATAACTAACTCCTTACATAAGAGCGCCCATTTTGGAAAAGATAATCTAGAAATCTTGCTTAAGCCTATTCTCTCCCATCCCCAGTTAGCTAAGGTTGTTAAACAGGTCACACAAAATTGTGACACCTGTCTAAAAAATAACCCAACAACCAGACCTCCTCTAATTACACCTGTCCAACATCGGGGATCATACCCAGGAGCGGACTGGCAAGTAGAATTTACAGCCATGTCCAAGACCCAAGGGTTTTCTTACTTGCTAGTCTTTATTGACACATTCACAGGATGGATCGAAGCGTTCCCTACTGAGACAGAGAGAGCTACAGAAGTCTGTAAAGCTCTGCTGAAGGAGACAGTGCCTAGGTTTGGGCTGCCTCGGCCACTTCAGAGTGACAACGGGCCCTCACTTACAGCCACGATACCCCAGAACCTAGCCGCATGCTTAGGCATAAAATACCGGCTCCGCTCATCCTGGAGGCCTCAAGTTTCAGGAAAGGTAGAGAGAGCCAACCAGACTCTTAAAAGGGCTCTGGCTAAGCTATGTCAAGAAAGACATAATAAGTGGACACATATGCTGCCCATAGCCCTCATGAGGCTACGGACATCCCCCAAACGGCCACTATTGTTAAGTCCTTATGAAATGATGTATGGACGTCCATTCTTAACTTCTGATTTGTTTTTTGACGAGGATGCCAATACACTCTTAAAACATGTAATTGACCTGGGAAGGTTTCAGCAAGAACTCCAACGGTATGGAGAAGAAACCACAGGAAGACTTGAAAAATCCCCAGGTAAAGCCAGGGGATCAAGTATCAGTAAAGACCTGGCAAGAAAAAGGGAGTCCAAACCAGCTGTCCAAGAAATGGACAGGGCCATATCAGGTTGTTCTAGTGACTTCAACTGCCGTAAAAGTGAAGGGTCTATCTGCCTGGGTCCACAATTCTAGAATAAAACCCTATGGCCTACAGGAGGGGGAGACAGAAACTGAGACTCCAAAGCCAGAGGACAGCTATTCCTGTGAACCTGTTGAAGATCTCAGGCTCTTGTTCAAGCAGAACCCCATCAATCCTGCCTCAGATAAGTAAAATGCATCATATGATGTTCTTCCTCTTTCTAATCATATCTCCCTGTATGGCTAGTGATCTCTCCCTAAACGAGGCATGTTCACTTGCAAACCACACTGCTTCTCAACTCAACCTAACCAGCCCGGGCTGCATCTGCATTAATGACAAAGGTTGGGGGTCTGTCCAACCCATCCCAGGGTATCAATATCAAAGGCCCACCCTTCCAGCCGAACTATGGGCTGTTACTCAGCGCCCCCATGTGGTCGTAATATGGCCTTTTGGGAAAAGGGGGAAAAAAAACTTCATGTCTTGGTACCAGCAACAACTGTCTCTATTTGCCCCCTGGATGACATCTGCAATCCCACCTGAGCCCTTATTTTCTCTCATGACTAACATCCCCCAAGTGACCTTCCCTATCTCTCTAAAAAGCCACTCCCTAACAGGGGTGTCAGTGAGAAATCTAGACGACTCACAATGTGGGGTGACCGTCACTGCTGAAACTGATGGGGAAAACCGGGACAGGCCCTGCAGCTGGGAGACCAGCCGACGCCACCCCCGGCCAGCACCCGCCTGGCCCGGCCCGGGGCGCTTCCCGGACCCCGAGCGGCCTGGCGAGGCTGCGGGAGCTCTGGAGGGGGTTGGGGAGGGGGGTGGCTTGAGCGGGGAGGACTTCTCGGTGCCCTCCCTCCCTGGGCCTCTTCGGCCCCGCCCCCGGTCGGCGGCGCGACGCACCGCCCCCCACCCCCCGCCCCCCACCAGCCGGTCGCCGCTCAGGGTCACGAGGCTCCGGACGTGGGTGGCTTTGGCCCGGGACCGCGGTCCCCGGAGCCTCCTGCGGGCTTAGGGGCAGCCCAGCCGGGGCCCCAGGCGGCCATCCTGCCGGCTGCGCAAACCCCCTGGAGCGCCTCAGCCCCGCCTTTTCACCCTACCGAGGCCCGCCCTGCCGCCACGCCGCGGGCCAAGCACAGGACCTTCCTGGGAGAGCAGAGGAGCGACAGCCAGGCACACGGACAGGGACTCGCACGCACCCACGCCAGGTGAGACAGAGGCAGAAAGATTCGAGGGTTCAGAGAGAGACTGGAAGACAGCGTGTGGGCAGGGGGCGCCTCGGGCAGGATGCCCGGCAGCTACAGAGACCACCCGGCCCTGAGCAGCCAAAGCGATGGGGGCGGGGTTAGGCCACCGAGCAGCGGCGGGCCTGGAGAGGCCCAGGGTGGGAGGACACCTGAGATCTCCGCGCTCCGCGCCCCGCCCCCCTCCCCCCAACCCCCTGCACGCATGCCACGCCGGGGCGCTCTGACACTAGCTTCTCTGGAGTTTTGTCACTTGAATTTCTCTCCCTCTGCTCAACTGAGTGATGACAGTGTATTGAACAGCGAGATCATTTCCAAATAAATTAAGCTTAGTGTTTCACAGGACACCCGGACATGTATGGAGAGACCAGCACGGATGCATGGACACCAACCTTGGTAATTAGACAGCCAATGGGAAATTACTGTCTGACTCAGGAGAGAGAAAGAAACCCAAATAGATGGAATGAAATGAACAGAAACACAAACTTTGCAACTCACACCGTAACTCAATTACAAAAAAAGAAAAAACAAAACAAAACAAAACAAAAAAAAACACTATAACCATTTTAGAAAAACAATAGACCTCTCCATGACCTTTGGTCGGTGAGGAGTTCAAACACACAACAAAAAAAAGCCAACTTTTCCAAGTCGTGAATATGTTAGTTCACACATTGACTTTTACATTGAAATGTGTAACAAATAAACTTAAAATCATTGACTCACTACATAAGCATGGAAGTATTTTAAACTTAAAATATGTTCTATAGTGTTCAGGAAGCACTTGGCACATCTGTAAGTGTATCAGACCCAAAACTGGAACGTAGTGGAAGAGTCAGGATAGTCTAAAAATGAATCCCTAACTAAAAGGAACACACAGGATTACTGTAGATAAAAAAGGTTAAAGAAGAGAAGCTAGAAATCAGTCAATAAATGTCTTAGGGGTTAGCTTAGAGTGACTAGCCTCTGCGTGACTCTTTAAATTTTTCATGTTTGCAGCTTCCAAATTTTCCATGGTGAGAATAATACTTTCGCCTCCAAACCAGAGTGACTTGGGGACACAAAGGTAGAAGTCGATAATTTTCTTTGCCTATGTCTGAATATTTACAGTCAGAGGTAGAAAAGGAGGAGTCTGTCCCTTGTCTAGATGAGGTCAATCCCCAGGTGTGGGATGTCTCCAGGCCTGGTTTAGCCATAAATGTTCCACCAGTAAAGATTTCTCTGAGACCAAATGCTCCCTAGCCCTGGAAAAGACAATATCCCTTAAAACCAGAAGGTCTTGAGGGTCTTAGACCATTAGTTAACAAATACCGAGATACTGGAACTCGAATCAGCTGTGAGTCCCCCTGCAACACCCCAATCTTGCCCGTTCAAAAACCAGATGGATCTTACCGATTCGTCCAGGATCTAAGAGCTGTTAATGAAGCTGTGGTTCCCATCCACCCCATAGTCCCAAACCCATATACCCTCCTATCCCAAGTCCCAGGAAATGCCAAGTACTTCTCAGTCTTGGACCTTCAAGCTGCTTTCTTTTGCATTCCTCTCCATCCTGAATCCCAAAAACTCTTTGCTTTTGAGTGGCGGGACTTGGAAACAAGAGAGACCATACAACTCTCGACTGGACTCGACTACCCCAAGGGTTTAGGGACAGCCCTCATATCTTCGGGACTTCCTCGGGGAGAGAACTAAGGGAATTAACTTTAACAAACAGTAGTCTAATACAGTATGTGGATGACTTGCTCATAGCTAGGCCAGATTTTACCAGCTCTCAAATGGACACTATTTAAAACGCTAACTTTCCTGTATGAAAAGGGTTATCGAGTATCCCCCAAGTAGGCTCAGATTAGCTTAACCCAAGTAAAATACCTTGGATTTATGATTACGGAGAGGAAAAGAATGCCTGACCCCGAGGGGAGATCCCTCATCTTAAATACCCCGTACCCCCAAACAAAACAACAGCTTAGGGGATTTTTAGGAAGGACCGGGTTTTGCAGGATCTGGATTCCTAATTATGGCAATCTGGCCAGACCCCTATATGAAAATTTAAGGGGGAAAGAGGAAGAGCCACTCGACTGGCATGAGACCTGCAAGGTGGCCTTTAATGCCCTAAAAGAGTCCATCACTACAGCCCCAGCTTTAGGCCTCCCAAACCTGGAGAAGCCTTTTAGACTCTATGTTTCTGAAAGGACAGGAACTGCTCTTGGGGTGTTAGGGCAGATGATGGGGCCCGTATGACAACCTGTGGCTTATCTCTCAAAATAACTAGATGAGGTGGCCAGAGGGTGGCCCACTTGCCTCCGGGCAGTAGCAGCCACCGCTCTTATGGTTAAGGAGGCATCTAAGCTGACCCTGGGTCAGCCCACCACAGTGTATACGCCTCACCGGGTGCAAGCAGTCTTGGAAACGAAAGGGGACAGGTGGATGACAGGGGGAAGGATCACCCAATACCAAGCCCTCCTCCTTGACACTCCAGAAATAAAGTTGAGGGTCTGCCAGACTTTAAATCCAGCAACCTGACTGCCAGATCCCCCTACCTCCCCTCTGGATCACCAATGCATACAAATCACAGACGAGTTATACTCTTCTCGCCGGGACCTATCAGAGACACCTTTATCTGACCCAGAGGAAAACTGGCACACAGATGGCAGCAGTTTTGTAGAAAAGGGAGAGAGGAAAGCAGGATATGCTGTAGCGAGCCTGGAAGAAACTCAGGAAAGTGGGTCTCTTCCCCCAGACACCTCAGCCCAGAAAGCTGAACTTTTTGCCCTGACAAGAGCTTTGGAGTTAGGAGAAGGAAAGAGGATTAATGTGTGTATGGACTCTAAGTATGCTTTCCTCATTCTGCATGCCCGTGCAGCAATTTGGAAAGAAAGAGGGATGCTCAGTGCCCGAAGCTCTGCTATTAAACACAAAGAGCTCATTCTCAGGCTCCTGGAGGCAGTCAAACTTCCTGCAAAATTAGCTGTCATCCACTGCAAGAGTCACCAAAAGGGGCAAGAAAAAGAGGCTCAGGGAAATAGGAAAGCTGATCAAGAGGCAGGACGAGCTGCCGGGGAAGCTACCTCTGCCACTGCTATCTGCCCCCTTTTCCCCAAGGAAACCCTGACTCCAGATTTTACCCCAGGGGGACATTCCCGATATGCTGAGCGGGGCTGGGAGATTGGCTCACATGGGTGGTTTCAGCCTGATCAGGCCCAAATAATACTCCCTGATTCTCAGGGTTAAAACATAACTAACTCCTTACATAAGAGCGCCCATTTTGGAAAAGATAATCTAGAAATCTTGCTTAAGCCTATTCTCTCCCATCCCCAGTTAGCTAAGGTTGTTAAACAGGTCACACAAAATTGTGACACCTGTCTAAAAAATAACCCAACAACCAGACCTCCTCTAATTACACCTGTCCAACATCGGGGATCATACCCAGGAGCGGACTGGCAAGTAGAATTTACAGCCATGCCCAAGACCCAAGGGTTTTCTTACTTGCTAGTCTTTATTGACACATTCACAGGATGGATCGAAGCGTTCCCTACTGAGACAGAGAGAGCTACAGAAGTCTGTAAAGCTCTGCTGAAGGAGATAGTGCCTAGGTTTGGGCTGCCTCGGTCACTTCAGAGTGACAACGGGCCCTCACTTACAGCCACGATACCCCAGAACCTAGCCGCATGCTTAGGCATAAAATACCGGCTCCGCTCATCCTGGAGGCCTCAAGTTTCAGGAAAGGTAGAGAGAGCCAACCAGACTCTTAAAAGGGCTCTGGCTAAGCTATGTCAAGAAAGACATAATAAGTGGACACATATGCTGCCCATAGCCCTCATGAGGCTACGGACATCCCCCAAACGGCCACTATTGTTAAGTCCTTATGAAATGATGTATGGACGTCCATTCTTAACTTCTGATTTGTTTTTTGACGAGGATGCCAATACACTATTAAAACATGTAATTGACCTGGGAAGGTTTCAGCAAGAACTCCAACGGTATGGAGAAGAAACCACAGGAAGACTTGAAAAATCCCCAGGTAAAGCCAGGGGATCAAGTATCAGTAAAGACCTGGCAAGAAAAAGGGAGTCCAAACCAGCTGTCCAAGAAATGGACAGGGCCATATCAGGTTGTTCTAGTGACTTCAACTGCTGTAAAAGTGAAGGGTCTATCTGCCTGGGTCCACAATTCTAGAATAAAACCCTATGGCCTACAGGAGGGGGAGACAGAAACTGAGACTCCAAAGCCAGAGGACAGCTATTCCTGTGAACCTGTTGAAGATCTCAGGCTCTTGTTCAAGCAGAACCCCATCAATCCTGCCTCAGATAAGTAAAATGCATCATATGATGTTCTTCCTCTTTCTAATCATATCTCCCTGTATGGCTATTGATCTCTCCCTAAACGAGGCATGTTCACTTGCAAACCACACTGCTTCTCAACTTAACCTAACCAGCCCGGGCTGCATCTGCATTAATGACAAAGGTTGGGGGTCTGTCCAACCCATCCCAGGGTATCAATATCAAAGGCCCACCCTTCCAGCCGAACTATGGGCTGTTACTCAGCGCCCCCATGTGGTCGTAATATGGCCTTTTGGGAAAAGGGGGAAAAAAAACTTCATGTCTTGGTACCAGCAACAATTGTCTCTATTTGCCCCCTGGATGACATCTGCAATCCCACCTGAGCCCTTATTTTCTCTCATGACTAACATCCCCCAAGTGACCTTCCCTATCTCTCTAAAAAGCCACTCCCTAACAGGGGTGTCAGTGAGAAATCTAGACGACTCACAATGTGGGGTGACCGTCACTGCTGAAACTGATGGGGAAAACCGGGACAGGCCCTGCAGCTGGGAGACCAGCCGACGCCATCCCCGGCCAGCACCCGCCTGGCCCGGCCCGGGGCGCTTCCCGGACCCCGAGCGGCCTGGCGAGGCTGCGGGAGCTCTGGAGGGGGTTGGGGAGGGGGGTGGCTTGAGCGGGGAGGACGTCTCGGTGCCCTCCCTCCCTGGGCCTCTTCGGCCCCGCCCCCGGTCGGCGGCGCGACGCACCGCCCCCCACCCCCCGCCCCCCACCAGCCGGTCGCCGCTCAGGGTCACGAGGCTCCGGACGTGGGTGGCTTTGGCCCGGGACCGCGGTCCCCGGAGCCTCCTGCGGGCTTAGGGGCAGCCCAGCCGGGGCCCCAGGCGGCCATCCTGCCGGCTGCGCAAACCCCCTGGAGCGCCTCAGCCCCGCCTTTTCGCCCTACCGAGGCCTGCCCTGCCGCCACGCCGCGGGCCAAGCACAGGACCTTCCTTGGAGAGCAGAGGAGCGACAGCCAGGCACACGGACAGGGACTCGCACGCACCCACGCCAGGTGAGACAGAGGCAGAAAGATTCGAGGGTTCAGAGAGAGACTGGAAGACAGCGTGTGGGCAGGGGGCGCCTCGGGCAGGATGCCCGGCAGCTACAGAGACCACCTGGCCCTGAGCAGCCAAAGCGATGGGGGCGGGGTTAGGCCACCGAGCAGCGGCGGGCCTGGAGAGGCCCAGGGTGGGAGGACACCTGAGATCTCCGCGCTCCGCGCCCCGCCCCCCTCCCCCCAACCCCCTGCACGCATGCCACGCCGGGGCGCTCTGACACTAGCTTCTCTGGAGTTTTGTCACTTGAATTTCTCTCCCTCTGCTCAACTGAGTGATGACAGTGTATTGAACAGCTAGGTCATTTCCAAATAAATTAAGCTTAGTGTTTCACAGGACACCCGGACATGTATGGAGAGACCAGCACGGATGCATGGACACCAACCTTGGTAATTAGACAACCAATGGGAAATTACTGTCTGACTCAGGAGAGAGAAAGAAACCCAAATAGATGGAATGAAATGAACAGAAACACAAACTTTGCAACTCACACCGTAACTCAATTACAAAAAAAGAAAAAACAAAACAAAACAAAACAAAAAAAAAAAAACACTATAACCATTTTAGAAAAACAATAGACCTCTCCAGGACCTTTGGGCGGTGAGGAGTTCAAACACACAACAAAAAAAAGCCAACTTTTCCAAGTCGTGAATATGTTAGTTCACACATTGACTTTTACATTGAAATGTGTAACAAATTAACTTAAAATCATTGACTCACTACATAAGCATGGAAGTATTTTAAACTTAAAATATGTTCTATAGTGTTCAGGAAGCACTTGGCACATCTGTAAGTGTATCAGACCCAAAACTGGAACGTAGTGGAAGAGTCAGGATAGTCTAAAAATGAATCGCTAACTAAAAGGAACACACAGGATTACTGTAGATAAAAAAAAGGTTAAAGAAGAGAAGCTAGAAATCAGTCAATAAATGTCTTAGGGGTTAGCTTAGAGTGACTAGCCTCTGCGTGACTCTTTAAATTTTTCATGTTTGCAGCTTCCAAATTTTCCATGGTGAGAATAATACTTTCGCCTCCAAACCAGAGTGACTTGGGGACACAAAGGTAGAAGTCGATAATTTTCTTTGCCTATGTCTGAATATTTACAGTCAGAGGTAGAAAAGGAGGAGTCTGTCCCTTGTCTAGATGAGGTCAATCCCCAGGTGTGGGATGTCTCCAGGCCTGGTTTAGCCATAAATGTTCCACCAGTAAAGATTTCTCTGAGACCAAATGCTCCCTAGCCCTGGAAAAGACAATATCCCTTAAAACCAGAAGGTCTTGAGGGTCTTAGACCATTAGTTAACAAATACCGAGATACTGGAACTCGAATCAGCTGTGAGTCCCCCTGCAACACCCCAATCTTGCCCGTTCAAAAACCAGATGGATCTTACCGATTCGTCCAGGATCTAAGAGCTGTTAATGAAGCTGTGGTTCCCATCCACCCCATAGTCCCAAACCCATATACCCTCCTATCCCAAGTCCCAGGAAATGCCAAGTACTTCTCAGTCTTGGACCTTCAAGCTGCTTTCTTTTGCATTCCTCTCCATCCTGAATCCCAAAAACTCTTTGCTTTTGAGTGGCGGGACTTGGACACGAGAGACACCATACAACTCTCGACTGGACTCGACTACCCCAAGGGTTTAGGGACAGCCCTCATATCTTTGGGACTTCCTCGGGGAGAGAACTAAGGGAATTAACTTTAACAAACAGTAGTCTAATACAGTATGTGGATGACTTGCTCATAGCTAGGCCAGATTTTACCAGCTCTCAAATGGACACTATTTAAAACGCTAACTTTCCTGTATGAAAAGGGTTATCGAGTATCCCCCAAGTAGGCTCAGATTAGCTTAACCCAAGTAAAATACCTTGGATTTATCATTACGGAGAGGAAAAGAATGCCTGACCCCGAGGGGAGATCCCTCATCTTAAATACCCCGTACCCCCAAACAAAACAACAGCTTAGGGGATTTTTAGGAAGGACCGGGTTTTGCAGGATCTGGATTCCTAATTATGGCAATCTGGCCAGACCCCTATATGAAAATTTAAGGGGGAAAGAGGAAGAGCCACTCGACTGGCATGAGACCTGCAAGGTGGCCTTTAATGCCCTAAAAGAGTCCATCACTACAGCCCCAGCTTTAGGCCTCCCAAACCTGGAGAAGCCTTTTAGACTCTATGTTTCTGAAAGGACAGGAACTGCTCTTGGGGTGTTAGGGCAGAGGATGGGGCCCGTATGACAACCTGTGGCTTATCTCTCAAAATAACTAGATGAGGTGGCCAGAGGGTGGCCCACTTGCCTCCGGGCAGTAGCAGCCACCGCTCTTATGGTTAAGGAGGCATCTAAGCTGACCCTGGGTCAGCCCACCACAGTGTATACGCCTCACCGGGTGCAAGCAGTCTTGGAAACGAAAGGGGACAGGTGGATGACAGGGGGAAGGATCACCCAATACCAAGCCCTCCTCCTTGACACTCCAGAAATAAAGTTGAGGGTCTGCCAGACTTTAAATCCAGCAACCTGACTGCCAGATCCCCCTACCTCCCCTCTGGATCACCAATGCATACAAATCACAGACGAGTTATACTCTTCTCGCCGGGACCTATCAGAGACACCTTTATCTGACCCAGAGGAAAACTGGCACACAGATGGCAGCAGTTTTGTAGAAAAGGGAGAGAGGAAAGCAGGATATGCTGTAGCGAGCCTGGAAGAAACTCAGGAAAGTGGGTCTCTTCCCCCAGACACCTCAGCCCAGAAAGCTAAACTTTTTGCCCTGACAAGAGCTTTGGAGTTAGGAGAAGGAAAGAGGATTAATGTGTGTATGGACTCTAAGTATGCTTTCCTCATTCTGCATGCCCGTGCAGCAATTTGGAAAGAAAGAGGGATGCTCAGTGCCCGAAGCTCTGCTATTAAACACAAAGAGCTCATTCTCAGGCTCCTGGAGGCAGTCAAACTTCCTGCAAAATTAGCTGTCATCCACTGCAAGAGTCACCAAAAGGGGCAAGAAAAAGAGGCTCAGGGAAATAGGAAAGCTGATCAAGAGGCAGGACGAGCTGCCGGGGAAGCTACCTCTGCCACTGCTATCTGCCCCCTTTTCCCCAAGGAAACCCTGACTCCAGATTTTACCCCAGGGGGACATTCCCGATATGCTGAGCGGGGCTGGGAGATTGGCTCACATGGGTGGTTTCAGCCTGATCAGGCCCAAATAATACTCCCTGATTCTCAGGGTTAAAACATAACTAACTCCTTACATAAGAGCGCCCATTTTGGAAAAGATAATCTAGAAATCTTGCTTAAGCCTATTCTCTCCCATCCCCAGTTAGCTAAGGTTGTTAAACAGGTCACACAAAATTGTGACACCTGTCTAAAAAATAACCCAACAACCAGACCTCCTCTAATTACACCTGTCCAACATCGGGGATCATACCCAGGAGCGGACTGGCAAGTAGAATTTACAGCCATGCCCAAGACCCAAGGGTTTTCTTACTTGCTAGTCTTTATTGACACATTCACAGGATGGATCGAAGCGTTCCCTACTGAGACAGAGAGAGCTACAGAAGTCTGTAAAGCTCTGCTGAAGGAGACAGTGCCTAGGTTTGGGCTGCCTCGGTCACTTCAGAGTGACAACGGGCCCTCACTTACAGCCACAATACCCCAGAACCTAGCCGCATGCTTAGGCATAAAATACCGGCTCCGCTCATCCTGGAGGCCTCAAGTTTCAGGAAAGGTAGAGAGAGCCAACCAGACTCTTAAAAGGGCTCTGGCTAAGCTATGTCAAGAAAGACATAATAAGTGGACACATATGCTGCCCATAGCCCTCATGAGGCTACGGACATCCCCCAAACGGCCACTATTGTAAAGTCCTTATGAAATGATGTATGGACGTCCATTCTTAACTTCTGAATTGTTTTTTGACGAGGATGCCAATACACTCTTAAAACATGTAATTGACCTGGGAAGGTTTCAGCAAGAACTCCAACGGTATGGAGAACAAACCACAGGAAGACTTGAAAAATCCCCAGGTAAAGCCAGGGGATCAAGTATCAGTAAAGACCTGGCAAGAAAAAGGGAGTCCAAACCAGCTGTCCGAGAAATGGACAGGGCCATATCAGATTGTTCTAGTGACTTCAACTGCTGTAAAAGTGAAGGGTCTATCTGCCTGGGTCCACAATTCTAGAATAAAACCCTATGGCCTACAGGAGGGGGAGACAGAAACTGAGACTCCAAAGCCAGAGGACAGCTATTCCTGTGAACCTGTTGAAGATCTCAGGCTCTTGTTCAAGCAGAACCCCATCAATCCTGCCTCAGATAAGTAAAATGCATCATATGATGTTCTTCCTCTTTCTAATCATATCTCCCTGTATGGCTAGTGATCTCTCCCTAAACGAGGCATGTTCACTTGCAAACCACACTGCTTCTCAACTCAACCTAACCAGCCCGGGCTGCATCTGCATTAATGACAAAGGTTGGGGGTCTGTCCAACCCATCCCAGGGTATCAATAACAAAGGCCCACCCTTCCAGCCGAACTATGGGCTGTTACTCAGCGCCCCCATGTGGTCGTAATATGGCCTTTTGGGAAAAGGGGGAAAAAAAACTTCATGTCTTGGTACCAGCAACAATTGTCTCTATTTGCCCCCTGGATGACATCTGCAATCCCACCTGAGCCCTTATTTTCTCTCATGACTAACATCCCCCAAGTGACCTTCCCTATCTCTCTAAAAAGCCACTCCCTAACAGGGGTGTCAGTGAGAAATCTAGACGACTCACAATGTGGGGTGACCGTCACTGCTGAAACTGATGGGGAAAACCGGGACAGGCCCTGCAGCTGGGAGACCAGCCGACGCCACCCCCGGCCAGCACCCGCCTGGCCCGGCCCGGGGCGCTTCCCGGACCCCGAGCGGCCTGGCGAGGCTGCGGGAGCTCTGGAGGGGGTTGGGGAGGGGGGTGGCTTGAGCGGGGAGGACGTCTCGGTGCCCTCCCTCCCTGGGCCTCTTCGGCCCCGCCCCCGGTCGGCGGCGCGACGCACCGCCCCCCACCCCCCGCCCCCCACCAGCCGGTCGCCGCTCAGGGTCACGAGGCTCCGGACGTGGGTGGCTTTGGCCCGGGACCGCGGTCCCCGGAGCCTCCTGCGGGCTTAGGGGCAGCCCAGCCGGGGCCCCAGGCGGCCATCCTGCCGGCTGCGCAAACCCCCTGGAGCGCCTCAGCCCCGCCTTTTCGCCCTACCGAGGCCTGCCCTGCCGCCACGCCGCGGGCCAAGCACAGGACCTTCCTTGGAGAGCAGAGGAGCGACAGCCAGGCACACGGACAGGGACTCGCACGCACCCACGCCAGGTGAGACAGAGGCAGAAAGATTCGAGGGTTCAGAGAGAGACTGGAAGACAGCGTGTGGGCAGGGGGCGCCTCGGGCAGGATGCCCGGCAGCTACAGAGACCACCCGGCCCTGAGCAGCCAAAGCGATGGGGGCGGGGTTAGGCCACCGAGCAGCGGCGGGCCTGGAGAGGCCCAGGGTGGGAGGACACCTGAGATCTCCGCGCTCCGCGCCCCGCCCCCCTCCCCCCAACCCCCTGCACGCATGCCACGCCGGGGCGCTCTGACACTAGCTTCTCTGGAGTTTTGTCACTTGAATTTCTCTCCCTCTGCTCAACTGAGTGATGACAGTGTATTGAACAGCTAGGTCATTTCCAAATAAATTAAGCTTAGTGTTTCACAGGACACCCGGACATGTATGGAGAGACCAGCACGGATGCATGGACACCAACCTTGGTAATTAGACAACCAATGGGAAATTACTGTCTGACTCAGGAGAGAGAAAGAAACCCAAATAGATGGAATGAAATGAACAGAAACACAAACTTTGCAACTCACACCGTAACTCAATTACAAAAAAAGAAAAAACAAAACAAAACAAAACAAAAAAAAAAAAACACTATAACCATTTTAGAAAAACAATAGACCTCTCCAGGACCTTTGGGCGGTGAGGAGTTCAAACACACAACAAAAAAAAGCCAACTTTTCCAAGTCGTGAATATGTTAGTTCACACATTGACTTTTACATTGAAATGTGTAACAAATTAACTTAAAATCATTGACTCACTACATAAGCATGGAAGTATTTTAAACTTAAAATATGTTCTATAGTGTTCAGGAAGCACTTGGCACATCTGTAAGTGTATCAGACCCAAAACTGGAACGTAGTGGAAGAGTCAGGATAGTCTAAAAATGAATCGCTAACTAAAAGGAACACACAGGATTACTGTAGATAAAAAAAAGGTTAAAGAAGAGAAGCTAGAAATCAGTCAATAAATGTCTTAGGGGTTAGCTTAGAGTGACTAGCCTCTGCGTGACTCTTTAAATTTTTCATGTTTGCAGCTTCCAAATTTTCCATGGTGAGAATAATACTTTCGCCTCCAAACCAGAGTGACTTGGGGACACAAAGGTAGAAGTCGATAATTTTCTTTGCCTATGTCTGAATATTTACAGTCAGAGGTAGAAAAGGAGGAGTCTGTCCCTTGTCTAGATGAGGTCAATCCCCAGGTGTGGGATGTCTCCAGGCCTGGTTTAGCCATAAATGTTCCACCAGTAAAGATTTCTCTGAGACCAAATGCTCCCTAGCCCTGGAAAAGACAATATCCCTTAAAACCAGAAGGTCTTGAGGGTCTTAGACCATTAGTTAACAAATACCGAGATACTGGAACTCGAATCAGCTGTGAGTCCCCCTGCAACACCCCAATCTTGCCCGTTCAAAAACCAGATGGATCTTACCGATTCGTCCAGGATCTAAGAGCTGTTAATGAAGCTGTGGTTCCCATCCACCCCATAGTCCCAAACCCATATACCCTCCTATCCCAAGTCCCAGGAAATGCCAAGTACTTCTCAGTCTTGGACCTTCAAGCTGCTTTCTTTTGCATTCCTCTCCATCCTGAATCCCAAAAACTCTTTGCTTTTGAGTGGCGGGACTTGGACACGAGAGACACCATACAACTCTCGACTGGACTCGACTACCCCAAGGGTTTAGGGACAGCCCTCATATCTTTGGGACTTCCTCGGGGAGAGAACTAAGGGAATTAACTTTAACAAACAGTAGTCTAATACAGTATGTGGATGACTTGCTCATAGCTAGGCCAGATTTTACCAGCTCTCAAATGGACACTATTTAAAACGCTAACTTTCCTGTATGAAAAGGGTTATCGAGTATCCCCCAAGTAGGCTCAGATTAGCTTAACCCAAGTAAAATACCTTGGATTTATCATTACGGAGAGGAAAAGAATGCCTGACCCCGAGGGGAGATCCCTCATCTTAAATACCCCGTACCCCCAAACAAAACAACAGCTTAGGGGATTTTTAGGAAGGACCGGGTTTTGCAGGATCTGGATTCCTAATTATGGCAATCTGGCCAGACCCCTATATGAAAATTTAAGGGGGAAAGAGGAAGAGCCACTCGACTGGCATGAGACCTGCAAGGTGGCCTTTAATGCCCTAAAAGAGTCCATCACTACAGCCCCAGCTTTAGGCCTCCCAAACCTGGAGAAGCCTTTTAGACTCTATGTTTCTGAAAGGACAGGAACTGCTCTTGGGGTGTTAGGGCAGAGGATGGGGCCCGTATGACAACCTGTGGCTTATCTCTCAAAATAACTAGATGAGGTGGCCAGAGGGTGGCCCACTTGCCTCCGGGCAGTAGCAGCCACCGCTCTTATGGTTAAGGAGGCATCTAAGCTGACCCTGGGTCAGCCCACCACAGTGTATACGCCTCACCGGGTGCAAGCAGTCTTGGAAACGAAAGGGGACAGGTGGATGACAGGGGGAAGGATCACCCAATACCAAGCCCTCCTCCTTGACACTCCAGAAATAAAGTTGAGGGTCTGCCAGACTTTAAATCCAGCAACCTGACTGCCAGATCCCCCTACCTCCCCTCTGGATCACCAATGCATACAAATCACAGACGAGTTATACTCTTCTCGCCGGGACCTATCAGAGACACCTTTATCTGACCCAGAGGAAAACTGGCACACAGATGGCAGCAGTTTTGTAGAAAAGGGAGAGAGGAAAGCAGGATATGCTGTAGCGAGCCTGGAAGAAACTCAGGAAAGTGGGTCTCTTCCCCCAGACACCTCAGCCCAGAAAGCTGAACTTTTTGCCCTGACAAGAGCTTTGGAGTTAGGAGAAGGAAAGAGGATTAATGTGTGTATGGACTCTAAGTATGCTTTCCTCATTCTGCATGCCCGTGCAGCAATTTGGAAAGAAAGAGGGATGCTCAGTGCCCGAAGCTCTGCTATTAAACACAAAGAGCTCATTCTCAGGCTCCTGGAGGCAGTCAAACTTCCTGCAAAATTAGCTGTAATCCACTGCAAGAGTCACCAAAAAGGGCAAGAAAAAGAGGCTCAGGGAAATAGGAAAGCTGATCAAGAGGCAGGACGAGCTGCCGGGGAAGCTACCTCTGCCACTGCTATCTGCCCCCTTTTCCCCAAGGAAACCCTGACTCCAGATTTTACCCCAGGGGGACATTCCCGATATGCTGAGCGGGGCTGGGAGATTGGCTCACATGGGTGGTTTCAGCCTGATCAGGCCCAAATAATACTCCCTGATTCTCAGGGTTAAAACATAACTAACTCCTTACATAAGAGCGCCCATTTTGGAAAAGATAGTCTAGAAATCTTGCTTAAGCCTATTCTCTCCCATCCCCAGTTAGCTAAGGTTGTTAAACAGGTCACACAAAATTGTGACACCTGTCTAAAAAATAACCCAACAACCAGACCTCCTCTAATTACACCTGTCCAACATCGGGGATCATACCCAGGAGCGGACTGGCAAGTAGAATTTACAGCCATGCCCAAGACCCAAGGGTTTTCTTACTTGCTAGTCTTTATTGACACATTCACAGGATGGATCGAAGCGTTCCCTACTGAGACAGAGAGAGCTACAGAAGTCTGTAAAGCTCTGCTGAAGGAGACAGTGCCTAGGTTTGGGCTGCCTCGGTCACTTCAGAGTGACAACGGGCCCTCACTTACAGCCACGATACCCCAGAACCTAGCCGCATGCTTAGGCATAAAATACCGGCTCCGCTCATCCTGGAGGCCTCAAGTTTCAGGAAAGGTAGAGAGAGCCAACCAGACTCTTAAAAGGGCTCTGGCTAAGCTATGTCAAGAAAGACATAATAAGTGGACACATATGCTGCCCATAGCCCTCATGAGGCTACGGACATCCCCCAAACGGCCACTATTGTTAAGTCCTTATGAAATGATGTATGGACGTCCATTCTTAACTTCTGATTTGTTTTTTGACGAGGATGCCAATACACTATTAAAACATGTAATTGACCTGGGAAGGTTTCAGCAAGAACTCCAACGGTATGGAGAAGAAACCACAGGAAGACTTGAAAAATCCCCAGGTAAAGCCAGGGGATCAAGTATCAGTAAAGACCTGGCAAGGAAAAGGGAGTCCAAACCAGCTGTCCGAGAAATGGACAGGGCCATATCAGGTTGTTCTAGTGACTTCAACTGCTGTAAAAGTGAAGGGTCTATCTGCCTGGGTCCACAATTCTAGAATAAAACCCTATGGCCTACAGGAGGGGGAGACAGAAACTGAGACTCCAAAGCCAGAGGACAGCTATTCCTGTGAACCTGTTGAAGATCTCAGGCTCTTGTTCAAGCAGAACCCCATCAATCCTGCCTCAGATAAGTAAAATGCATCATATGATGTTCTTCCTCTTTCTAATCATATCTCCCTGTATGGCTATTGATCTCTCCCTAAACGAGGCATGTTCACTTGCAAACCACACTGCTTCTCAACTTAACCTAACCAGCCCGGGCTGCATCTGCATTAATGACAAAGGTTGGGGGTCTGTCCAACCCATCCCAGGGTATCAATATCAAAGGCCCACCCTTCCAGCCGAACTATGGGCTGTTACTCAGCGCCCCCATGTGGTCGTAATATGGCCTTTTGGGAAAAGGGGGAAAAAAAACTTCATGTCTTGGTACCAGCAACAATTGTCTCTATTTGCCCCCTGGATGACATCTGCAATCCCACCTGAGCCCTTATTTTCTCTCATGACTAACATCCCCCAAGTGACCTTCCCTATCTCTCTAAAAAGCCACTCCCTAACAGGGGTGTCAGTGAGAAATCTAGACGACTCACAATGTGGGGTGACCGTCACTGCTGAAACTGATGGGGAAAACCGGGACAGGCCCTGCAGCTGGGAGACCAGCCGACGCCACCCCCGGCCAGCACCCGCCTGGCCCGGCCCGGGGCGCTTCCCGGACCCCGAGCGGCCTGGCGAGGCTGCGGGAGCTCTGGAGGGGGTTGGGGAGGGGGGTGGCTTGAGCGGGGAGGACGTCTCGGTGCCCTCCCTCCCTGGGCCTCTTCGGCCCCGCCCCCGGTCGGCGGCGCGACGCACCGCCCCCCACCCCCCGCCCCCCACCAGCCGGTCGCCGCTCAGGGTCACGAGGCTCCGGACGTGGGTGGCTTTGGCCCGGGACCGCGGTCCCCGGAGCCTCCTGCGGGCTTAGGGGCAGCCCAGCCGGGGCCCCAGGCGGCCATCCTGCCGGCTGCGCAAACCCCCTGGAGCGCCTCAGCCCCGCCTTTTCGCCCTACCGAGGCCTGCCCTGCCGCCACGCCGCGGGCCAAGCACAGGACCTTCCTTGGAGAGCAGAGGAGCGACAGCCAGGCACACGGACAGGGACTCGCACGCACCCACGCCAGGTGAGACAGAGGCAGAAAGATTCGAGGGTTCAGAGAGAGACTGGAAGACAGCGTGTGGGCAGGGGGCGCCTCGGGCAGGATGCCCGGCAGCTACAGAGACCACCCGGCCCTGAGCAGCCAAAGCGATGGGGGCGGGGTTAGGCCACCGAGCAGCGGCGGGCCTGGAGAGGCCCAGGGTGGGAGGACACCTGAGATCTCCGCGCTCCGCGCCCCGCCCCCCTCCCCCCAACCCCCTGCACGCATGCCACGCCGGGGCGCTCTGACACTAGCTTCTCTGGAGTTTTGTCACTTGAATTTCTCTCCCTCTGCTCAACTGAGTGATGACAGTGTATTGAACAGCTAGGTCATTTCCAAATAAATTAAGCTTAGTGTTTCACAGGACACCCGGACATGTATGGAGAGACCAGCACGGATGCATGGACACCAACCTTGGTAATTAGACAACCAATGGGAAATTACTGTCTGACTCAGGAGAGAGAAAGAAACCCAAATAGATGGAATGAAATGAACAGAAACACAAACTTTGCAACTCACACCGTAACTCAATTACAAAAAAAGAAAAAACAAAACAAAACAAAACAAACAAAAAAAAACACTATAACCATTTTAGAAAAACAATAGACCTCTCCAGGACCTTTGGGCGGTGAGGAGTTCAAACACACAACAAAAAAAAGCCAACTTTTCCAAGTCGTGAATATGTTAGTTCACACATTGACTTTTACATTGAAATGTGTAACAAATAAACTTAAAATCATTGACTCACTACATAAGCATGGAAGTATTTTAAACTTAAAATATGTTCTATAGTGTTCAGGAAGCACTTGGCACATCTGTAAGTGTATCAGACCCAAAACTGGAACGTAGTGGAAGAGTCAGGATAGTCTAAAAATGAATCGCTAACTAAAAGGAACACACAGGATTACTGTAGATAAAAAAAAGGTTAAAGAAGAGAAGCTAGAAATCAGTCAATAAATGTCTTAGGGGTTAGCTTAGAGTGACTAGCCTCTGCGTGACTCTTTAAATTTTTCATGTTTGCAGCTTCCAAATTTTCCATGGTGAGAATAATACTTTCGCCTCCAAACCAGAGTGACTTGGGGACACAAAGGTAGAAGTCGATAATTTTCTTTGCCTATGTCTGAATATTTACAGTCAGAGGTAGAAAAGGAGGAGTCTGTCCCTTGTCTAGATGAGGTCAATCCCCAGGTGTGGGATGTCTCCAGGCCTGGTTTAGCCATAAATGTTCCACCAGTAAAGATTTCTCTGAGACCAAATGCTCCCTAGCCCTGGAAAAGACAATATCCCTTAAAACCAGAAGGTCTTGAGGGTCTTAGACCATTAGTTAACAAATACCGAGATACTGGAACTCGAATCAGCTGTGAGTCCCCCTGCAACACCCCAATCTTGCCCGTTCAAAAACCAGATGGATCTTACCGATTCGTCCAGGATCTAAGAGCTGTTAATGAAGCTGTGGTTCCCATCCACCCCATAGTCCCAAACCCATATACCCTCCTATCCCAAGTCCCAGGAAATGCCAAGTACTTCTCAGTCTTGGACCTTCAAGCTGCTTTCTTTTGCATTCCTCTCCATCCTGAATCCCAAAAACTCTTTGCTTTTGAGTGGCGGGACTTGGACACGAGAGACACCATACAACTCTCGACTGGACTCGACTACCCCAAGGGTTTAGGGACAGCCCTCATATCTTTGGGACTTCCTCGGGGAGAGAACTAAGGGAATTAACTTTAACAAACAGTAGTCTAATACAGTATGTGGATGACTTGCTCATAGCTAGGCCAGATTTTACCAGCTCTCAAATGGACACTATTTAAAACGCTAACTTTCCTGTATGAAAAGGGTTATCGAGTATCCCCCAAGTAGGCTCAGATTAGCTTAACCCAAGTAAAATACCTTGGATTTATCATTACGGAGAGGAAAAGAATGCCTGACCCCGAGGGGAGATCCCTCATCTTAAATACCCCGTACCCCCAAACAAAACAACAGCTTAGGGGATTTTTAGGAAGGACCGGGTTTTGCAGGATCTGGATTCCTAATTATGGCAATCTGGCCAGACCCCTATATGAAAATTTAAGGGGGAAAGAGGAAGAGCCACTCGACTGGCATGAGACCTGCAAGGTGGCCTTTAATGCCCTAAAAGAGTCCATCACTACAGCCCCAGCTTTAGGCCTCCCAAACCTGGAGAAGCCTTTTAGACTCTATGTTTCTGAAAGGACAGGAACTGCTCTTGGGGTGTTAGGGCAGAGGATGGGGCCCGTATGACAACCTGTGGCTTATCTCTCAAAATAACTAGATGAGGTGGCCAGAGGGTGGCCCACTTGCCTCCGGGCAGTAGCAGCCACCGCTCTTATGGTTAAGGAGGCATCTAAGCTGACCCTGGGTCAGCCCACCACAGTGTATACGCCTCACCGGGTGCAAGCAGTCTTGGAAACGAAAGGGGACAGGTGGATGACAGGGGGAAGGATCACCCAATACCAAGCCCTCCTCCTTGACACTCCAGAAATAAAGTTGAGGGTCTGCCAGACTTTAAATCCAGCAACCTGACTGCCAGATCCCCCTACCTCCCCTCTGGATCACCAATGCATACAAATCACAGACGAGTTATACTCTTCTCGCCGGGACCTATCAGAGACACCTTTATCTGACCCAGAGGAAAACTGGCACACAGATGGCAGCAGTTTTGTAGAAAAGGGAGAGAGGAAAGCAGGATATGCTGTAGCGAGCCTGGAAGAAACTCAGGAAAGTGGGTCTCTTCCCCCAGACACCTCAGCCCAGAAAGCTAAACTTTTTGCCCTGACAAGAGCTTTGGAGTTAGGAGAAGGAAAGAGGATTAATGTGTGTATGGACTCTAAGTATGCTTTCCTCATTCTGCATGCCCGTGCAGCAATTTGGAAAGAAAGAGGGATGCTCAGTGCCCGAAGCTCTGCTATTAAACACAAAGAGCTCATTCTCAGGCTCCTGGAGGCAGTCAAACTTCCTGCAAAATTAGCTGTCATCCACTGCAAGAGTCACCAAAAGGGGCAAGAAAAAGAGGCTCAGGGAAATAGGAAAGCTGATCAAGAGGCAGGACGAGCTGCCGGGGAAGCTACCTCTGCCACTGCTATCTGCCCCCTTTTCCCCAAGGAAACCCTGACTCCAGATTTTACCCCAGGGGGACATTCCCGATATGCTGAGCGGGGCTGGGAGATTGGCTCACATGGGTGGTTTCAGCCTGATCAGGCCCAAATAATACTCCCTGATTCTCAGGGTTAAAACATAACTAACTCCTTACATAAGAGCGCCCATTTTGGAAAAGATAGTCTAGAAATCTTGCTTAAGCCTATTCTCTCCCATCCCCAGTTAGCTAAGGTTGTTAAACAGGTCACACAAAATTGTGACACCTGTCTAAAAAATAACCCAACAACCAGACCTCCTCTAATTACACCTGTCCAACATCGGGGATCATACCCAGGAGCGGACTGGCAAGTAGAATTTACAGCCATGCCCAAGACCCAAGGGTTTTCTTACTTGCTAGTCTTTATTGACACATTCACAGGATGGATCGAAGCGTTCCCTACTGAGACAGAGAGAGCTACAGAAGTCTGTAAAGCTCTGCTGAAGGAGACAGTGCCTAGGTTTGGGCTGCCTCGGTCACTTCAGAGTGACAACGGGCCCTCACTTACAGCCACAATACCCCAGAACCTAGCCGCATGCTTAGGCATAAAATACCGGCTCCGCTCATCCTGGAGGCCTCAAGTTTCAGGAAAGGTAGAGAGAGCCAACCAGACTCTTAAAAGGGCTCTGGCTAAGCTATGTCAAGAAAGACATAATAAGTGGACACATATGCTGCCCATAGCCCTCATGAGGCTACGGACATCCCCCAAACGGCCACTATTGTTAAGTCCTTATGAAATGATGTATGGACGTCCATTCTTAACTTCTGATTTGTTTTTTGACGAGGATGCCAATACACTATTAAAACATGTAATTGACCTGGGAAGGTTTCAGCAAGAACTCCAACGGTATGGAGAAGAAACCACAGGAAGACTTGAAAAATCCCCAGGTAAAGCCAGGGGATCAAGTATCAGTAAAGACCTGGCAAGGAAAAGGGAGTCCAAACCAGCTGTCCGAGAAATGGACAGGGCCATATCAGGTTGTTCTAGTGACTTCAACTGCTGTAAAAGTGAAGGGTCTATCTGCCTGGGTCCACAATTCTAGAATAAAACCCTATGGCCTACAGGAGGGGGAGACAGAAACTGAGACTCCAAAGCCAGAGGACAGCTATTCCTGTGAACCTGTTGAAGATCTCAGGCTCTTGTTCAAGCAGAACCCCATCAATCCTGCCTCAGATAAGTAAAATGCATCATATGATGTTCTTCCTCTTTCTAATCATATCTCCCTGTATGGCTATTGATCTCTCCCTAAACGAGGCATGTTCACTTGCAAACCACACTGCTTCTCAACTTAACCTAACCAGCCCGGGCTGCATCTGCATTAATGACAAAGGTTGGGGGTCTGTCCAACCCATCCCAGGGTATCAATATCAAAGGCCCACCCTTCCAGCCGAACTATGGGCTGTTACTCAGCGCCCCCATGTGGTCGTAATATGGCCTTTTGGGAAAAGGGGGAAAAAAAACTTCATGTCTTGGTACCAGCAACAATTGTCTCTATTTGCCCCCTGGATGACATCTGCAATCCCACCTGAGCCCTTATTTTCTCTCATGACTAACATCCCCCAAGTGACCTTCCCTATCTCTCTAAAAAGCCACTCCCTAACAGGGGTGTCAGTGAGAAATCTAGACGACTCACAATGTGGGGTGACCGTCACTGCTGAAACTGATGGGGAAAACCGGGACAGGCCCTGCAGCTGGGAGACCAGCCGACGCCACCCCCGGCCAGCACCCGCCTGGCCCGGCCCGGGGCGCTTCCCGGACCCCGAGCGGCCTGGCGAGGCTGCGGGAGCTCTGGAGGGGGTTGGGGAGGGGGGTGGCTTGAGCGGGGAGGACGTCTCGGTGCCCTCCCTCCCTGGGCCTCTTCGGCCCCGCCCCCGGTCGGCGGCGCGACGCACCGCCCCCCACCCCCCGCCCCCCACCAGCCGGTCGCCGCTCAGGGTCACGAGGCTCCGGACGTGGGTGGCTTTGGCCCGGGACCGCGGTCCCCGGAGCCTCCTGCGGGCTTAGGGGCAGCCCAGCCGGGGCCCCAGGCGGCCATCCTGCCGGCTGCGCAAACCCCCTGGAGCGCCTCAGCCCCGCCTTTTCGCCCTACCGAGGCCCGCCCTGCCGCCACGCCGCGGGCCAAGCACAGGACCTTCCTGGGAGAGCAGAGGAGCGACAGCCAGGCACACGGACAGGGACTCGCACGCACCCACGCCAGGTGAGACAGAGGCAGACAGATTCGAGGGTTCAGAGAGAGACTGGAAGACAGCGTGTGGGCAGGGGGCGCCTCGGGCAGGATGCCCGGCAGCTACAGAGACCACCCGGCCCTGAGCAGCCAAAGCGATGGGGGCGGGGTTAGGCCACCGAGCAGCGGCGGGCCTGGAGAGGCCCAGGGTGGGAGGACACCTGAGATCTCCGCGCTCCGCGCCCCGCCCCCCTCCCCCCAACCCCCTGCACGCATGCCACGCCGGGGCGCTCTGACACTAGCTTCTCTGGAGTTTTGTCACTTGAATTTCTCTCCCTCTGCTCAACTGAGTGATGACAGTGTATTGAACAGCTAGGTCATTTCCAAATAAATTAAGCTTAGTGTTTCACAGGACACCCGGACATGTATGGAGAGACCAGCACGGATGCATGGACACCAACCTTGGTAATTAGACAACCAATGGGAAATTACTGTCTGACTCAGGAGAGAGAAAGAAACCCAAATAGATGGAATGAAATGAACAGAAACACAAACTTTGCAACTCACACCGTAACTCAATTACAAAAAAAGAAAAAACAAAACAAAACAAAACAAAAAAAAAACACTATAACCATTTTAGAAAAACAATAGACCTCTCCATGACCTTTGGTCGGTGAGGAGTTCAAACACACAACAAAAAAAAGCCAACTTTTCCAAGTCGTGAATATGTTAGTTCACACATTGACTTTTACATTGAAATGTGTAACAAATAAACTTAAAATCATTGACTCACTACATAAGCATGGAAGTATTTTAAACTTAAAATATGTTCTATAGTGTTCAGGAAGCACTTGGCACATCTGTAAGTGTATCAGACCCAAAACTGGAACGTAGTGGAAGAGTCAGGATAGTCTAAAAATGAATCCCTAACTAAAAGGAACACACAGGATTACTGTAGATAAAAAAGGTTAAAGAAGAGAAGCTAGAAATCAGTCAATAAATGTCTTAGGGGTTAGCTTAGAGTGACTAGCCTCTGCGTGACTCTTTAAATTTTTCATGTTTGCAGCTTCCAAATTTTCCATGGTGAGAATAATACTTTCGCCTCCAAACCAGAGTGACTTGGGGACACAAAGGTAGAAGTCGATAATTTTCTTTGCCTATGTCTGAATATTTACAGTCAGAGGTAGAAAAGGAGGAGTCTGTCCCTTGTCTAGATGAGGTCAATCCCCAGGTGTGGGATGTCTCCAGGCCTGGTTTAGCCATAAATGTTCCACCAGTAAAGATTTCTCTGAGACCAAATGCTCCCTAGCCCTGGAAAAGACAATATCCCTTAAAACCAGAAGGTCTTGAGGGTCTTAGACCATTAGTTAACAAATACCGAGATACTGGAACTCGAATCAGCTGTGAGTCCCCCTGCAACACCCCAATCTTGCCCGTTCAAAAACCAGATGGATCTTACCGATTCGTCCAGGATCTAAGAGCTGTTAATGAAGCTGTGGTTCCCATCCACCCCATAGTCCCAAACCCATATACCCTCCTATCCCAAGTCCCAGGAAATGCCAAGTACTTCTCAGTCTTGGACCTTCAAGCTGCTTTCTTTTGCATTCCTCTCCATCCTGAATCCCAAAAACTCTTTGCTTTTGAGTGGCGGGACTTGGACACGAGAGACACCATACAACTCTCGACTGGACTCGACTACCCCAAGGGTTTAGGGACAGCCCTCATATCTTTGGGACTTCCTCGGGGAGAGAACTAAGGGAATTAACTTTAACAAACAGTAGTCTAATACAGTATGTGGATGACTTGCTCATAGCTAGGCCAGATTTTACCAGCTCTCAAATGGACACTATTTAAAACGCTAACTTTCCTGTATGAAAAGGGTTATCGAGTATCCCCCAAGTAGGCTCAGATTAGCTTAACCCAAGTAAAATACCTTGGATTTATCATTACGGAGAGGAAAAGAATGCCTGACCCCGAGGGGAGATCCCTCATCTTAAATACCCCGTACCCCCAAACAAAACAACAGCTTAGGGGATTTTTAGGAAGGACCGGGTTTTGCAGGATCTGGATTCCTAATTATGGCAATCTGGCCAGACCCCTATATGAAAATTTAAGGGGGAAAGAGGAAGAGCCACTCGACTGGCATGAGACCTGCAAGGTGGCCTTTAATGCCCTAAAAGAGTCCATCACTACAGCCCCAGCTTTAGGCCTCCCAAACCTGGAGAAGCCTTTTAGACTCTATGTTTCTGAAAGGACAGGAACTGCTCTTGGGGTGTTAGGGCAGATGATGGGGCCCGTATGACAACCTGTGGCTTATCTCTCAAAATAACTAGATGAGGTGGCCAGAGGGTGGCCCACTTGCCTCCGGGCAGTAGCAGCCACCGCTCTTATGGTTAAGGAGGCATCTAAGCTGACCCTGGGTCAGCCCACCACAGTGTATACGCCTCACCGGGTGCAAGCAGTCTTGGAAACGAAAGGGGACAGGTGGATGACAGGGGGAAGGATCACCCAATACCAAGCCCTCCTCCTTGACACTCCAGAAATAAAGTTGAGGGTCTGCCAGACTTTAAATCCAGCAACCTGACTGCCAGATCCCCCTACCTCCCCTCTGGATCACCAATGCATACAAATCACAGACGAGTTATACTCTTCTCGCCGGGACCTATCAGAGACACCTTTATCTGACCCAGAGGAAAACTGGCACACAGATGGCAGCAGTTTTGTAGAAAAGGGAGAGAGGAAAGCAGGATATGCTGTAGCGAGCCTGGAAGAAACTCAGGAAAGTGGGTCTCTTCCCCCAGACACCTCAGCCCAGAAAGCTGAACTTTTTGCCCTGACAAGAGCTTTGGAGTTAGGAGAAGGAAAGAGGATTAATGTGTGTATGGACTCTAAGTATGCTTTCCTCATTCTGCATGCCCGTGCAGCAATTTGGAAAGAAAGAGGGATGCTCAGTGCCCGAAGCTCTGCTATTAAACACAAAGAGCTCATTCTCAGGCTCCTGGAGGCAGTCAAACTTCCTGCAAAATTAGCTGTCATCCACTGCAAGAGTCACCAAAAGGGGCAAGAAAAAGAGGCTCAGGGAAATAGGAAAGCTGATCAAGAGGCAGGACGAGCTGCCGGGGAAGCTACCTCTGCCACTGCTATCTGCCCCCTTTTCCCCAAGGAAACCCTGACTCCAGATTTTACCCCAGGGGGACATTCCCGATATGCTGAGCGGGGCTGGGAGATTGGCTCACATGGGTGGTTTCAGCCTGATCAGGCCCAAATAATACTCCCTGATTCTCAGGGTTAAAACATAACTAACTCCTTACATAAGAGCGCCCATTTTGGAAAAGATAATCTAGAAATCTTGCTTAAGCCTATTCTCTCCCATCCCCAGTTAGCTAAGGTTGTTAAACAGGTCACACAAAATTGTGACACCTGTCTAAAAAATAACCCAACAACCAGACCTCCTCTAATTACACCTGTCCAACATCGGGGATCATACCCAGGAGCGGACTGGCAAGTAGAATTTACAGCCATGCCCAAGACCCAAGGGTTTTCTTACTTGCTAGTCTTTATTGACACATTCACAGGATGGATCGAAGCGTTCCCTACTGAGACAGAGAGAGCTACAGAAGTCTGTAAAGCTCTGCTGAAGGAGATAGTGCCTAGGTTTGGGCTGCCTCGGCCACTTCAGAGTGACAACGGGCCCTCACTTACAGCCACGATACCCCAGAACCTAGCCGCATGCTTAGGCATAAAATACCGGCTCCGCTCATCCTGGAGGCCTCAAGTTTCAGGAAAGGTAGAGAGAGCCAACCAGACTCTTAAAAGGGCTCTGGCTAAGCTATGTCAAGAAAGACATAATAAGTGGACACATATGCTGCCCATAGCCCTCATGAGGCTACGGACATCCCCCAAACGGCCACTATTGTTAAGTCCTTATGAAATGATGTATGGACGTCCATTCTTAACTTCTGATTTGTTTTTTGACGAGGATGCCAATACACTCTTAAAACATGTAATTGACCTGGGAAGGTTTCAGCAAGAACTCCAACGGTATGGAGAACAAACCACAGGAAGACTTGAAAAATCCCCAGGTAAAGCCAGGGGATCAAGTATCAGTAAAGACCTGGCAAGAAAAAGGGAGTCCAAACCAGCTGTCCAAGAAATGGACAGGGCCATATCAGGTTGTTCTAGTGACTTCAACTGCCGTAAAAGTGAAGGGTCTATCTGCCTGGGTCCACAATTCTAGAATAAAACCCTATGGCCTACAGGAGGGGGAGACAGAAACTGAGACTCCAAAGCCAGAGGACAGCTATTCCTGTGAACCTGTTGAAGATCTCAGGCTCTTGTTCAAGCAGAACCCCATCAATCCTGCCTCAGATAAGTAAAATGCATCATATGATGTTCTTCCTCTTTCTAATCATATCTCCCTGTATGGCTAGTGATCTCTCCCTAAACGAGGCATGTTCACTTGCAAACCACACTGCTTCTCAACTCAACCTAACCAGCCCGGGCTGCATCTGCATTAATGACAAAGGTTGGGGGTCTGTCCAACCCATCCCAGGGTATCAATATCAAAGGCCCACCCTTCCAGCCGAACTATGGGCTGTTACTCAGCGCCCCCATGTGGTCGTAATATGGCCTTTTGGGAAAAGGGGGAAAAAAAACTTCATGTCTTGGTACCAGCAACAACTGTCTCTATTTGCCCCCTGGATGACATCTGCAATCCCACCTGAGCCCTTATTTTCTCTCATGACTAACATCCCCCAAGTGACCTTCCCTATCTCTCTAAAAAGCCACTCCCTAACAGGGGTGTCAGTGAGAAATCTAGACGACTCACAATGTGGGGTGACCGTCACTGCTGAAACTGATGGGGAAAACCGGGACAGGCCCTGCAGCTGGGAGACCAGCCGACGCCACCCCCGGCCAGCACCCGCCTGGCCCGGCCCGGGGCGCTTCCCGGACCCCGAGCGGCCTGGCGAGGCTGCGGGAGCTCTGGAGGGGGTTGGGGAGGGGGGTGGCTTGAGCGGGGAGGACGTCTCGGTGCCCTCCCTCCCTGGGCCTCTTCGGCCCCGCCCCCGGTCGGCGGCGCGACGCACCGCCCCCCACCCCCCGCCCCCCACCAGCCGGTCGCCGCTCAGGGTCACGAGGCTCCGGACGTGGGTGGCTTTGGCCCGGGACCGCGGTCCCCGGAGCCTCCTGCGGGCTTAGGGGCAGCCCAGCCGGGGCCCCAGGCGGCCATCCTGCCGGCTGCGCAAACCCCCTGGAGCGCCTCAGCCCCGCCTTTTCACCCTACCGAGGCCCGCCCTGCCGCCACGCCGCGGGCCAAGCACAGGACCTTCCTGGGAGAGCAGAGGAGCGACAGCCAGGCACACGGACAGGGACTCGCACGCACCCACGGCAGGTGAGACAGAGGCAGAAAGATTCGAGGGTTCAGAGGGAGACTGGAAGACAGCGTGTGGGCAGGGGGCGCCTCGGGCAGGATGCCCGGCAGCTACAGAGACCACCCGGCCCTGAGCAGCCAAAGCGATGGGGGCGGGATTAGGCCACCGAGCAGTGGCGGGCCTGGAGAGGCCCAGGGTGGGAGGACACCTGAGATCTCCGCGCTCCGCGCCCCGCCCCCCTCCCCCCAACCCCCTGCACGCATGCCACGCCGGGGCGCTCTGACACTAGCTTCTCTGGAGTTTTGTCACTTGAATTTCTCTCCCTCTGCTCAACTGAGTGATGACAGTGTATTGAACAGCTAGATCATTTCCAAATAAATTAAGCTTAGTGTTTCACAGGACACCCGGACATGTATGGAGAGACCAGCACGGATGCATGGACACCAACCTTGGTAATTAGACAGCCAATGGGAAATTACTGTCTGACTCAGGAGAGAGAAAGAAACCCAAATAGATGGAATGAAATGAACAGAAACACAAACTTTGCAACTCACACCGTAACTCAATTACAAAAAAAGAAAAAACAAAACAAAACAAAAAAAAACACTATAACCATTTTAGAAAAACAATAGACCTCTCCATGACCTTTGGGCGGTGAGGAGTTCAAACACACAACAAAAAAAAGCCAACATTTCCAAGTCGTGAATATGTTAGTTCACACATTGACTTTTACATTGAAATGTGTAACAAATAAACTTAAAATCATTGACTCACTACATAAGCATGGAAGTATTTTAAACTTAAAATATGTTCTATAGTGTTCAGGAAGCACTTGGCACATCTGTAAGTGTATCAGACCCAAAACTGGAACGTAGTGGAAGAGTCAGGATAGTCTAAAAATGAATCCCTAACTAAAAGGAACACACAGGATTACTGTAGATAAAAAAGGTTAAAGAAGAGAAGCTAGAAATCAGTCAATAAATGTCTTAGGGGTTAGCTTAGAGTGACTAGCCTCTGCGTGACTCTTTAAATTTTTCATGTTTGCAGCTTCCAAATTTTCCATGGTGAGAATAATACTTTCGCCTCCAAACCAGAGTGACTTGGGGACACAAAGGTAGAAGTCGATAATTTTCTTTGCCTATGTCTGAATATTTACAGTCAGAGGTAGAAAAGGAGGAGTCTGTCCCTTGTCTAGATGAGGTCAATCCCCAGGTGTGGGATGTCTCCAGGCCTGGTTTAGCCATAAATATTCCACCAGTAAAGATTTCTCTGAGACCAAATGCTCCCTAGCCCTGGAAAAGACAATATCCCTTAAAACCAGAAGCTCTTGAGGGTCTTAGACCATTAGTTAACAAATACCGAGATACTGGAACTCGAATCAGCTGTGAGTCCCCCTGCAACACCCCAATCTTGCCCGTTCAAAAACCAGATGGATCTTACCGATTCATCCAGGATCTAAGAGCTGTTAATGAAGCTGTGGTTGCCATCCACCCCATAGTCCCAAACCCATATACCCTCCTATCCCAAGTCCCAGGAAATGCCAAGTACTTCTCAGTCTTGGACCTTCAAGCTGCTTTCTTTTGCATTCCTCTCCATCCTGAATCCCAAAAACTCTTTGCTTTTGAGTGGCGGGACTTGGACACGAGAGACACCATACAACTCTCGACTGGACTCGACTACCCCAAGGGTTTAGGGACAGCCCTCATATCTTTGGGACTTCCTCGGGGAGAGAACTAAGGGAATTAACTTTAACAAACAGTAGTCTAATACAGTATGTGGATGACTTGCTCATAGCTAGGCCAGATTTTACCAGCTCTCAAATGGACACTATTTAAAACGCTAACTTTCCTGTATGAAAAGGGTTATCGAGTATCCCCCAAGTAGGCTCAGATTAGCTTAACCCAAGTAAAATACCTTGGATTTATGATTACGGAGAGGAAAAGAATGCCTGACCCCGAGGGGAGATCCCTCATCTTAAATACCCCGTACCCCCAAACAAAACAACAGCTTAGGGGATTTTTAGGAAGGACCGGGTTTTGCAGGATCTGGATTCCTAATTATGGCAATCTGGCCAGACCCCTATATGAAAATTTAAGGGGGAAAGAGGAAGAGCCACTCGACTGGCATGAGACCTGCAAGGTGGCCTTTAATGCCCTAAAAGAGTCCATCACTACAGCCCCAGCTTTAGGCCTCCCAAACCTGGAGAAGCCTTTTAGACTCTATGTTTCTGAAAGGACAGGAACTGCTCTTGGGGTGTTAGGGCAGATGATGGGGCCCGTATGACAACCTGTGGCTTATCTCTCAAAATAACTAGATGAGGTGGCCAGAGGGTGGCCCACTTGCCTCCGGGCAGTAGCAGCCACCGCTCTTATGGTTAAGGAGGCATCTAAGCTGACCCTGGGTCAGCCCACCACAGTGTATACGCCTCACCGGGTGCAAGCAGTCTTGGAAACGAAAGGGGACAGGTGGATGACAGGGGGAAGGATCACCCAATACCAAGCCCTCCTCCTTGACACTCCAGAAATAAAGTTGAGGGTCTGCCAGACTTTAAATCCAGCAACCTGACTGCCAGATCCCCCTACCTCCCCTCTGGATCACCAATGCATACAAATCACAGACGAGTTATACTCTTCTCGCCGGGACCTATCAGAGACACCTTTATCTGACCCAGAGGAAAACTGGCACACAGATGGCAGCAGTTTTGTAGAAAAGGGAGAGAGGAAAGCAGGATATGCTGTAGCGAGCCTGGAAGAAACTCAGGAAAGTGGGTCTCTTCCCCCAGACACCTCAGCCCAGAAAGCTGAACTTTTTGCCCTGACAAGAGCTTTGGAGTTAGGAGAAGGAAAGAGGATTAATGTGTGTATGGACTCTAAGTATGCTTTCCTCATTCTGCATGCCCGTGCAGCAATTTGGAAAGAAAGAGGGATGCTCAGTGCCCGAAGCTCTGCTATTAAACACAAAGAGCTCATTCTCAGGCTCCTGGAGGCAGTCAAACTTCCTGCAAAATTAGCTGTCATCCACTGCAAGAGTCACCAAAAGGGGCAAGAAAAAGAGGCTCAGGGAAATAGGAAAGCTGATCAAGAGGCAGGACGAGCTGCCGGGGAAGCTACCTCTGCCACTGCTATCTGCCCCCTTTTCCCCAAGGAAACCCTGACTCCAGATTTTACCCCAGGGGGACATTCCCGATATGCTGAGCGGGGCTGGGAGATTGGCTCACATGGGTGGTTTCAGCCTGATCAGGCCCAAATAATACTCCCTGATTCTCAGGGTTAAAACATAACTAACTCCTTACATAAGAGCGCCCATTTTGGAAAAGATAATCTAGAAATCTTGCTTAAGCCTATTCTCTCCCATCCGCAGTTAGCTAAGGTTGTTAAACAGGTCACACAAAATTGTGACACCTGTCTAAAAAATAACCCAACAACCAGACCTCCTCTAATTACACCTGTCCAACATCGGGGATCATACCCAGGAGCGGGCTGGCAAGTAGAATTTACAGCCATGCCCAAGACCCAAGGGTTTTCTTACTTGCTAGTCTTTATTGACACATTCACAGGATGGATCGAAGCGTTCCCTACTGAGACAGAGAGAGCTACAGAAGTCTGTAAAGCTCTGCTGAAGGAGATAGTGCCTAGGTTTGGGCTGCCTCGGCCACTTCAGAGTGACAACGGGCCCTCACTTACAGCCACGATACCCCAGAACCTAGCCGCATGCTTAGGCATAAAATACCGGCTCCGCTCATCCTGGAGGCCTCAAGTTTCAGGAAAGGTAGAGAGAGCCAACCAGACTCTTAAAAGGGCTCTGGCTAAGCTATGTCAAGAAAGACATAATAAGTGGACACATATGCTGCCCATAGCCCTCATGAGGCTACGGACATCCCCCAAACGGCCACTATTGTTAAGTCCTTATGAAATGATGTATGGACGTCCATTCTTAACTTCTGATTTGTTTTTTGACGAGGATGCCAATACACTCTTAAAACATGTAAGTGACCTGGGAAGGTTTCAGCAAGAACTCCAACGGTATGGAGAAGAAACCACAGGAAGACTTGAAAAATCCCCAGGTAAAGCCAGGGGATCAAGTATCAGTAAAGACCTGGCAAGAAAAAGGGAGTCCAAACCAGCTGTCCAAGAAATGGACAGGGCCATATCAGGTTGTTCTAGTGACTTCAACTGCCGTAAAAGTGAAGGGTCTATCTGCCTGGGTCCACAATTCTAGAATAAAACCCTATGGCCTACAGGAGGGGGAGACAGAAACTGAGACTCCAAAGCCAGAGGACAGCTATTCCTGTGAACCTGTTGAAGATCTCAGGCTCTTGTTCAAGCAGAACCCCATCAATCCTGCCTCAGATAAGTAAAATGCATCATATGATGTTCTTCCTCTTTCTAATCATATCTCCCTGTATGGCTAGTGATCTCTCCCTAAACGAGGCATGTTCACTTGCAAACCACACTGCTTCTCAACTCAACCTAACCAGCCCGGGCTGCATCTGCATTAATGACAAAGGTTGGGGGTCTGTCCAACCCATCCCAGTGTATCAATATCAAAGGCCCACCCTTCCAGCCGAACTATGGGCTGTTACTCAGCGCCCCCATGTGGTCGTAATATGGCCTTTTGGGAAAAGGGGGAAAAAAAACTTCATGTCTTGGTACCAGCAACAACTGTCTCTATTTGCCCCCTGGATGACATCTGCAATCCCACCTGAGCCCTTATTTTCTCTCATGACTAACATCCCCCAAGTGACCTTCCCTATCACTCTAAAAAGCCACTCCCTAACATGGGTGTCAGTGAGGAATCTAGACGACTCACAATGTGGGGTGACCGTCACTGCTGAAACTGATGGGGAAAACCGGGACAGGCCCTGCAGCTGGGAGACCAGCCGACGCCACCCCCGGCCAGCACCCGCCTGGCCCGGCCCGGGGCGCTTCCCGGACCCCGAGCGGCCTGGCGAGGCTGCGGGAGCTCTGGAGGGGGTAGGGGAGGGGGGTGGCTTGAGCGGGGAGGACGTCTCGGTGCCCTCCCTCCCTGGGCCTCTTCGGCCCCGCCCCCGGTCGGCGGCGCGACGCACCGCCCCCCACCCCCCGCCCCCCACCAGCCGGTCGCCGCTCAGGGTCACGAGGCTCCGGACGTGGGTGGCTTTGGCCCGGGACCGCGGTCCCCGGAGCCTCCTGCGGGCTTAGGGGCAGCCCAGCCGGGGCCCCAGGCGGCCATCCTGCCGGCTGCTCAAACCCCCTGGAGCGCCTCAGCCCCGCCTTTTCACCCTACCGAGGCCCGCCCTGCCGCCACGCCGCGGGCCAAGCACAGGACCTTCCTGGGAGAGCAGAGGAGCGACAGCCAGGCACACGGACAGGGACTCGCACGCACCCACGCCAGGTGAGACAGAGGCAGAAAGATTCGAGGGTTCAGAGAGAGACTGGAAGACAGCGTGTGGGCAGGGGGCGCCTCGGGCAGGATGCCCGGCAGCTACAGAGACCACCCGGCCCTGAGCAGCCAAAGCGATGGGGGCGGGGTTAGGCCACCGAGCAGCGGCGGGCCTGGAGAGGCCCAGGGTGGGAGGACACCTGAGATCTCCGCGCTCCGCGCCCCGCCCCCCTCCCCCCAACCCCCTGCACGCATGCCACGCCGGGGCGCTCTGACACTAGCTTCTCTGGAGTTTTGTCACTTGAATTTCTCTCCCTCTGCTCAACTGAGTGATGACAGTGTATTGAACAGCTAGATCATTTCCAAATAAATTAAGCTTAGTGTTTCACAGGACACCCGGACATGTATGGAGAGACCAGCACGGATGCATGGACACCAACCTTGGTAATTAGACAGCCAATGGGAAATTACTGTCTGACTCAGGAGAGAGAAAGAAACCCAAATAGATGGAATGAAATGAACAGAAACACAAACTTTGCAACTCACACCGTAACTCAATTACAAAAAAAGAAAAAACAAAACAAAACAAAACAAAAAAAAACACTATAACCATTTTAGAAAAACAATAGACCTCTCCATGACCTTTGGTCGGTGAGGAGTTCAAACACACAACAAAAAAAAGCCAACTTTTCCAAGTCGTGAATATGTTAGTTCACACATTGACTTTTACATTGAAATGTGTAACAAATAAACTTAAAATCATTGACTCACTACATAAGCATGGAAGTATTTTAAACTTAAAATATGTTCTATAGTGTTCAGGAAGCACTTGGCACATCTGTAAGTGTATCAGACCCAAAACTGGAACGTAGTGGAAGAGTCAGGATAGTCTAAAAATGAATCCCTAACTAAAAGGAACACACAGGATTACTGTAGATAAAAAAGGTTAAAGAAGAGAAGCTAGAAATCAGTCAATAAATGTCTTAGGGGTTAGCTTAGAGTGACTAGCCTCTGCGTGACTCTTTAAATTTTTCATGTTTGCAGCTTCCAAATTTTCCATGGTGAGAATAATACTTTCGCCTCCAAACCAGAGTGACTTGGGGACACAAAGGTAGAAGTCGATAATTTTCTTTGCCTATGTCTGAATATTTACAGTCAGAGGTAGAAAAGGAGGAGTCTGTCCCTTGTCTAGATGAGGTCAATCCCCAGGTGTGGGATGTCTCCAGGCCTGGTTTAGCCATAAATGTTCCACCAGTAAAGATTTCTCTGAGACCAAATGCTCCCTAGCCCTGGAAAAGACAATATCCCTTAAAACCAGAAGGTCTTGAGGGTCTTAGACCATTAGTTAACAAATACCGAGATACTGGAACTCGAATCAGCTGTGAGTCCCCCTGCAACACCCCAATCTTGCCCGTTCAAAAACCAGATGGATCTTACCGATTCGTCCAGGATCTAAGAGCTGTTAATGAAGCTGTGGTTGCCATCCACCCCATAGTCCCAAACCCATATACCCTCCTATCCCAAGTCCCAGGAAATGCCAAGTACTTCTCAGTCTTGGACCTTCAAGCTGCTTTCTTTTGCATTCCTCTCCATCCTGAATCCCAAAAACTCTTTGCTTTTGAGTGGCGGGACTTGGAAACAAGAGAGACCATACAACTCTCGACTGGACTCGACTACCCCAAGGGTTTAGGGACAGCCCTCATATCTTCGGGACTTCCTCGGGGAGAGAACTAAGGGAATTAACTTTAACAAACAGTAGTCTAATACAGTATGTGGATGACTTGCTCATAGCTAGGCCAGATTTTACCAGCTCTCAAATGGACACTATTTAAAACGCTAACTTTCCTGTATGAAAAGGGTTATCGAGTATCCCCCAAGTAGGCTCAGATTAGCTTAACCCAAGTAAAATACCTTGGATTTATGATTACGGAGAGGAAAAGAATGCCTGACCCCGAGGGGAGATCCCTCATCTTAAATACCCCGTACCCCCAAACAAAACAACAGCTTAGGGGATTTTTAGGAAGGACCGGGTTTTGCAGGATCTGGATTCCTAATTATGGCAATCTGGCCAGACCCCTATATGAAAATTTAAGGGGGAAAGAGGAAGAGCCACTCGACTGGCATGAGACCTGCAAGGTGGCCTTTAATGCCCTAAAAGAGTCCATCACTACAGCCCCAGCTTTAGGCCTCCCAAACCTGGAGAAGCCTTTTAGACTCTATGTTTCTGAAAGGACAGGAACTGCTCTTGGGGTGTTAGGGCAGATGATGGGGCCCGTATGACAACCTGTGGCTTATCTCTCAAAATAACTAGATGAGGTGGCCAGAGGGTGGCCCACTTGCCTCCGGGCAGTAGCAGCCACCGCTCTTATGGTTAAGGAGGCATCTAAGCTGACCCTGGGTCAGCCCACCACAGTGTATACGCCTCACCGGGTGCAAGCAGTCTTGGAAACGAAAGGGGACAGGTGGATGACAGGGGGAAGGATCACCCAATACCAAGCCCTCCTCCTTGACACTCCAGAAATAAAGTTGAGGGTCTGCCAGACTTTAAATCCAGCAACCTGACTGCCAGATCCCCCTACCTCCCCTCTGGATCACCAATGCATACAAATCACAGACGAGTTATACTCTTCTCGCCGGGACCTATCAGAGACACCTTTATCTGACCCAGAGGAAAACTGGCACACAGATGGCAGCAGTTTTGTAGAAAAGGGAGAGAGGAAAGCAGGATATGCTGTAGCGAGCCTGGAAGAAACTCAGGAAAGTGGGTCTCTTCCCCCAGACACCTCAGCCCAGAAAGCTGAACTTTTTGCCCTGACAAGAGCTTTGGAGTTAGGAGAAGGAAAGAGGATTAATGTGTGTATGGACTCTAAGTATGCTTTCCTCATTCTGCATGCCCGTGCAGCAATTTGGAAAGAAAGAGGGATGCTCAGTGCCCGAAGCTCTGCTATTAAACACAAAGAGCTCATTCTCAGGCTCCTGGAGGCAGTCAAACTTCCTGCAAAATTAGCTGTCATCCACTGCAAGAGTCACCAAAAGGGGCAAGAAAAAGAGGCTCAGGGAAATAGGAAAGCTGATCAAGAGGCAGGACGAGCTGCCGGGGAAGCTACCTCTGCCACTGCTATCTGCCCCCTTTTCCCCAAGGAAACCCTGACTCCAGATTTTACCCCAGGGGGACATTCCCGATATGCTGAGCGGGGCTGGGAGATTGGCTCACATGGGTGGTTTCAGCCTGATCAGGCCCAAATAATACTCCCTGATTCTCAGGGTTAAAACATAACTAACTCCTTACATAAGAGCGCCCATTTTGGAAAAGATAATCTAGAAATCTTGCTTAAGCCTATTCTCTCCCATCCCCAGTTAGCTAAGGTTGTTAAACAGGTCACACAAAATTGTGACACCTGTCTAAAAAATAACCCAACAACAAGACCTCCTCTAATTACACCTGTCCAACATCGGGGATCATACCCAGGAGCGGACTGGCAAGTAGAATTTACAGCCATGCCCAAGACCCAAGGGTTTTCTTACTTGCTAGTCTTTATTGACACATTCACAGGATGGATCGAAGCGTTCCCTACTGAGACAGAGAGAGCTACAGAAGTCTGTAAAGCTCTGCTGAAGGAGATAGTGCCTAGGTTTGGGCTGCCTCGGTCACTTCAGAGTGACAACGGGCCCTCACTTACAGCCACAATACCCCAGAACCTAGCCGCATGCTTAGGCATAAAATACCGGCTCCGCTCATCCTGGAGGCCTCAAGTTTCAGGAAAGGTAGAGAGAGCCAACCAGACTCTTAAAAGGGCTCTGGCTAAGCTATGTCAAGAAAGACATAATAAGTGGACACATATGCTGCCCATAGCCCTCAAGAGGCTACGGACATCCCCCAAACGGCCACTATTGTTAAGTCCTTATGAAATGATGCATGCACGTCCATTCTTAACTTCTGATTTGTTTTTTGACGAGGATGCCAATACACTCTTAAAACATGTAATTGACCTGGGAAGGTTTCAGCAAGAACTCCAACGGTATGGAGAACAAACCACAGGAAGACTTGAAAAATCCCCAGGTAAAGCCAGGGGATCAAGTATCAGTAAAGACCTGGCAAGAAAAAGGGAGTCCAAACCAGCTGTCCGAGAAATGGACAGGGCCATATCAGGTTGTTCTAGTGACTTCAACTGCTGTAAAAGTGAAGGGTCTATCTGCCTGGGTCCACAATTCTAGAATAAAACCCTATGGCCTACAGGAGGGGGAGACAGAAACTGAGACTCCAAAGCCAGAGGACAGCTATTCCTGTGAACCTGTTGAAGATCTCAGGCTCTTGTTCAAGCAGAACCCCATCAATCCTGCCTCAGATAAGTAAAATGCATCATATGATGTTCTTCCTCTTTCTAATCATATCTCCCTGTATGGCTAGTGATCTCTCCCTAAACGAGGCATGTTCACTTGCAAACCACACTGCTTCTCAACTCAACCTAACCAGCCCGGGCTGCATCTGCATTAATGACAAAGGTTGGGGGTCTGTCCAACCCATCCCAGGGTATCAATATCAAAGGCCCACCCTTCCAGCCGAACTATGGGCTGTTACTCAGCGCCCCCATGTGGTCGTAATATGGTCTTTTGGGAAAAGGGGGAAAAAAAACTTCATGTCTTGGTACCAGCAACAACTGTCTCTATTTGCCCCCTGGATGACATCTGCAATCCCACCTGAGCCCTTATTTTCTCTCATGACTAACATCCCCCAAGTGACCTTCCCTATCTCTCTAAAAAGCCACTCCCTAACAGGGGTGTCAGTGAGAAATCTAGACGACTCACAATGTGGGGTGACCGTCACTGCTGAAACTGATGGGGAAAACCGGGACAGGCCCTGCAGCTGGGAGACCAGCCGACGCCACCCCCGGCCAGCACCCGCCTGGCCCGGCCCGGGGCGCTTCCCGGACCCCGAGCGGCCTGGCGAGGCTGCGGGAGCTCTGGAGGGGGTTGGGGAGAGGGGTGGCTTGAGCGGGGAGGACGTCTCGGTGCCCTCCCTCCCTGGGCCTCTTCGGCCCCGCCCCCGGTCGGCGGCGCGACGCACCGCCCCCCACCCCCCGCCCCCCACCAGCCGGTCGCCGCTCAGGGTCACGAGGCTCCGGACGTGGGTGGCTTTGGCCCGGGACCGCGGTCCCCGGAGCCTCCTGCGGGCTTAGGGGCAGCCCAGCCGGGGCCCCAGGCGGCCATCCTGCCGGCTGCGCAAACCCCCTGGAGCGCCTCAGCCCCGCCTTTTCACCCTACCGAGGCCCGCCCTGCCGCCACGCCGCGGGCCAAGCACAGGACCTTCCTGGGAGAGCAGAGGAGCGACAGCCAGGCACACGGACAGGGACTCGCACGCACCCATGCCAGGTGAGACAGAGGCAGAAAGATTCGAGGGTTCAGAGAGAGACTGGAAGACAGCGTGTGGGCAGGGGGCGCCTCGGGCAGGATGCCCGGCAGCTACAGAGACCACCCGGCCCTGAGCAGCCAAAGCGATGGGGGCGGGGTTAGGCCACCGAGCAGCGGCGGGCCTGGAGAGGCCCAGGGTGGGAGGACACCTGAGATCTCCGCGCTCCGCGCCCCGCCCCCCTCCCCCCAACCCCCTGCACGCATGCCACGCCGGGGCGCTCTGACACTAGCTTCTCTGGAGTTTTGTCACTTGAATTTCTCTCCCTCTGCTCAACTGAGTGATGACAGTGTATTGAACAGCTAGATCATTTCCAAATAAATTAAGCTTAGTGTTTCACAGGACACCCGGACATGTATGGAGAGACCAGCACGGATGCATGGACACCAACCTTGGTAATTAGACAGCCAATGGGAAATTACTGTCTGACTCAGGAGAGAGAAAGAAACCCAAATAGATGGAATGAAATGAACAGAAACACAAACTTTGCAACTCACACCGTAACTCAATTACAAAAAAAGAAAAAACAAAACAAAACAAAACAAAAAAAAACACTATAACCATTTTAGAAAAACAATAGACCTCTCCATGACCTTTGGTCGGTGAGGAGTTCAAACACACAACAAAAAAAAGCCAACTTTTCCAAGTCGTGAATATGTTAGTTCACACATTGACTTTTACATTGAAATGTGTAACAAATAAACTTAAAATCATTGACTCACTACATAAGCATGGAAGTATTTTAAACTTAAAATATGTTCTATAGTGTTCAGGAAGCACTTGGCACATCTGTAAGTGTATCAGACCCAAAACTGGAATGTAGTGGAAGAATCAGGATAGTCTAAAAATGAATCCCTAACTAAAAGGAACACACAGGATTACTGTAGATAAAAAAGGTTAAAGAAGAGAAGCTAGAAATCAGTCAATAAATGTCTTAGGGGTTAGCTTAGAGTGACTAGCCTGTGCGTGATTCTTTAAATTTTTCATGTTTGCAGCTTCCAAATTTTCCATGGTGAGAATAATACTTTCGCCTCCAAACCAGAGTGACTTGGGGACACAAAGGTAGAAGTCGATAATTTTCTTTGCCTATGTCTGAATATTTACAGTCAGAGGTAGAAAAGGAGGAGTCTGTCCCTTGTCTAGATGAGGTCAATCCCCAGGTGTGGGATGTCTCCAGGCCTGGTTTAGCCATAAATGTTCCACCAGTAAAGATTTCTCTGAGACCAAATGCTCCCTAGCCCTGGAAAAGACAATATCCCTTAAAACCAGAAGGTCTTGAGGGTCTTAGACCATTAGTTAACAAATACCGAGATACTGGAACTCGAATCAGCTGTGAGTCCCCCTGCAACACCCCAATCTTGCCCGTTCAAAAACCAGATGGATCTTACCGATTCGTCCAGGATCTAAGAGCTGTTAATGAAGCTGTGGTTCCCATCCACCCCATAGTCCCAAACCCATATACCCTCCTATCCCAAGTCCCAGGAAATGCCAAGTACTTCTCAGTCTTGGACCTTCAAGCTGCTTTCTTTTGCATTCCTCTCCATCCTGAATCCCAAAAACTCTTTGCTTTTGAGTGGCGGGACTTGGAAACAAGAGAGACCATACAACTCTCGACTGGACTCGACTACCCCAAGGGTTTAGGGACAGCCCTCATATCTTCGGGACTTCCTCGGGGAGAGAACTAAGGGAATTAACTTTAACAAACAGTAGTCTAATACAGTATGTGGATGACTTGCTCATAGCTAGGCCAGATTTTACCAGCTCTCAAATGGACACTATTTAAAACGCTAACTTTCCTGTATGAAAAGGGTTATCGAGTATCCCCCAAGTAGGCTCAGATTAGCTTAACCCAAGTAAAATACCTTGGATTTATCATTACGGAGAGGAAAAGAATGCCTGACCCCGAGGGGAGATCCCTCATCTTAAATACCCCGTACCCCCAAACAAAACAACAGCTTAGGGGATTTTTAGGAAGGACCGGGTTTTGCAGGATCTGGATTCCTAATTATGGCAATCTGGCCAGACCCCTATATGAAAATTTAAGGGGGAAAGAGGAAGAGCCACTCGACTGGCATGAGACCTGCAAGGTGGCCTTTAATGCCCTAAAAGAGTCCATCACTACAGCCCCAGCTTTAGGCCTCCCAAACCTGGAGAAGCCTTTTAGACTCTATGTTTCTGAAAGGACAGGAACTGCTCTTGGGGTGTTAGGGCAGATGATGGGGCCCGTATGACAACCTGTGGCTTATCTCTCAAAATAACTAGATGAGGTGGCCAGAGGGTGGCCCACTTGCCTCCGGGCAGTAGCAGCCACCGCTCTTATGGTTAAGGAGGCATCTAAGCTGACCCTGGGTCAGCCCACCACAGTGTATACGCCTCACCGGGTGCAAGCAGTCTTGGAAACGAAAGGGGACAGGTGGATGACAGGGGGAAGGATCACCCAATACCAAGCCCTCCTCCTTGACACTCCAGAAATAAAGTTGAGGGTCTGCCAGACTTTAAATCCAGCAACCTGACTGCCAGATCCCCCTACCTCCCCTCTGGATCACCAATGCATACAAATCACAGACGAGTTATACTCTTCTCGCCGGGACCTATCAGAGACACCTTTATCTGACCCAGAGGAAAACTGGCACACAGATGGCAGCAGTTTTGTAGAAAAGGGAGAGAGGAAAGCAGGATATGCTGTAGCGAGCCTGGAAGAAACTCAGGAAAGTGGGTCTCTTCCCCCAGACACCTCAGCCCAGAAAGCTGAACTTTTTGCCCTGACAAGAGCTTTGGAGTTAGGAGAAGGAAAGAGGATTAATGTGTGTATGGACTCTAAGTATGCTTTCCTCATTCTGCATGCCCGTGCAGCAATTTGGAAAGAAAGAGGGATGCTCAGTGCCCGAAGCTCTGCTATTAAACACAAAGAGCTCATTCTCAGGCTCCTGGAGGCAGTCAAACTTCCTGCAAAATTAGCTGTCATCCACTGCAAGAGTCACCAAAAGGGGCAAGAAAAAGAGGCTCAGGGAAATAGGAAAGCTGATCAAGAGGCAGGACGAGCTGCCGGGGAAGCTACCTCTGCCACTGCTATCTGCCCCCTTTTCCCCAAGGAAACCCTGACTCCAGATTTTACCCCAGGGGGACATTCCCGATATGCTGAGCGGGGCTGGGAGATTGGCTCACATGGGTGGTTTCAGCCTGATCAGGCCCAAATAATACTCCCTGATTCTCAGGGTTAAAACATAACTAACTCCTTACATAAGAGCGCCCATTTTGGAAAAGATAATCTAGAAATCTTGCTTAAGCCTATTCTCTCCCATCCCCAGTTAGCTAAGGTTGTTAAACAGGTCACACAAAATTGTGACACCTGTCTAAAAAATAACCCAACAACCAGACCTCCTCTAATTACACCTGTCCAACATCGGGGATCATACCCAGGAGCGGACTGGCAAGTAGAATTTACAGCCATGCCCAAGACCCAAGGGTTTTCTTACTTGCTAGTCTTTATTGACACATTCACAGGATGGATCGAAGCGTTCCCTACTGAGACAGAGAGAGCTACAGAAGTCTGTAAAGCTCTGCTGAAGGAGATAGTGCCTAGGTTTGGGCTGCCTCGGTCACTTCAGAGTGACAACGGGCCCTCACTTACAGCCACAATACCCCAGAACCTAGCTGCATGCTTAGGCATAAAATACCGGCTCCGCTCATCCTGGAGGCCTCAAGTTTCAGGAAAGGTAGAGAGAGCCAACCATACTCTTAAAAGGGCTCTGGCTAAGCTATGTCAAGAAAGACATAATAAGTGGACACATATGCTGCCCATAGCCCTCAAGAGGCTACGGACATCCCCCAAACGGCCACTATTGTTAAGTCCTTATGAAATGATGCATGGACGTCCATTCTTAACTTCTGATTTGTTTTTTGACGAGGATGCCAATACACTCTTAAAACATGTAATTGACCTGGGAAGGTTTCAGCAAGAACTCCAACGGTATGGAGAACAAACCACAGGAAGACTTGAAAAATCCCCAGGTAAAGCCAGGGGATCAAGTATCAGTAAAGACCTGGCAAGAAAAAGGGAGTCCAAACCAGCTGTCCGAGAAATGGACAGGGCCATATCAGGTTGTTCTAGTGACTTCAACTGCTGTAAAAGTGAAGGGTCTATCTGCCTGGGTCCACAATTCTAGAATAAAACCCTATGGCCTACAGGAGGGGGAGACAGAAACTGAGACTCCAAAGCCAGAGGACAGCTATTCCTGTGAACCTGTTGAAGATCTCAGGCTCTTGTTCAAGCAGAACCCCATCAATCCTGCCTCAGATAAGTAAAATGCATCATATGATGTTCTTCCTCTTTCTAATCATATCTCCCTGTATGGCTAGTGATCTCTCCCTAAACGAGGCATGTTCACTTGCAAACCACACTGCTTCTCAACTCAACCTAACCAGCCCGGGCTGCATCTGCATTAATGACAAAGGTTGGGGGTCTGTCCAACCCATCCCAGGGTATCAATATCAAAGGCCCACCCTTCCAGCCGAACTATGGGCTGTTACTCAGCGCCCCCATGTGGTCGTAATATGGCCTTTTGGGAAAAGGGGGAAAAAAAACTTCATGTCTTGGTACCAGCAACAACTGTCTCTATTTGCCCCCTGGATGACATCTGCAATCCCACCTGAGCCCTTATTTTCTCTCATGACTAACATCCCCCAAGTGACCTTCCCTATCTCTCTAAAAAGCCACTCCCTAACAGGGGTGTCAGTGAGAAATCTAGACGACTCACAATGTGGGGTGACCGTCACTGCTGAAACTGATGGGGAAAACCGGGACAGGCCCTGCAGCTGGGAGACCAGCCGACGCCACCCCCGGCCAGCACCCGCCTGGCCCGGCCCGGGGCGCTTCCCGGACCCCGAGCGGCCTGGCGAGGCTGCGGGAGCTCTGGAGGGGGTTGGGGAGGGGGGTGGCTTGAGCGGGGAGGACGTCTCGGTGCCCTCCCTCCCTGGGCCTCTTCGGCCCCGCCCCCGGTCGGCGGCGCGACGCACCGCCCCCCACCCCCCGCCCCCCACCAGCCGGTCGCCGCTCAGGGTCACGAGGCTCCGGACGTGGGTGGCTTTGGCCCGGGACCGCGGTCCCCGGAGCCTCCTGCGGGCTTAGGGGCAGCCCAGCCGGGGCCCCAGGCGGCCATCCTGCCGGCTGCGCAAACCCCCTGGAGCGCCTCAGCCCCGCCTTTTCGCCCTACCGAGGCCCGCCCTGCCGCCACGCCGCGGGCCAAGCACAGGACCTTCCTGGGAGAGCAGAGGAGCGACAGCCAGGCACACGGACAGGGACTCGCACGCACCCACGCCAGGTGAGACAGAGGCAGACAGATTCGAGGGTTCAGAGAGAGACTGGAAGACAGCGTGTGGGCAGGGGGCGCCTCGGGCAGGATGCCCGGCAGCTACAGAGACCACCCGGCCCTGAGAAGCCAAAGCGATGGGGGCGGGGTTAGGCCACCGAGCAGCGGCGGGCCTGGAGAGGCCCAGGGTGGGAGGACACCTGAGATCTCCGCGCTCCGCGCCCCGCCCCCCTCCCCCCAACCCCCTGCACGCATGCCACTCCGGGGCGCTCTGACACTAGCTTCTCTGGAGTTTTGTCACTTGAATTTCTCTCCCTCTGCTCAACTGAGTGATGACAGTGTATTGAACAGCTAGATCATTTCCAAATAAATTAAGCTTAGTGTTTCACAGGACACCCGGACATGTATGGAGAGACCAGCACGGATGCATGGACACCAACCTTGGTAATTAGACAGCCAATGGGAAATTACTGTCTGACTCAGGAGAGAGAAAGAAACCCAAATAGATGGAATGAAATGAACAGAAACACAAACTTTGCAACTCACACCGTAACTCAATTACAAAAAAAGAAAAAACAAAACAAAACAAAACAAAAAAAACCACTATAACCATTTTATAAAAACAATAGACCTCTCCATGACCTTTGGTCGGTGAGGAGTTCAAACACACAACAAAAAAAAGCCAACTTTTCCAAGTCGTGAATATGTTAGTTCACACATTGACTTTTACATTGAAATGTGTAACAAATAAACTTAAAATCATTGACTCACTACATAAGCATGGAAGTATTTTAAACTTAAAATATGTTCTATAGTGTTCAGGAAGCACTTGGCACATCTGTAAGTGTATCAGACCCAAAACTGGAACGTAGTGGAAGAGTCAGGATAGTCTAAAAATGAATCCCTAACTAAAAGGAACACACAGGATTACTGTAGATAAAAAAGGTTAAAGAAGAGAAGCTAGAAATCAGTCAATAAATGTCTTAGGGGTTAGCTTAGAGTGACTAGCCTGTGCGTGACTCTTTAAATTTTTCATGTTTGCAGCTTCCAAATTTTCCATGGTGAGAATAATACTTTCGCCTCCAAACCAGAGTGACTTGGGGACACAAAGGTAGAAGTCGATAATTTTCTTTGCCTATGTCTGAATATTTACAGTCAGAGGTAGAAAAGGAGGAGTCTGTCCCTTGTCTAGATGAGGTCAATCCCCAGGTGTGGGATGTCTCCAGGCCTGGTTTAGCCATAAATGTTCCACCAGTAAAGATTTCTCTGAGACCAAATGCTCCCTAGCCCTGGAAAAGACAATATCCCTTAAAACCAGAAGGTCTTGAGGGTCTTAGACCATTAGTTAACAAATACCGAGATACTGGAACTCGAATCAGCTGTGAGTCCCCCTGCAACACCCCAATCTTGCCCGTTCAAAAACCAGATGGATCTTACCGATTCGTCCAGGATCTAAGAGCTGTTAATGAAGCTGTGGTTCCCATCCACCCCATAGTCCCAAACCCATATACCCTCCTATCCCAAGTCCCAGGAAATGCCAAGTACTTCTCAGTCTTGGACCTTCAAGCTGCTTTCTTTTGCATTCCTCTCCATCCTGAATCCCAAAAACTCTTTGCTTTTGAGTGGCGGGACTTGGAAACAAGAGAGACCATACAACTCTCGACTGGACTCGACTACCCCAAGGGTTTAGGGACAGCCCTCATATCTTCGGGACTTCCTCGGGGAGAGAACTAAGGGAATTAACTTTAACAAACAGTAGTCTAATACAGTATGTGGATGACTTGCTCATAGCTAGGCCAGATTTTACCAGCTCTCAAATGGACACTATTTAAAACGCTAACTTTCCTGTATGAAAAGGGTTATCGAGTATCCCCCAAGTAGGCTCAGATTAGCTTAACCCAAGTAAAATACCTTGGATTTATCATTACGGAGAGGAAAAGAATGCCTGACCCCGAGGGGAGATCCCTCATCTTAAATACCCCGTACCCCCAAACAAAACAACAGCTTAGGGGATTTTTAGGAAGGACCGGGTTTTGCAGGATCTGGATTCCTAATTATGGCAATCTGGCCAGACCCCTATATGAAAATTTAAGGGGGAAAGAGGAAGAGCCACTCGACTGGCATGAGACCTGCAAGGTGGCCTTTAATGCCCTAAAAGAGTCCATCACTACAGCCCCAGCTTTAGGCCTCCCAAACCTGGAGAAGCCTTTTAGACTCTATGTTTCTGAAAGGACAGGAACTGCTCTTGGGGTGTTAGGGCAGATGATGGGGCCCGTATGACAACCTGTGGCTTATCTCTCAAAATAACTAGATGAGGTGGCCAGAGGGTGGCCCACTTGCCTCCGGGCAGTAGCAGCCACCGCTCTTATGGTTAAGGAGGCATCTAAGCTGACCCTGGGTCAGCCCACCACAGTGTATACGCCTCACCGGGTGCAAGCAGTCTTGGAAACGAAAGGGGACAGGTGGATGACAGGGGGAAGGATCACCCAATACCAAGCCCTCCTCCTTGACACTCCAGAAATAAAGTTGAGGGTCTGCCAGACTTTAAATCCAGCAACCTGACTGCCAGATCCCCCTACCTCCCCTCTGGATCACCAATGCATACAAATCACAGACGAGTTATACTCTTCTCGCCGGGACCTATCAGAGACACCTTTATCTGACCCAGAGGAAAACTGGCACACAGATGGCAGCAGTTTTGTAGAAAAGGGAGAGAGGAAAGCAGGATATGCTGTAGCGAGCCTGGAAGAAACTCAGGAAAGTGGGTCTCTTCCCCCAGACACCTCAGCCCAGAAAGCTGAACTTTTTGCCCTGACAAGAGCTTTGGAGTTAGGAGAAGGAAAGAGGATTAATGTGTGTATGGACTCTAAGTATGCTTTCCTCATTCTGCATGCCCGTGCAGCAATTTGGAAAGAAAGAGGGATGCTCAGTGCCCGAAGCTCTGCTATTAAACACAAAGAGCTCATTCTCAGGCTCCTGGAGGCAGTCAAACTTCCTGCAAAATTAGCTGTCATCCACTGCAAGAGTCACCAAAAGGGGCAAGAAAAAGAGGCTCAGGGAAATAGGAAAGCTGATCAAGAGGCAGGACGAGCTGCCGGGGAAGCTACCTCTGCCACTGCTATCTGCCCCCTTTTCCCCAAGGAAACCCTGACTCCAGATTTTACCCCAGGGGGACATTCCCGATATGCTGAGCGGGGCTGGGAGATTGGCTCACATGGGTGGTTTCAGCCTGATCAGGCCCAAATAATACTCCCTGATTCTCAGGGTTAAAACATAACTAACTCCTTACATAAGAGCGCCCATTTTGGAAAAGATAATCTAGAAATCTTGCTTAAGCCTATTCTCTCCCATCCCCAGTTAGCTAAGGTTGTTAAACAGGTCACACAAAATTGTGACACCTGTCTAAAAAATAACCCAACAACCAGACCTCCTCTAATTACACCTGTCCAACATCGGGGATCATACCCAGGAGCGGACTGGCAAGTAGAATTTACAGCCATGCCCAAGACCCAAGGGTTTTCTTACTTGCTAGTCTTTATTGACACATTCACAGGATGGATCGAAGCGTTCCCTACTGAGACAGAGAGAGCTACAGAAGTCTGTAAAGCTCTGCTGAAGGAGATAGTGCCTAGGTTTGGGCTGCCTCGGTCACTTCAGAGTGACAACGGGCCCTCACTTACAGCCACAATACCCCAGAACCTAGCTGCATGCTTAGGCATAAAATACCGGCTCCGCTCATCCTGGAGGCCTCAAGTTTCAGGAAAGGTAGAGAGAGCCAACCATACTCTTAAAAGGGCTCTGGCTAAGCTATGTCAAGAAAGACATAATAAGTGGACACATATGCTGCCCATAGCCCTCAAGAGGCTACGGACATCCCCCAAACGGCCACTATTGTTAAGTCCTTATGAAATGATGCATGGACGTCCATTCTTAACTTCTGATTTGTTTTTTGACGAGGATGCCAATACACTCTTAAAACATGTAATTGACCTGGGAAGGTTTCAGCAAGAACTCCAACGGTATGGAGAACAAACCACAGGAAGACTTGAAAAATCCCCAGGTAAAGCCAGGGGATCAAGTATCAGTAAAGACCTGGCAAGAAAAAGGGAGTCCAAACCAGCTGTCCGAGAAATGGACAGGGCCATATCAGGTTGTTCTAGTGACTTCAACTGCTGTAAAAGTGAAGGGTCTATCTGCCTGGGTCCACAATTCTAGAATAAAACCCTATGGCCTACAGGAGGGGGAGACAGAAACTGAGACTCCAAAGCCAGAGGACAGCTATTCCTGTGAACCTGTTGAAGATCTCAGGCTCTTGTTCAAGCAGAACCCCATCAATCCTGCCTCAGATAAGTAAAATGCATCATATGATGTTCTTCCTCTTTCTAATCATATCTCCCTGTATGGCTAGTGATCTCTCCCTAAACGAGGCATGTTCACTTGCAAACCACACTGCTTCTCAACTCAACCTAACCAGCCCGGGCTGCATCTGCATTAATGACAAAGGTTGGGGGTCTGTCCAACCCATCCCAGGGTATCAATATCAAAGGCCCACCCTTCCAGCCGAACTATGGGCTGTTACTCAGCGCCCCCATGTGGTCGTAATATGGCCTTTTGGGAAAAGGGGGAAAAAAAACTTCATGTCTTGGTACCAGCAACAACTGTCTCTATTTGCCCCCTGGATGACATCTGCAATCCCACCTGAGCCCTTATTTTCTCTCATGACTAACATCCCCCAAGTGACCTTCCCTATCTCTCTAAAAAGCCACTCCCTAACAGGGGTGTCAGTGAGAAATCTAGACGACTCACAATGTGGGGTGACCGTCACTGCTGAAACTGATGGGGAAAACCGGGACAGGCCCTGCAGCTGGGAGACCAGCCGACGCCACCCCCGGCCAGCACCCGCCTGGCCCGGCCCGGGGCGCTTCCCGGACCCCGAGCGGCCTGGCGAGGCTGCGGGAGCTCTGGAGGGGGTTGGGGAGGGGGGTGGCTTGAGCGGGGAGGACGTCTCGGTGCCCTCCCTCCCTGGGCCTCTTCGGCCCCGCCCCCGGTCGGCGGCGCGACGCACCGCCCCCCACCCCCCGCCCCCCACCAGCCGGTCGCCGCTCAGGGTCACGAGGCTCCGGACGTGGGTGGCTTTGGCCCGGGACCGCGGTCCCCGGAGCCTCCTGCGGGCTTAGGGGCAGCCCAGCCGGGGCCCCAGGCGGCCATCCTGCCGGCTGCGCAAACCCCCTGGAGCGCCTCAGCCCCGCCTTTTCGCCCTACCGAGGCCCGCCCTGCCGCCACGCCGCGGGCCAAGCACAGGACCTTCCTGGGAGAGCAGAGGAGCGACAGCCAGGCACACGGACAGGGACTCGCACGCACCCACGCCAGGTGAGACAGAGGCAGACAGATTCGAGGGTTCAGAGAGAGACTGGAAGACAGCGTGTGGGCAGGGGGCGCCTCGGGCAGGATGCCCGGCAGCTACAGAGACCACCCGGCCCTGAGAAGCCAAAGCGATGGGGGCGGGGTTAGGCCACCGAGCAGCGGCGGGCCTGGAGAGGCCCAGGGTGGGAGGACACCTGAGATCTCCGCGCTCCGCGCCCCGCCCCCCTCCCCCCAACCCCCTGCACGCATGCCACTCCGGGGCGCTCTGACACTAGCTTCTCTGGAGTTTTGTCACTTGAATTTCTCTCCCTCTGCTCAACTGAGTGATGACAGTGTATTGAACAGCTAGATCATTTCCAAATAAATTAAGCTTAGTGTTTCACAGGACACCCGGACATGTATGGAGAGACCAGCACGGATGCATGGACACCAACCTTGGTAATTAGACAGCCAATGGGAAATTACTGTCTGACTCAGGAGAGAGAAAGAAACCCAAATAGATGGAATGAAATGAACAGAAACACAAACTTTGCAACTCACACCGTAACTCAATTACAAAAAAAGAAAAAACAAAACAAAACAAAACAAAAAAAACCACTATAACCATTTTATAAAAACAATAGACCTCTCCATGACCTTTGGTCGGTGAGGAGTTCAAACACACAACAAAAAAAAGCCAACTTTTCCAAGTCGTGAATATGTTAGTTCACACATTGACTTTTACATTGAAATGTGTAACAAATAAACTTAAAATCATTGACTCACTACATAAGCATGGAAGTATTTTAAACTTAAAATATGTTCTATAGTGTTCAGGAAGCACTTGGCACATCTGTAAGTGTATCAGACCCAAAACTGGAACGTAGTGGAAGAGTCAGGATAGTCTAAAAATGAATCCCTAACTAAAAGGAACACACAGGATTACTGTAGATAAAAAAGGTTAAAGAAGAGAAGCTAGAAATCAGTCAATAAATGTCTTAGGGGTTAGCTTAGAGTGACTAGCCTGTGCGTGACTCTTTAAATTTTTCATGTTTGCAGCTTCCAAATTTTCCATGGTGAGAATAATACTTTCGCCTCCAAACCAGAGTGACTTGGGGACACAAAGGTAGAAGTCGATAATTTTCTTTGCCTATGTCTGAATATTTACAGTCAGAGGTAGAAAAGGAGGAGTCTGTCCCTTGTCTAGATGAGGTCAATCCCCAGGTGTGGGATGTCTCCAGGCCTGGTTTAGCCATAAATGTTCCACCAGTAAAGATTTCTCTGAGACCAAATGCTCCCTAGCCCTGGAAAAGACAATATCCCTTAAAACCAGAAGGTCTTGAGGGTCTTAGACCATTAGTTAACAAATACCGAGATACTGGAACTCGAATCAGCTGTGAGTCCCCCTGCAACACCCCAATCTTGCCCGTTCAAAAACCAGATGGATCTTACCGATTCGTCCAGGATCTAAGAGCTGTTAATGAAGCTGTGGTTCCCATCCACCCCATAGTCCCAAACCCATATACCCTCCTATCCCAAGTCCCAGGAAATGCCAAGTACTTCTCAGTCTTGGACCTTCAAGCTGCTTTCTTTTGCATTCCTCTCCATCCTGAATCCCAAAAACTCTTTGCTTTTGAGTGGCGGGACTTGGAAACAAGAGAGACCATACAACTCTCGACTGGACTCGACTACCCCAAGGGTTTAGGGACAGCCCTCATATCTTCGGGACTTCCTCGGGGAGAGAACTAAGGGAATTAACTTTAACAAACAGTAGTCTAATACAGTATGTGGATGACTTGCTCATAGCTAGGCCAGATTTTACCAGCTCTCAAATGGACACTATTTAAAACGCTAACTTTCCTGTATGAAAAGGGTTATCGAGTATCCCCCAAGTAGGCTCAGATTAGCTTAACCCAAGTAAAATACCTTGGATTTATCATTACGGAGAGGAAAAGAATGCCTGACCCCGAGGGGAGATCCCTCATCTTAAATACCCCGTACCCCCAAACAAAACAACAGCTTAGGGGATTTTTAGGAAGGACCGGGTTTTGCAGGATCTGGATTCCTAATTATGGCAATCTGGCCAGACCCCTATATGAAAATTTAAGGGGGAAAGAGGAAGAGCCACTCGACTGGCATGAGACCTGCAAGGTGGCCTTTAATGCCCTAAAAGAGTCCATCACTACAGCCCCAGCTTTAGGCCTCCCAAACCTGGAGAAGCCTTTTAGACTCTATGTTTCTGAAAGGACAGGAACTGCTCTTGGGGTGTTAGGGCAGATGATGGGGCCCGTATGACAACCTGTGGCTTATCTCTCAAAATAACTAGATGAGGTGGCCAGAGGGTGGCCCACTTGCCTCCGGGCAGTAGCAGCCACCGCTCTTATGGTTAAGGAGGCATCTAAGCTGACCCTGGGTCAGCCCACCACAGTGTATACGCCTCACCGGGTGCAAGCAGTCTTGGAAACGAAAGGGGACAGGTGGATGACAGGGGGAAGGATCACCCAATACCAAGCCCTCCTCCTTGACACTCCAGAAATAAAGTTGAGGGTCTGCCAGACTTTAAATCCAGCAACCTGACTGCCAGATCCCCCTACCTCCCCTCTGGATCACCAATGCATACAAATCACAGACGAGTTATACTCTTCTCGCCGGGACCTATCAGAGACACCTTTATCTGACCCAGAGGAAAACTGGCACACAGATGGCAGCAGTTTTGTAGAAAAGGGAGAGAGGAAAGCAGGATATGCTGTAGCGAGCCTGGAAGAAACTCAGGAAAGTGGGTCTCTTCCCCCAGACACCTCAGCCCAGAAAGCTGAACTTTTTGCCCTGACAAGAGCTTTGGAGTTAGGAGAAGGAAAGAGGATTAATGTGTGTATGGACTCTAAGTATGCTTTCCTCATTCTGCATGCCCGTGCAGCAATTTGGAAAGAAAGAGGGATGCTCAGTGCCCGAAGCTCTGCTATTAAACACAAAGAGCTCATTCTCAGGCTCCTGGAGGCAGTCAAACTTCCTGCAAAATTAGCTGTCATCCACTGCAAGAGTCACCAAAAGGGGCAAGAAAAAGAGGCTCAGGGAAATAGGAAAGCTGATCAAGAGGCAGGACGAGCTGCCGGGGAAGCTACCTCTGCCACTGCTATCTGCCCCCTTTTCCCCAAGGAAACCCTGACTCCAGATTTTACCCCAGGGGGACATTCCCGATATGCTGAGCGGGGCTGGGAGATTGGCTCACATGGGTGGTTTCAGCCTGATCAGGCCCAAATAATACTCCCTGATTCTCAGGGTTAAAACATAACTAACTCCTTACATAAGAGCGCCCATTTTGGAAAAGATAATCTAGAAATCTTGCTTAAGCCTATTCTCTCCCATCCCCAGTTAGCTAAGGTTGTTAAACAGGTCACACAAAATTGTGACACCTGTCTAAAAAATAACCCAACAACCAGACCTCCTCTAATTACACCTGTCCAACATCGGGGATCATACCCAGGAGCGGACTGGCAAGTAGAATTTACAGCCATGCCCAAGACCCAAGGGTTTTCTTACTTGCTAGTCTTTATTGACACATTCACAGGATGGATCGAAGCGTTCCCTACTGAGACAGAGAGAGCTACAGAAGTCTGTAAAGCTCTGCTGAAGGAGATAGTGCCTAGGTTTGGGCTGCCTCGGTCACTTCAGAGTGACAACGGGCCCTCACTTACAGCCACAATACCCCAGAACCTAGCTGCATGCTTAGGCATAAAATACCGGCTCCGCTCATCCTGGAGGCCTCAAGTTTCAGGAAAGGTAGAGAGAGCCAACCATACTCTTAAAAGGGCTCTGGCTAAGCTATGTCAAGAAAGACATAATAAGTGGACACATATGCTGCCCATAGCCCTCAAGAGGCTACGGACATCCCCCAAACGGCCACTATTGTTAAGTCCTTATGAAATGATGCATGGACGTCCATTCTTAACTTCTGATTTGTTTTTTGACGAGGATGCCAATACACTCTTAAAACATGTAATTGACCTGGGAAGGTTTCAGCAAGAACTCCAACGGTATGGAGAACAAACCACAGGAAGACTTGAAAAATCCCCAGGTAAAGCCAGGGGATCAAGTATCAGTAAAGACCTGGCAAGAAAAAGGGAGTCCAAACCAGCTGTCCGAGAAATGGACAGGGCCATATCAGGTTGTTCTAGTGACTTCAACTGCTGTAAAAGTGAAGGGTCTATCTGCCTGGGTCCACAATTCTAGAATAAAACCCTATGGCCTACAGGAGGGGGAGACAGAAACTGAGACTCCAAAGCCAGAGGACAGCTATTCCTGTGAACCTGTTGAAGATCTCAGGCTCTTGTTCAAGCAGAACCCCATCAATCCTGCCTCAGATAAGTAAAATGCATCATATGATGTTCTTCCTCTTTCTAATCATATCTCCCTGTATGGCTAGTGATCTCTCCCTAAACGAGGCATGTTCACTTGCAAACCACACTGCTTCTCAACTCAACCTAACCAGCCCGGGCTGCATCTGCATTAATGACAAAGGTTGGGGGTCTGTCCAACCCATCCCAGGGTATCAATATCAAAGGCCCACCCTTCCAGCCGAACTATGGGCTGTTACTCAGCGCCCCCATGTGGTCGTAATATGGCCTTTTGGGAAAAGGGGGAAAAAAAACTTCATGTCTTGGTACCAGCAACAACTGTCTCTATTTGCCCCCTGGATGACATCTGCAATCCCACCTGAGCCCTTATTTTCTCTCATGACTAACATCCCCCAAGTGACCTTCCCTATCTCTCTAAAAAGCCACTCCCTAACAGGGGTGTCAGTGAGAAATCTAGACGACTCACAATGTGGGGTGACCGTCACTGCTGAAACTGATGGGGAAAACCGGGACAGGCCCTGCAGCTGGGAGACCAGCCGACGCCACCCCCGGCCAGCACCCGCCTGGCCCGGCCCGGGGCGCTTCCCGGACCCCGAGCGGCCTGGCGAGGCTGCGGGAGCTCTGGAGGGGGTTGGGGAGGGGGGTGGCTTGAGCGGGGAGGACGTCTCGGTGCCCTCCCTCCCTGGGCCTCTTCGGCCCCGCCCCCGGTCGGCGGCGCGACGCACCGCCCCCCACCCCCCGCCCCCCACCAGCCGGTCGCCGCTCAGGGTCACGAGGCTCCGGACGTGGGTGGCTTTGGCCCGGGACCGCGGTCCCCGGAGCCTCCTGCGGGCTTAGGGGCAGCCCAGCCGGGGCCCCAGGCGGCCATCCTGCCGGCTGCGCAAACCCCCTGGAGCGCCTCAGCCCCGCCTTTTCGCCCTACCGAGGCCCGCCCTGCCGCCACGCCGCGGGCCAAGCACAGGACCTTCCTGGGAGAGCAGAGGAGCGACAGCCAGGCACACGGACAGGGACTCGCACGCACCCACGCCAGGTGAGACAGAGGCAGACAGATTCGAGGGTTCAGAGAGAGACTGGAAGACAGCGTGTGGGCAGGGGGCGCCTCGGGCAGGATGCCCGGCAGCTACAGAGACCACCCGGCCCTGAGCAGCCAAAGCGATGGGGGCGGGGTTAGGCCACCGAGCAGCGGCGGGCCTGGAGAGGCCCAGGGTGGGAGGACACCTGAGATCTCCGCGCTCCACGCCCCGCCCCCCTCCCCCCAACCCCCTGCACGCATGCCACGCCGGGGCGCTCTGACACTAGCTTCTCTGGAGTTTTGTCACTTGAATTTCTCTCCCTCTGCTCAACTGAGTGATGACAGTGTATTGAACAGCTAGGTCATTTCCAAATAAATTAAGCTTAGTGTTTCACAGGACACCCGGACATGTATGGAGAGACCAGCACGGATGCATGGACACCAACCTTGGTAATTAGACAACCAATGGGAAATTACTGTCTGACTCAGGAGAGAGAAAGAAACCCAAATAGATGGAATGAAATGAACAGAAACACAAACTTTGCAACTCACACCGTAACTCAATTACAAAAAAAGAAAAAACAAAACAAAACAAAACAAAAAAAAAACACTATAACCATTTTAGAAAAACAATAGACCTCTCCATGACCTTTGGTCGGTGAGGAGTTCAAACACACAACAAAAAAAAGCCAACTTTTCCAAGTCGTGAATATGTTAGTTCACACATTGACTTTTACATTGAAATGTGTAACAAATAAACTTAAAATCATTGACTCACTACATAAGCATGGAAGTATTTTAAACTTAAAATATGTTCTATAGTGTTCAGGAAGCACTTGGCACATCTGTAAGTGTATCAGACCCAAAACTGGAACGTAGTGGAAGAGTCAGGATAGTCTAAAAATGAATCCCTAACTAAAAGGAACACACAGGATTACTGTAGATAAAAAAGGTTAAAGAAGAGAAGCTAGAAATCAGTCAATAAATGTCTTAGGGGTTAGCTTAGAGTGACTAGCCTGTGCGTGACTCTTTAAATTTTTCATGTTTGCAGCTTCCAAATTTTCCATGGTGAGAATAATACTTTCGCCTCCAAACCAGAGTGACTTGGGGACACAAAGGTAGAAGTCGATAATTTTCTTTGCCTATGTCTGAATATTTACAGTCAGAGGTAGAAAAGGAGGAGTCTGTCCCTTGTCTAGATGAGGTCAATCCCCAGGTGTGGGATGTCTCCAGGCCTGGTTTAGCCATAAATGTTCCACCAGTAAAGATTTCTCTGAGACCAAATGCTCCCTAGCCCTGGAAAAGACAATATCCCTTAAAACCAGAAGGTCTTGAGGGTCTTAGACCATTAGTTAACAAATACCGAGATACTGGAACTCGAATCAGCTGTGAGTCCCCCTGCAACACCCCAATCTTGCCCGTTCAAAAACCAGATGGATCTTACCGATTCGTCCAGGATCTAAGAGCTGTTAATGAAGCTGTGGTTCCCATCCACCCCATAGTCCCAAACCCATATACCCTCCTATCCCAAGTCCCAGGAAATGCCAAGTACTTCTCAGTCTTGGACCTTCAAGCTGCTTTCTTTTGCATTCCTCTCCATCCTGAATCCCAAAAACTCTTTGCTTTTGAGTGGCGGGACTTGGACACGAGAGACACCATACAACTCTCGACTGGACTCGACTACCCCAAGGGTTTAGGGACAGCCCTCATATCTTTGGGACTTCCTCGGGGAGAGAACTAAGGGAATTAACTTTAACAAACAGTAGTCTAATACAGTATGTGGATGACTTGCTCATAGCTAGGCCAGATTTTACCAGCTCTCAAATGGACACTATTTAAAACGCTAACTTTCCTGTATGAAAAGGGTTATCGAGTATCCCCCAAGTAGGCTCAGATTAGCTTAACCCAAGTAAAATACCTTGGATTTATCATTACGGAGAGGAAAAGAATGCCTGACCCCGAGGGGAGATCCCTCATCTTAAATACCCCGTACCCCCAAACAAAACAACAGCTTAGGGGATTTTTAGGAAGGACCGGGTTTTGCAGGATCTGGATTCCTAATTATGGCAATCTGGCCAGACCCCTATATGAAAATTTAAGGGGGAAAGAGGAAGAGCCACTCGACTGGCATGAGACCTGCAAGGTGGCCTTTAATGCCCTAAAAGAGTCCATCACTACAGCCCCAGCTTTAGGCCTCCCAAACCTGGAGAAGCCTTTTAGACTCTATGTTTCTGAAAGGACAGGAACTGCTCTTGGGGTGTTAGGGCAGAGGATGGGGCCCGTATGACAACCTGTGGCTTATCTCTCAAAATAACTAGATGAGGTGGCCAGAGGGTGGCCCACTTGCCTCCGGGCAGTAGCAGCCACCGCTCTTATGGTTAAGGAGGCATCTAAGCTGACCCTGGGTCAGCCCACCACAGTGTATACGCCTCACCGGGTGCAAGCAGTCTTGGAAACGAAAGGGGACAGGTGGATGACAGGGGGAAGGATCACCCAATACCAAGCCCTCCTCCTTGACACTCCAGAAATAAAGTTGAGGGTCTGCCAGACTTTAAATCCAGCAACCTGACTGCCAGATCCCCCTACCTCCCCTCTGGATCACCAATGCATACAAATCACAGACGAGTTATACTCTTCTCGCCGGGACCTATCAGAGACACCTTTATCTGACCCAGAGGAAAACTGGCACACAGATGGCAGCAGTTTTGTAGAAAAGGGAGAGAGGAAAGCAGGATATGCTGTAGCGAGCCTGGAAGAAACTCAGGAAAGTGGGTCTCTTCCCCCAGACACCTCAGCCCAGAAAGCTGAACTTTTTGCCCTGACAAGAGCTTTGGAGTTAGGAGAAGGAAAGAGGATTAATGTGTGTATGGACTCTAAGTATGCTTTCCTCATTCTGCATGCCCGTGCAGCAATTTGGAAAGAAAGAGGGATGCTCAGTGCCCGAAGCTCTGCTATTAAACACAAAGAGCTCATTCTCAGGCTCCTGGAGGCAGTCAAACTTCCTGCAAAATTAGCTGTCATCCACTGCAAGAGTCACCAAAAGGGGCAAGAAAAAGAGGCTCAGGGAAATAGGAAAGCTGATCAAGAGGCAGGACGAGCTGCCGGGGAAGCTACCTCTGCCACTGCTATCTGCCCCCTTTTCCCCAAGGAAACCCTGACTCCAGATTTTACCCCAGGGGGACATTCCCGATATGCTGAGCGGGGCTGGGAGATTGGCTCACATGGGTGGTTTCAGCCTGATCAGGCCCAAATAATACTCCCTGATTCTCAGGGTTAAAACATAACTAACTCCTTACATAAGAGCGCCCATTTTGGAAAAGATAATCTAGAAATCTTGCTTAAGCCTATTCTCTCCCATCCCCAGTTAGCTAAGGTTGTTAAACAGGTCACACAAAATTGTGACACCTGTCTAAAAAATAACCCAACAACCAGACCTCCTCTAATTACACCTGTCCAACATCGGGGATCATACCCAGGAGCGGACTGGCAAGTAGAATTTACAGCCATGCCCAAGACCCAAGGGTTTTCTTACTTGCTAGTCTTTATTGACACATTCACAGGATGGATCGAAGCGTTCCCTACTGAGACAGAGAGAGCTACAGAAGTCTGTAAAGCTCTGCTGAAGGAGACAGTGCCTAGGTTTGGGCTGCCTCGGTCACTTCAGAGTGACAACGGGCCCTCACTTACAGCCACAATACCCCAGAACCTAGCCGCATGCTTAGGCATAAAATACCGGCTCCGCTCATCCTGGAGGCCTCAAGTTTCAGGAAAGGTAGAGAGAGCCAACCAGACTCTTAAAAGGGCTCTGGCTAAGCTATGTCAAGAAAGACATAATAAGTGGACACATATGCTGCCCATAGCCCTCATGAGGCTACGGACATCCCCCAAACGGCCACTATTGTTAAGTCCTTATGAAATGATGTATGGACGTCCATTCTTAACTTCTGATTTGTTTTTTGACGAGGATGCCAATACACTATTAAAACATGTAATTGACCTGGGAAGGTTTCAGCAAGAACTCCAACGGTATGGAGAACAAACCACAGGAAGACTTGAAAAATCCCCAGGTAAAGCCAGGGGATCAAGTATCAGTAAAGACCTGGCAAGGAAAAGGGAGTCCAAACCAGCTGTCCGAGAAATGGACAGGGCCATATCAGGTTGTTCTAGTGACTTCAACTGCTGTAAAAGTGAAGGGTCTATCTGCCTGGGTCCACAATTCTAGAATAAAACCCTATGGCCTACAGGAGGGGGAGACAGAAACTGAGACTCCAAAGCCAGAGGACAGCTATTCCTGTGAACCTGTTGAAGATCTCAGGCTCTTGTTCAAGCAGAACCCCATCAATCCTGCCTCAGATAAGTAAAATGCATCATATGATGTTCTTCCTCTTTCTAATCATATCTCCCTGTATGGCTATTGATCTCTCCCTAAACGAGGCATGTTCACTTGCAAACCACACTGCTTCTCAACTTAACCTAACCAGCCCGGGCTGCATCTGCATTAATGACAAAGGTTGGGGGTCTGTCCAACCCATCCCAGGGTATCAATATCAAAGGCCCACCCTTCCAGCCGTACTATGGGCTGTTACTCAGCGCCCCCATGTGGTCGTAATATGGCATTTTGGGAAAAGGGGGAAAAAAAACTTCATGTCTTGGTACCAGCAACAATTGTCTCTATTTGCCCCCTGGATGACATCTGCAATCCCACCTGAGCCCTTATTTTCTCTCATGACTAACATCCCCCAAGTGACCTTCCCTATCTCTCTAAAAAGCCACTCCCTAACAGGGGTGTCAGTGAGAAATCTAGACGACTCACAATGTGGGGTGACCGTCACTGCTGAAACTGATGGGGAAAACCGGGACAGGCCCTGCAGCTGGGAGACCAGCCGACGCCACCCCCGGCCAGCACCCGCCTGGCCCGGCCCGGGGCGCTTCCCGGACCCCGAGCGGCCTGGCGAGGCTGCGGGAGCTCTGGAGGGGGTTGGGGAGGGGGGTGGCTTGAGCGGGGAGGACGTCTCGGTGCCCTCCCTCCCTGGGCCTCTTCGGCCCCGCCCCCGGTCGGCGGCGCGACGCACCGCCCCCCACCCCCCGCCCCCCACCAGCCGGTCGCCGCTCAGGGTCACGAGGCTCCGGACGTGGGTGGCTTTGGCCCGGGACCGCGGTCCCCGGAGCCTCCTGCGGGCTTAGGGGCAGCCCAGCCGGGGCCCCAGGCGGCCATCCTGCCGGCTGCGCAAACCCCCTGGAGCGCCTCAGCCCCGCCTTTTCGCCCTACCGAGGCCCGCCCTGCCGCCACGCCGCGGGCCAAGCACAGGACCTTCCTGGGAGAGCAGAGGAGCGACAGCCAGGCACACGGACAGGGACTCGCACGCACCCACGCCAGGTGAGACAGAGGCAGACAGATTCGAGCGTTCAGAGAGAGACTGGAAGACAGCGTGTGGGCAGGGGGCGCCTCGGGCAGGATGCCCGGCAGCTACAGAGACCACCCGGCCCTGAGCAGCCAAAGCGATGGGGGCGGGGTTAGGCCACCGAGCAGCGGCGGGCCTGGAGAGGCCCAGGGTGGGAGGACACCTGAGATCTCCGCGCTCCGCGCCCCGCCCCCCTCCCCCCAACCCCCTGCACGCATGCCACTCCGGGGCGCTCTGACACTAGCTTCTCTGGAGTTTTGTCACTTGAATTTCTCTCCCTCTGCTCAACTGAGTGATGACAGTGTATTGAACAGCTAGGTCATTTCCAAATAAATTAAGCTTAGTGTTTCACAGGACACCCGGACATGTATGGAGAGACCAGCACGGATGCATGGACACCAACCTTGGTAATTAGACAACCAATGGGAAATTACTGTCTGACTCAGGAGAGAGAAAGAAACCCAAATAGATGGAATGAAATGAACAGAAACACAAACTTTGCAACTCACACCGTAACTCAATTACAAAAAAAGAAAAAACAAAACAAAACAAAACAAAAAAAAAACACTATAACCATTTTAGAAAAACAATAGACCTCTCCATGACCTTTGGTCGGTGAGGAGTTCAAACACACAACAAAAAAAAGCCAACTTTTCCAAGTCGTGAATATGTTAGTTCACACATTGACTTTTACATTGAAATGTGTAACAAATAAACTTAAAATCATTGACTCACTACATAAGCATGGAAGTATTTTAAACTTAAAATATGTTCTATAGTGTTCAGGAAGCACTTGGCACATCTGTAAGTGTATCAGACCCAAAACTGGAACGTAGTGGAAGAGTCAGGATAGTCTAAAAATGAATCCCTAACTAAAAGGAACACACAGGATTACTGTAGATAAAAAAGGTTAAAGAAGAGAAGCTAGAAATCAGTCAATAAATGTCTTAGGGGTTAGCTTAGAGTGACTAGCCTCTGCGTGACTCTTTAAATTTTTCATGTTTGCAGCTTCCAAATTTTCCATGGTGAGAATAATACTTTCGCCTCCAAACCAGAGTGACTTGGGGACACAAAGGTAGAAGTCGATAATTTTCTTTGCCTATGTCTGAATATTTACAGTCAGAGGTAGAAAAGGAGGAGTCTGTCCCTTGTCTAGATGAGGTCAATCCCCAGGTGTGGGATGTCTCCAGGCCTGGTTTAGCCATAAATGTTCCACCAGTAAAGATTTCTCTGAGACCAAATGCTCCCTAGCCCTGGAAAAGACAATATCCCTTAAAACCAGAAGCTCTTGAGGGTCTTAGACCATTAGTTAACAAATACCGAGATACTGGAACTCGAATCAGCTGTGAGTCCCCCTGCAACACCCCAATCTTGCCCGTTCAAAAACCAGATGGATCTTACCGATTCGTCCAGGATCTAAGAGCTGTTAATGAAGCTGTGGTTCCCATCCACCCCATAGTCCCAAACCCATATACCCTCCTATCCCAAGTCCCAGGAAATGCCAAGTACTTCTCAGTCTTGGACCTTCAAGCTGCTTTCTTTTGCATTCCTCTCCATCCTGAATCCCAAAAACTCTTTGCTTTTGAGTGGCGGGACTTGGACACGAGAGACACCATACAACTCTCGACTGGACTCGACTACCCCAAGGGTTTAGGGACAGCCCTCATATCTTTGGGACTTCCTCGGGGAGAGAACTAAGGGAATTAACTTTAACAAACAGTAGTCTAATACAGTATGTGGATGACTTGCTCATAGCTAGGCCAGATTTTACCAGCTCTCAAATGGACACTATTTAAAACGCTAACTTTCCTGTATGAAAAGGGTTATCGAGTATCCCCCAAGTAGGCTCAGATTAGCTTAACCCAAGTAAAATACCTTGGATTTATCATTACGGAGAGGAAAAGAATGCCTGACCCCGAGGGGAGATCCCTCATCTTAAATACCCCGTACCCCCAAACAAAACAACAGCTTAGGGGATTTTTAGGAAGGACCGGGTTTTGCAGGATCTGGATTCCTAATTATGGCAATCTGGCCAGACCCCTATATGAAAATTTAAGGGGGAAAGAGGAAGAGCCACTCGACTGGCATGAGACCTGCAAGGTGGCCTTTAATGCCCTAAAAGAGTCCATCACTACAGCCCCAGCTTTAGGCCTCCCAAACCTGGAGAAGCCTTTTAGACTCTATGTTTCTGAAAGGACAGGAACTGCTCTTGGGGTGTTAGGGCAGAGGATGGGGCCCGTATGACAACCTGTGGCTTATCTCTCAAAATAACTAGATGAGGTGGCCAGAGGGTGGCCCACTTGCCTCCGGGCAGTAGCAGCCACCGCTCTTATGGTTAAGGAGGCATCTAAGCTGACCCTGGGTCAGCCCACCACAGTGTATACGCCTCACCGGGTGCAAGCAGTCTTGGAAACGAAAGGGGACAGGTGGATGACAGGGGGAAGGATCACCCAATACCAAGCCCTCCTCCTTGACACTCCAGAAATAAAGTTGAGGGTCTGCCAGACTTTAAATCCAGCAACCTGACTGCCAGATCCCCCTACCTCCCCTCTGGATCACCAATGCATACAAATCACAGACGAGTTATACTCTTCTCGCCGGGACCTATCAGAGACACCTTTATCTGACCCAGAGGAAAACTGGCACACAGATGGCAGCAGTTTTGTAGAAAAGGGAGAGAGGAAAGCAGGATATGCTGTAGCGAGCCTGGAAGAAACTCAGGAAAGTGGGTCTCTTCCCCCAGACACCTCAGCCCAGAAAGCTGAACTTTTTGCCCTGACAAGAGCTTTGGAGTTAGGAGAAGGAAAGAGGATTAATGTGTGTATGGACTCTAAGTATGCTTTCCTCATTCTGCATGCCCGTGCAGCAATTTGGAAAGAAAGAGGGATGCTCAGTGCCCGAAGCTCTGCTATTAAACACAAAGAGCTCATTCTCAGGCTCCTGGAGGCAGTCAAACTTCCTGCAAAATTAGCTGTCATCCACTGCAAGAGTCACCAAAAGGGGCAAGAAAAAGAGGCTCAGGGAAATAGGAAAGCTGATCAAGAGGCAGGACGAGCTGCCGGGGAAGCTACCTCTGCCACTGCTATCTGCCCCCTTTTCCCCAAGGAAACCCTGACTCCAGATTTTACCCCAGGGGGACATTCCCGATATGCTGAGCGGGGCTGGGAGATTGGCTCACATGGGTGGTTTCAGCCTGATCAGGCCCAAATAATACTCCCTGATTCTCAGGGTTAAAACATAACTAACTCCTTACATAAGAGCGCCCATTTTGGAAAAGATAATCTAGAAATCTTGCTTAAGCCTATTCTCTCCCATCCCCAGTTAGCTAAGGTTGTTAAACAGGTCACACAAAATTGTGACACCTGTCTAAAAAATAACCCAACAACCAGACCTCCTCTAATTACACCTGTCCAACATCGGGGATCATACCCAGGAGCGGACTGGCAAGTAGAATTTACAGCCATGCCCAAGACCCAAGGGTTTTCTTACTTGCTAGTCTTTATTGACACATTCACAGGATGGATCGAAGCGTTCCCTACTGAGACAGAGAGAGCTACAGAAGTCTGTAAAGCTCTGCTGAAGGAGACAGTGCCTAGGTTTGGGCTGCCTCGGTCACTTCAGAGTGACAACGGGCCCTCACTTACAGCCACAATACCCCAGAACCTAGCCGCATGCTTAGGCATAAAATACCGGCTCCGCTCATCCTGGAGGCCTCAAGTTTCAGGAAAGGTAGAGAGAGCCAACCAGACTCTTAAAAGGGCTCTGGCTAAGCTATGTCAAGAAAGACATAATAAGTGGACACATATGCTGCCCATAGCCCTCATGAGGCTACGGACATCCCCCAAACGGCCACTATTGTTAAGTCCTTATGAAATGATGTATGGACGTCCATTCTTAACTTCTGATTTGTTTTTTGACGAGGATGCCAATACACTATTAAAACATGTAATTGACCTGGGAAGGTTTCAGCAAGAACTCCAACGGTATGGAGAAGAAACCACAGGAAGACTTGAAAAATCCCCAGGTAAAGCCAGGGGATCAAGTATCAGTAAAGACCTGGCAAGAAAAAGGGAGTCCAAACCAGCTGTCCGAGAAATGGACAGGGCCATATCAGGTTGTTCTAGTGACTTCAACTGCTGTAAAAGTGAAGGGTCTATCTGCCTGGGTCCACAATTCTAGAATAAAACCCTATGGCCTACAGGAGGGGGAGACAGAAACTGAGACTCCAAAGCCAGAGGACAGCTATTCCTGTGAAGCTGTTGAAGATCTCAGGCTCTTGTTCAAGCAGAACCCCATCAATCCTGCCTCAGATAAGTAAAATGCATCATATGATGTTCTTCCTCTTTCTAATCATATCTCCCTGTATGGCTAGTGATCTCTCCCTAAACGAGGCATGTTCACTTGCAAACCACACTGCTTCTCAACTTAACCTAACCAGCCCGGGCTGCATCTGCATTAATGACAAAGGTTGGGGGTCTGTCCAACCCATCCCAGGGTATCAATATCAAAGGCCCACCCTTCCAGCCGAACTATGGGCTGTTACTCAGCGCCCCCATGTGGTCGTAATATGGCCTTTTGGGAAAAGGGGGAAAAAAAACTTCATGTCTTGGTACCAGCAACAATTGTCTCTATTTGCCCCCTGGATGACATCTGCAATCCCACCTGAGCCCTTATTTTCTCTCATGACTAACATCCCCCAAGTGACCTTCCCTATCTCTCTAAAAAGCCACTCCCTAACAGGGGTGTCAGTGAGAAATCTAGACGACTCACAATGTGGGGTGACCGTCACTGCTGAAACTGATGGGGAAAACCGGGACAGGCCCTGCAGCTGGGAGACCAGCCGACGCCACCCCCGGCCAGCACCCGCCTGGCCCGGCCCGGGGCGCTTCCCGGACCCCGAGCGGCCTGGCGAGGCTGCGGGAGCTCTGGAGGGGGTTGGGGAGGGGGGTGGCTTGAGCGGGGAGGACGTCTCAGTGCCCTCCCTCCCTGGGCCTCTTCGGCCCCGCCCCCGGTCGGCGGCGCGACGCACCGCCCCCCACCCCCCGCCCCCCACCAGCCGGTCGCCGCTCAGGGTCACGAGGCTCCGGACGTGGGTGGCTTTGGCCCGGGACCGCGGTCCCCGGAGCCTCCTGCGGGCTTAGGGGCAGCCCAGCCGGGGCCCCAGGCGGCCATCCTGCCGGCTGCGCAAACCCCCTGGAGCGCCTCAGCCCCGCCTTTTCGCCCTACCGAGGCCCGCCCTGCCGCCACGCCGCGGGCCAAGCACAGGACCTTCCTGGGAGAGCAGAGGAGCGACAGCCAGGCACACGGACAGGGACTCGCACGCACCCACGCCAGGTGAGACAGAGGCAGACAGATTCGAGGGTTCAGAGAGAGACTGGAAGACAGCGTGTGGGCAGGGGGCGCCTCGGGCAGGATGCCCGGCAGCTACAGAGACCACCCGGCCCTGAGCAGCCAAAGCGATGGGGGCGGGGTTAGGCCACCGAGCAGCGGCGGGCCTGGAGAGGCCCAGGGTGGGAGGACACCTGAGATCTCCGCGCTCCGCGCCCCGCCCCCCTCCCCCCAACCCCCTGCACGCATGCCACGCCGGGGCGCTCTGACACTAGCTTCTCTGGAGTTTTGTCACTTGAATTTCTCTCCCTCTGCTCAACTGAGTGATGACAGTGTATTGAACAGCTAGGTCATTTCCAAATAAATTAAGCTTAGTGTTTCACAGGACACCCGGACATGTATGGAGAGACCAGCACGGATGCATGGACACCAACCTTGGTAATTAGACAACCAATGGGAAATTACTGTCTGACTCAGGAGAGAGAAAGAAACCCAAATAGATGGAATGAAATGAACAGAAACACAAACTTTGCAACTCACACCGTAACTCAATTACAAAAAAAGAAAAAACAAAACAAAACAAAACAAAAAAAAAAAAACACTATAACCATTTTAGAAAAACAATAGACCTCTCCATGACCTTTGGGCGGTGAGGAGTTCAAACACACAACAAAAAAAAGCCAACTTTTCCAAGTCGTGAATATGTTAGTTCACACATTGACTTTTACATTGAAATGTGTAACAAATAAACTTAAAATCATTGACTCACTACATAAGCATGGAAGTATTTTAAACTTAAAATATGTTCTATAGTGTTCAGGAAGCACTTGGCACATCTGTAAGTGTATCAGACCCAAAACTGGAACGTAGTGGAAGAGTCAGGATAGTCTAAAAATGAATCCCTAACTAAAAGGAACACACAGGATTACTGTAGATAAAAAAGGTTAAAGAAGAGAAGCTAGAAATCAGTCAATAAATGTCTTAGGGGTTAGCTTAGAGTGACTAGCCTCTGCGTGACTCTTTAAATTTTTCATGTTTGCAGCTTCCAAATTTTCCATGGTGAGAATAATACTTTCGCCTCCAAACCAGAGTGACTTGGGGACACAAAGGTAGAAGTCGATAATTTTCTTTGCCTATGTCTGAATATTTACAGTCAGAGGTAGAAAAGGAGGAGTCTGTCCCTTGTCTAGATGAGGTCAATCCCCAGGTGTGGGATGTCTCCAGGCCTGGTTTAGCCATAAATGTTCCACCAGTAAAGATTTCTCTGAGACCAAATGCTCCCTAGCCCTGGAAAAGACAATATCCCTTAAAACCAGAAGGTCTTGAGGGTCTTAGACCATTAGTTAACAAATACCGAGATACTGGAACTCGAATCAGCTGTGAGTCCCCCTGCAACACCCCAATCTTGCCCGTTCAAAAACCAGATGGATCTTACCGATTCGTCCAGGATCTAAGAGCTGTTAATGAAGCTGTGGTTCCCATCCACCCCATAGTCCCAAACCCATATACCCTCCTATCCCAAGTCCCAGGAAATGCCAAGTACTTCTCAGTCTTGGACCTTCAAGCTGCTTTCTTTTGCATTCCTCTCCATCCTGAATCCCAAAAACTCTTTGCTTTTGAGTGGCGGGACTTGGACACGAGAGACACCATACAACTCTCGACTGGACTCGACTACCCCAAGGGTTTAGGGACAGCCCTCATATCTTTGGGACTTCCTCGGGGAGAGAACTAAGGGAATTAACTTTAACAAACAGTAGTCTAATACAGTATGTGGATGACTTGCTCATAGCTAGGCCAGATTTTACCAGCTCTCAAATGGACACTATTTAAAACGCTAACTTTCCTGTATGAAAAGGGTTATCGAGTATCCCCCAAGTAGGCTCAGATTAGCTTAACCCAAGTAAAATACCTTGGATTTATCATTACGGAGAGGAAAAGAATGCCTGACCCCGAGGGGAGATCCCTCATCTTAAATACCCCGTACCCCCAAACAAAACAACAGCTTAGGGGATTTTTAGGAAGGACCGGGTTTTGCAGGATCTGGATTCCTAATTATGGCAATCTGGCCAGACCCCTATATGAAAATTTAAGGGGGAAAGAGGAAGAGCCACTCGACTGGCATGAGACCTGCAAGGTGGCCTTTAATGCCCTAAAAGAGTCCATCACTACAGCCCCAGCTTTAGGCCTCCCAAACCTGGAGAAGCCTTTTAGACTCTATGTTTCTGAAAGGACAGGAACTGCTCTTGGGGTGTTAGGGCAGATGATGGGGCCCGTATGACAACCTGTGGCTTATCTCTCAAAATAACTAGATGAGGTGGCCAGAGGGTGGCCCACTTGCCTCCGGGCAGTAGCAGCCACCGCTCTTATGGTTAAGGAGGCATCTAAGCTGACCCTGGGTCAGCCCACCACAGTGTATACGCCTCACCGGGTGCAAGCAGTCTTGGAAACGAAAGGGGACAGGTGGATGACAGGGGGAAGGATCACCCAATACCAAGCCCTCCTCCTTGACACTCCAGAAATAAAGTTGAGGGTCTGCCAGACTTTAAATCCAGCAACCTGACTGCCAGATCCCCCTACCTCCCCTCTGGATCACCAATGCATACAAATCACAGACGAGTTATACTCTTCTCGCCGGGACCTATCAGAGACACCTTTATCTGACCCAGAGGAAAACTGGCACACAGATGGCAGCAGTTTTGTAGAAAAGGGAGAGAGGAAAGCAGGATATGCTGTAGCGAGCCTGGAAGAAACTCAGGAAAGTGGGTCTCTTCCCCCAGACACCTCAGCCCAGAAAGCTGAACTTTTTGCCCTGACAAGAGCTTTGGAGTTAGGAGAAGGAAAGAGGATTAATGTGTGTATGGACTCTAAGTATGCTTTCCTCATTCTGCATGCCCGTGCAGCAATTTGGAAAGAAAGAGGGATGCTCAGTGCCCGAAGCTCTGCTATTAAACACAAAGAGCTCATTCTCAGGCTCCTGGAGGCAGTCAAACTTCCTGCAAAATTAGCTGTCATCCACTGCAAGAGTCACCAAAAGGGGCAAGAAAAAGAGGCTCAGGGAAATAGGAAAGCTGATCAAGAGGCAGGACGAGCTGCCGGGGAAGCTACCTCTGCCACTGCTATCTGCCCCCTTTTCCCCAAGGAAACCCTGACTCCAGATTTTACCCCAGGGGGACATTCCCGATATGCTGAGCGGGGCTGGGAGATTGGCTCACATGGGTGGTTTCAGCCTGATCAGGCCCAAATAATACTCCCTGATTCTCAGGGTTAAAACATAACTAACTCCTTACATAAGAGCGCCCATTTTGGAAAAGATAATCTAGAAATCTTGCTTAAGCCTATTCTCTCCCATCCCCAGTTAGCTAAGGTTGTTAAACAGGTCACACAAAATTGTGACACCTGTCTAAAAAATAACCCAACAACCAGACCTCCTCTAATTACACCTGTCCAACATCGGGGATCATACCCAGGAGCGGACTGGCAAGTAGAATTTACAGCCATGCCCAAGACCCAAGGGTTTTCTTACTTGCTAGTCTTTATTGACACATTCACAGGATGGATCGAAGCGTTCCCTACTGAGACAGAGAGAGCTACAGAAGTCTGTAAAGCTCTGCTGAAGGAGATAGTGCCTAGGTTTGGGCTGCCTCGGCCACTTCAGAGTGACAACGGGCCCTCACTTACAGCCACGATACCCCAGAACCTAGCCGCATGCTTAGGCATAAAATACCGGCTCCGCTCATCCTGGAGGCCTCAAGTTTCAGGAAAGGTAGAGAGAGCCAACCAGACTCTTAAAAGGGCTCTGGCTAAGCTATGTCAAGAAAGACATAATAAGTGGACACATATGCTGCCCATAGCCCTCATGAGGCTACGGACATCCCCCAAACGGCCACTATTGTTAAGTCCTTATGAAATGATGTATGGACGTCCATTCTTAACTTCTGATTTGTTTTTTGACGAGGATGCCAATACACTCTTAAAACATGTAATTGACCTGGGAAGGTTTCAGCAAGAACTCCAACGGTATGGAGAACAAACCACAGGAAGACTTGAAAAATCCCCAGGTAAAGCCAGGGGATCAAGTATCAGTAAAGACCTGGCAAGAAAAAGGGAGTCCAAACCAGCTGTCCAAGAAATGGACAGGGCCATATCAGGTTGTTCTAGTGACTTCAACTGCCGTAAAAGTGAAGGGTCTATCTGCCTGGGTCCACAATTCTAGAATAAAACCCTATGGCCTACAGGAGGGGGAGACAGAAACTGAGACTCCAAAGCCAGAGGACAGCTATTCCTGTGAACCTGTTGAAGATCTCAGGCTCTTGTTCAAGCAGAACCCCATCAATCCTGCCTCAGATAAGTAAAATGCATCATATGATGTTCTTCCTCTTTCTAATCATATCTCCCTGTATGGCTAGTGATCTCTCCCTAAACGAGGCATGTTCACTTGCAAACCACACTGCTTCTCAACTCAACCTAACCAGCCCGGGCTGCATCTGCATTAATGACAAAGGTTGGGGGTCTGTCCAACCCATCCCAGGGTATCAATATCAAAGGCCCACCCTTCCAGCCGAACTATGGGCTGTTACTCAGCGCCCCCATGTGGTCGTAATATGGCCTTTTGGGAAAAGGGGGAAAAAAAACTTCATGTCTTGGTACCAGCAACAACTGTCTCTATTTGCCCCCTGGATGACATCTGCAATCCCACCTGAGCCCTTATTTTCTCTCATGACTAACATCCCCCAAGTGACCTTCCCTATCTCTCTAAAAAGCCACTCCCTAACAGGGGTGTCAGTGAGAAATCTAGACGACTCACAATGTGGGGTGACCGTCACTGCTGAAACTGATGGGGAAAACCGGGACAGGCCCTGCAGCTGGGAGACCAGCCGACGCCACCCCCGGCCAGCACCCGCCTGGCCCGGCCCGGGGCGCTTCCCGGACCCCGAGCGGCCTGGCGAGGCTGCGGGAGCTCTGGAGGGGGTTGGGGAGGGGGGTGGCTTGAGCGGGGAGGACGTCTCGGTGCCCTCCCTCCCTGGGCCTCTTCGGCCCCGCCCCCGGTCGGCGGCGCGACGCACCGCCCCCCACCCCCCGCCCCCCACCAGCCGGTCGCCGCTCAGGGTCACGAGGCTCCGGACGTGGGTGGCTTTGGCCCGGGACCGCGGTCCCCGGAGCCTCCTGCGGGCTTAGGGGCAGCCCAGCCGGGGCCCCAGGCGGCCATCCTGCCGGCTGCGCAAACCCCCTGGAGCGCCTCAGCCCCGCCTTTTCACCCTACCGAGGCCCGCCCTGCCGCCACGCCGCGGGCCAAGCACAGGACCTTCCTGGGAGAGCAGAGGAGCGACAGCCAGGCACACGGACAGGGACTCGCACGCACCCACGGCAGGTGAGACAGAGGCAGAAAGATTCGAGGGTTCAGAGGGAGACTGGAAGACAGCGTGTGGGCAGGGGGCGCCTCGGGCAGGATGCCCGGCAGCTACAGAGACCACCCGGCCCTGAGCAGCCAAAGCGATGGGGGCGGGATTAGGCCACCGAGCAGTGGCGGGCCTGGAGAGGCCCAGGGTGGGAGGACACCTGAGATCTCCGCGCTCCGCGCCCCGCCCCCCTCCCCCCAACCCCCTGCACGCATGCCACGCCGGGGCGCTCTGACACTAGCTTCTCTGGAGTTTTGTCACTTGAATTTCTCTCCCTCTGCTCAACTGAGTGATGACAGTGTATTGAACAGCTAGATCATTTCCAAATAAATTAAGCTTAGTGTTTCACAGGACACCCGGACATGTATGGAGAGACCAGCACGGATGCATGGACACCAACCTTGGTAATTAGACAGCCAATGGGAAATTACTGTCTGACTCAGGAGAGAGAAAGAAACCCAAATAGATGGAATGAAATGAACAGAAACACAAACTTTGCAACTCACACCGTAACTCAATTACAAAAAAAGAAAAAACAAAACAAAACAAAAAAAAACACTATAACCATTTTAGAAAAACAATAGACCTCTCCATGACCTTTGGGCGGTGAGGAGTTCAAACACACAACAAAAAAAAGCCAACATTTCCAAGTCGTGAATATGTTAGTTCACACATTGACTTTTACATTGAAATGTGTAACAAATAAACTTAAAATCATTGACTCACTACATAAGCATGGAAGTATTTTAAACTTAAAATATGTTCTATAGTGTTCAGGAAGCACTTGGCACATCTGTAAGTGTATCAGACCCAAAACTGGAACGTAGTGGAAGAGTCAGGATAGTCTAAAAATGAATCCCTAACTAAAAGGAACACACAGGATTACTGTAGATAAAAAAGGTTAAAGAAGAGAAGCTAGAAATCAGTCAATAAATGTCTTAGGGGTTAGCTTAGAGTGACTAGCCTCTGCGTGACTCTTTAAATTTTTCATGTTTGCAGCTTCCAAATTTTCCATGGTGAGAATAATACTTTCGCCTCCAAACCAGAGTGACTTGGGGACACAAAGGTAGAAGTCGATAATTTTCTTTGCCTATGTCTGAATATTTACAGTCAGAGGTAGAAAAGGAGGAGTCTGTCCCTTGTCTAGATGAGGTCAATCCCCAGGTGTGGGATGTCTCCAGGCCTGGTTTAGCCATAAATGTTCCACCAGTAAAGATTTCTCTGAGACCAAATGCTCCCTAGCCCTGGAAAAGACAATATCCCTTAAAACCAGAAGCTCTTGAGGGTCTTAGACCATTAGTTAACAAATACCGAGATACTGGAACTCGAATCAGCTGTGAGTCCCCCTGCAACACCCCAATCTTGCCCGTTCAAAAACCAGATGGATCTTACCGATTCATCCAGGATCTAAGAGCTGTTAATGAAGCTGTGGTTGCCATCCACCCCATAGTCCCAAACCCATATACCCTCCTATCCCAAGTCCCAGGAAATGCCAAGTACTTCTCAGTCTTGGACCTTCAAGCTGCTTTCTTTTGCATTCCTCTCCATCCTGAATCCCAAAAACTCTTTGCTTTTGAGTGGCGGGACTTGGACACGAGAGACACCATACAACTCTCGACTGGACTCGACTACCCCAAGGGTTTAGGGACAGCCCTCATATCTTTGGGACTTCCTCGGGGAGAGAACTAAGGGAATTAACTTTAACAAACAGTAGTCTAATACAGTATGTGGATGACTTGCTCATAGCTAGGCCAGATTTTACCAGCTCTCAAATGGACACTATTTAAAACGCTAACTTTCCTGTATGAAAAGGGTTATCGAGTATCCCCCAAGTAGGCTCAGATTAGCTTAACCCAAGTAAAATACCTTGGATTTATGATTACGGAGAGGAAAAGAATGCCTGACCCCGAGGGGAGATCCCTCATCTTAAATACCCCGTACCCCCAAACAAAACAACAGCTTAGGGGATTTTTAGGAAGGACCGGGTTTTGCAGGATCTGGATTCCTAATTATGGCAATCTGGCCAGACCCCTATATGAAAATTTAAGGGGGAAAGAGGAAGAGCCACTCGACTGGCATGAGACCTGCAAGGTGGCCTTTAATGCCCTAAAAGAGTCCATCACTACAGCCCCAGCTTTAGGCCTCCCAAACCTGGAGAAGCCTTTTAGACTCTATGTTTCTGAAAGGACAGGAACTGCTCTTGGGGTGTTAGGGCAGATGATGGGGCCCGTATGACAACCTGTGGCTTATCTCTCAAAATAACTAGATGAGGTGGCCAGAGGGTGGCCCACTTGCCTCCGGGCAGTAGCAGCCACCGCTCTTATGGTTAAGGAGGCATCTAAGCTGACCCTGGGTCAGCCCACCACAGTGTATACGCCTCACCGGGTGCAAGCAGTCTTGGAAACGAAAGGGGACAGGTGGATGACAGGGGGAAGGATCACCCAATACCAAGCCCTCCTCCTTGACACTCCAGAAATAAAGTTGAGGGTCTGCCAGACTTTAAATCCAGCAACCTGACTGCCAGATCCCCCTACCTCCCCTCTGGATCACCAATGCATACAAATCACAGACGAGTTATACTCTTCTCGCCGGGACCTATCAGAGACACCTTTATCTGACCCAGAGGAAAACTGGCACACAGATGGCAGCAGTTTTGTAGAAAAGGGAGAGAGGAAAGCAGGATATGCTGTAGCGAGCCTGGAAGAAACTCAGGAAAGTGGGTCTCTTCCCCCAGACACCTCAGCCCAGAAAGCTGAACTTTTTGCCCTGACAAGAGCTTTGGAGTTAGGAGAAGGAAAGAGGATTAATGTGTGTATGGACTCTAAGTATGCTTTCCTCATTCTGCATGCCCGTGCAGCAATTTGGAAAGAAAGAGGGATGCTCAGTGCCCGAAGCTCTGCTATTAAACACAAAGAGCTCATTCTCAGGCTCCTGGAGGCAGTCAAACTTCCTGCAAAATTAGCTGTCATCCACTGCAAGAGTCACCAAAAGGGGCAAGAAAAAGAGGCTCAGGGAAATAGGAAAGCTGATCAAGAGGCAGGACGAGCTGCCGGGGAAGCTACCTCTGCCACTGCTATCTGCCCCCTTTTCCCCAAGGAAACCCTGACTCCAGATTTTACCCCAGGGGGACATTCCCGATATGCTGAGCGGGGCTGGGAGATTGGCTCACATGGGTGGTTTCAGCCTGATCAGGCCCAAATAATACTCCCTGATTCTCAGGGTTAAAACATAACTAACTCCTTACATAAGAGCGCCCATTTTGGAAAAGATAATCTAGAAATCTTGCTTAAGCCTATTCTCTCCCATCCGCAGTTAGCTAAGGTTGTTAAACAGGTCACACAAAATTGTGACACCTGTCTAAAAAATAACCCAACAACCAGACCTCCTCTAATTACACCTGTCCAACATCGGGGATCATACCCAGGAGCGGGCTGGCAAGTAGAATTTACAGCCATGCCCAAGACCCAAGGGTTTTCTTACTTGCTAGTCTTTATTGACACATTCACAGGATGGATCGAAGCGTTCCCTACTGAGACAGAGAGAGCTACAGAAGTCTGTAAAGCTCTGCTGAAGGAGATAGTGCCTAGGTTTGGGCTGCCTCGGCCACTTCAGAGTGACAACGGGCCCTCACTTACAGCCACGATACCCCAGAACCTAGCCGCATGCTTAGGCATAAAATACCGGCTCCGCTCATCCTGGAGGCCTCAAGTTTCAGGAAAGGTAGAGAGAGCCAACCAGACTCTTAAAAGGGCTCTGGCTAAGCTATGTCAAGAAAGACATAATAAGTGGACACATATGCTGCCCATAGCCCTCATGAGGCTACGGACATCCCCCAAACGGCCACTATTGTTAAGTCCTTATGAAATGATGTATGGACGTCCATTCTTAACTTCTGATTTGTTTTTTGACGAGGATGCCAATACACTCTTAAAACATGTAAGTGACCTGGGAAGGTTTCAGCAAGAACTCCAACGGTATGGAGAAGAAACCACAGGAAGACTTGAAAAATCCCCAGGTAAAGCCAGGGGATCAAGTATCAGTAAAGACCTGGCAAGAAAAAGGGAGTCCAAACCAGCTGTCCAAGAAATGGACAGGGCCATATCAGGTTGTTCTAGTGACTTCAACTGCCGTAAAAGTGAAGGGTCTATCTGCCTGGGTCCACAATTCTAGAATAAAACCCTATGGCCTACAGGAGGGGGAGACAGAAACTGAGACTCCAAAGCCAGAGGACAGCTATTCCTGTGAACCTGTTGAAGATCTCAGGCTCTTGTTCAAGCAGAACCCCATCAATCCTGCCTCAGATAAGTAAAATGCATCATATGATGTTCTTCCTCTTTCTAATCATATCTCCCTGTATGGCTAGTGATCTCTCCCTAAACGAGGCATGTTCACTTGCAAACCACACTGCTTCTCAACTCAACCTAACCAGCCCGGGCTGCATCTGCATTAATGACAAAGGTTGGGGGTCTGTCCAACCCATCCCAGTGTATCAATGTCAAAGGCCCACCCTTCCAGCCGAACTATGGGCTGTTACTCAGCGCCCCCATGTGGTCGTAATATGGCCTTTTGGGAAAAGGGGGAAAAAAAACTTCATGTCTTGGTACCAGCAACAACTGTCTCTATTTGCCCCCTGGATGACATCTGCAATCCCACCTGAGCCCTTATTTTCTCTCATGACTAACATCCCCCAAGTGACCTTCCCTATCACTCTAAAAAGCCACTCCCTAACATGGGTGTCAGTGAGGAATCTAGACGACTCACAATGTGGGGTGACCGTCACTGCTGAAACTGATGGGGAAAACCGGGACAGGCCCTGCAGCTGGGAGACCAGCCGACGCCACCCCCGGCCAGCACCCGCCTGGCCCGGCCCGGGGCGCTTCCCGGACCCCGAGCGGCCTGGCGAGGCTGCGGGAGCTCTGGAGGGGGTTGGGGAGGGGGGTGGCTTGAGCGGGGAGGACGTCTCGGTGCCCTCCCTCCCTGGGCCTCTTCGGCCCCGCCCCCGGTCGGCGGCGCGACGCACCGCCCCCCACCCCCCGCCCCCCACCAGCCGGTCGCCGCTCAGGGTCACGAGGCTCCGGACGTGGGTGGCTTTGGCCCGGGACCGCGGTCCCCGGAGCCTCCTGCGGGCTTAGGGGCAGCCCAGCCGGGGCCCCAGGCGGCCATCCTGCCGGCTGCGCAAACCCCCTGGAGCGCCTCAGCCCCGCCTTTTCGCCCTACCGAGGCCCGCCCTGCCGCCACGCCGCGGGCCAAGCACAGGACCTTCCTGGGAGAGCAGAGGAGCGACAGCCAGGCACACGGACAGGGACTCGCACGCACCCACGCCAGGTGAGACAGAGGCAGACAGATTCGAGCGTTCAGAGAGAGACTGGAAGACAGCGTGTGGGCAGGGGGCGCCTCGGGCAGGATGCCCGGCAGCTACAGAGACCACCCGGCCCTGAGCAGCCAAAGCGATGGGGGCGGGGTTAGGCCACCGAGCAGCGGCGGGCCTGGAGAGGCCCAGGGTGGGAGGACACCTGAGATCTCCGCGCTCCGCGCCCCGCCCCCCTCCCCCCAACCCCCTGCACGCATGCCACTCCGGGGCGCTCTGACACTAGCTTCTCTGGAGTTTTGTCACTTGAATTTCTCTCCCTCTGCTCAACTGAGTGATGACAGTGTATTGAACAGCTAGGTCATTTCCAAATAAATTAAGCTTAGTGTTTCACAGGACACCCGGACATGTATGGAGAGACCAGCACGGATGCATGGACACCAACCTTGGTAATTAGACAACCAATGGGAAATTACTGTCTGACTCAGGAGAGAGAAAGAAACCCAAATAGATGGAATGAAATGAACAGAAACACAAACTTTGCAACTCACACCGTAACTCAATTACAAAAAAAGAAAAAACAAAACAAAACAAAACAAAAAAAAAACACTATAACCATTTTAGAAAAACAATAGACCTCTCCATGACCTTTGGTCGGTGAGGAGTTCAAACACACAACAAAAAAAAGCCAACTTTTCCAAGTCGTGAATATGTTAGTTCACACATTGACTTTTACATTGAAATGTGTAACAAATAAACTTAAAATCATTGACTCACTACATAAGCATGGAAGTATTTTAAACTTAAAATATGTTCTATAGTGTTCAGGAAGCACTTGGCACATCTGTAAGTGTATCAGACCCAAAACTGGAACGTAGTGGAAGAGTCAGGATAGTCTAAAAATGAATCCCTAACTAAAAGGAACACACAGGATTACTGTAGATAAAAAAGGTTAAAGAAGAGAAGCTAGAAATCAGTCAATAAATGTCTTAGGGGTTAGCTTAGAGTGACTAGCCTCTGCGTGACTCTTTAAATTTTTCATGTTTGCAGCTTCCAAATTTTCCATGGTGAGAATAATACTTTCGCCTCCAAACCAGAGTGACTTGGGGACACAAAGGTAGAAGTCGATAATTTTCTTTGCCTATGTCTGAATATTTACAGTCAGAGGTAGAAAAGGAGGAGTCTGTCCCTTGTCTAGATGAGGTCAATCCCCAGGTGTGGGATGTCTCCAGGCCTGGTTTAGCCATAAATGTTCCACCAGTAAAGATTTCTCTGAGACCAAATGCTCCCTAGCCCTGGAAAAGACAATATCCCTTAAAACCAGAAGGTCTTGAGGGTCTTAGACCATTAGTTAACAAATACCGAGATACTGGAACTCGAATCAGCTGTGAGTCCCCCTGCAACACCCCAATCTTGCCCGTTCAAAAACCAGATGGATCTTACCGATTCGTCCAGGATCTAAGAGCTGTTAATGAAGCTGTGGTTCCCATCCACCCCATAGTCCCAAACCCATATACCCTCCTATCCCAAGTCCCAGGAAATGCCAAGTACTTCTCAGTCTTGGACCTTCAAGCTGCTTTCTTTTGCATTCCTCTCCATCCTGAATCCCAAAAACTCTTTGCTTTTGAGTGGCGGGACTTGGAAACAAGAGAGACCATACAACTCTCGACTGGACTCGACTACCCCAAGGGTTTAGGGACAGCCCTCATATCTTCGGGACTTCCTCGGGGAGAGAACTAAGGGAATTAACTTTAACAAACAGTAGTCTAATACAGTATGTGGATGACTTGCTCATAGCTAGGCCAGATTTTACCAGCTCTCAAATGGACACTATTTAAAACGCTAACTTTCCTGTATGAAAAGGGTTATCGAGTATCCCCCAAGTAGGCTCAGATTAGCTTAACCCAAGTAAAATACCTTGGATTTATGATTACGGAGAGGAAAAGAATGCCTGACCCCGAGGGGAGATCCCTCATCTTAAATACCCCGTACCCCCAAACAAAACAACAGCTTAGGGGATTTTTAGGAAGGACCGGGTTTTGCAGGATCTGGATTCCTAATTATGGCAATCTGGCCAGACCCCTATATGAAAATTTAAGGGGGAAAGAGGAAGAGCCACTCGACTGGCATGAGACCTGCAAGGTGGCCTTTAATGCCCTAAAAGAGTCCATCACTACAGCCCCAGCTTTAGGCCTCCCAAACCTGGAGAAGCCTTTTAGACTCTATGTTTCTGAAAGGACAGGAACTGCTCTTGGGGTGTTAGGGCAGATGATGGGGCCCGTATGACAACCTGTGGCTTATCTCTCAAAATAACTAGATGAGGTGGCCAGAGGGTGGCCCACTTGCCTCCGGGCAGTAGCAGCCACCGCTCTTATGGTTAAGGAGGCATCTAAGCTGACCCTGGGTCAGCCCACCACAGTGTATACGCCTCACCGGGTGCAAGCAGTCTTGGAAACGAAAGGGGACAGGTGGATGACAGGGGGAAGGATCACCCAATACCAAGCCCTCCTCCTTGACACTCCAGAAATAAAGTTGAGGGTCTGCCAGACTTTAAATCCAGCAACCTGACTGCCAGATCCCCCTACCTCCCCTCTGGATCACCAATGCATACAAATCACAGACGAGTTATACTCTTCTCGCCGGGACCTATCAGAGACACCTTTATCTGACCCAGAGGAAAACTGGCACACAGATGGCAGCAGTTTTGTAGAAAAGGGAGAGAGGAAAGCAGGATATGCTGTAGCGAGCCTGGAAGAAACTCAGGAAAGTGGGTCTCTTCCCCCAGACACCTCAGCCCAGAAAGCTGAACTTTTTGCCCTGACAAGAGCTTTGGAGTTAGGAGAAGGAAAGAGGATTAATGTGTGTATGGACTCTAAGTATGCTTTCCTCATTCTGCATGCCCGTGCAGCAATTTGGAAAGAAAGAGGGATGCTCAGTGCCCGAAGCTCTGCTATTAAACACAAAGAGCTCATTCTCAGGCTCCTGGAGGCAGTCAAACTTCCTGCAAAATTAGCTGTCATCCACTGCAAGAGTCACCAAAAGGGGCAAGAAAAAGAGGCTCAGGGAAATAGGAAAGCTGATCAAGAGGCAGGACGAGCTGCCGGGGAAGCTACCTCTGCCACTGCTATCTGCCCCCTTTTCCCCAAGGAAACCCTGACTCCAGATTTTACCCCAGGGGGACATTCCCGATATGCTGAGCGGGGCTGGGAGATTGGCTCACATGGGTGGTTTCAGCCTGATCAGGCCCAAATAATACTCCCTGATTCTCAGGGTTAAAACATAACTAACTCCTTACATAAGAGCGCCCATTTTGGAAAAGATAATCTAGAAATCTTGCTTAAGCCTATTCTCTCCCATCCCCAGTTAGCTAAGGTTGTTAAACAGGTCACACAAAATTGTGACACCTGTCTAAAAAATAACCCAACAACAAGACCTCCTCTAATTACACCTGTCCAACATCGGGGATCATACCCAGGAGCGGACTGGCAAGTAGAATTTACAGCCATGCCCAAGACCCAAGGGTTTTCTTACTTGCTAGTCTTTATTGACACATTCACAGGATGGATCGAAGCGTTCCCTACTGAGACAGAGAGAGCTACAGAAGTCTGTAAAGCTCTGCTGAAGGAGATAGTGCCTAGGTTTGGGCTGCCTCGGTCACTTCAGAGTGACAACGGGCCCTCACTTACAGCCACAATACCCCAGAACCTAGCCGCATGCTTAGGCATAAAATACCGGCTCCGCTCATCCTGGAGGCCTCAAGTTTCAGGAAAGGTAGAGAGAGCCAACCAGACTCTTAAAAGGGCTCTGGCTAAGCTATGTCAAGAAAGACATAATAAGTGGACACATATGCTGCCCATAGCCCTCAAGAGGCTACGGACATCCCCCAAACGGCCACTATTGTTAAGTCCTTATGAAATGATGCATGCACGTCCATTCTTAACTTCTGATTTGTTTTTTGACGAGGATGCCAATACACTCTTAAAACATGTAATTGACCTGGGAAGGTTTCAGCAAGAACTCCAACGGTATGGAGAACAAACCACAGGAAGACTTGAAAAATCCCCAGGTAAAGCCAGGGGATCAAGTATCAGTAAAGACCTGGCAAGAAAAAGGGAGTCCAAACCAGCTGTCCGAGAAATGGACAGGGCCATATCAGGTTGTTCTAGTGACTTCAACTGCTGTAAAAGTGAAGGGTCTATCTGCCTGGGTCCACAATTCTAGAATAAAACCCTATGGCCTACAGGAGGGGGAGACAGAAACTGAGACTCCAAAGCCAGAGGACAGCTATTCCTGTGAACCTGTTGAAGATCTCAGGCTCTTGTTCAAGCAGAACCCCATCAATCCTGCCTCAGATAAGTAAAATGCATCATATGATGTTCTTCCTCTTTCTAATCATATCTCCCTGTATGGCTAGTGATCTCTCCCTAAACGAGGCATGTTCACTTGCAAACCACACTGCTTCTCAACTCAACCTAACCAGCCCGGGCTGCATCTGCATTAATGACAAAGGTTGGGGGTCTGTCCAACCCATCCCAGGGTATCAATATCAAAGGCCCACCCTTCCAGCCGAACTATGGGCTGTTACTCAGCGCCCCCATGTGGTCGTAATATGGTCTTTTGGGAAAAGGGGGAAAAAAAACTTCATGTCTTGGTACCAGCAACAACTGTCTCTATTTGCCCCCTGGATGACATCTGCAATCCCACCTGAGCCCTTATTTTCTCTCATGACTAACATCCCCCAAGTGACCTTCCCTATCTCTCTAAAAAGCCACTCCCTAACAGGGGTGTCAGTGAGAAATCTAGACGACTCACAATGTGGGGTGACCGTCACTGCTGAAACTGATGGGGAAAACCGGGACAGGCCCTGCAGCTGGGAGACCAGCCGACGCCACCCCCGGCCAGCACCCGCCTGGCCCGGCCCGGGGCGCTTCCCGGACCCCGAGCGGCCTGGCGAGGCTGCGGGAGCTCTGGAGGGGGTTGGGGAGAGGGGTGGCTTGAGCGGGGAGGACGTCTCGGTGCCCTCCCTCCCTGGGCCTCTTCGGCCCCGCCCCCGGTCGGCGGCGCGACGCACCGCCCCCCACCCCCCGCCCCCCACCAGCCGGTCGCCGCTCAGGGTCACGAGGCTCCGGACGTGGGTGGCTTTGGCCCGGGACCGCGGTCCCCGGAGCCTCCTGCGGGCTTAGGGGCAGCCCAGCCGGGGCCCCAGGCGGCCATCCTGCCGGCTGCGCAAACCCCCTGGAGCGCCTCAGCCCCGCCTTTTCACCCTACCGAGGCCCGCCCTGCCGCCACGCCGCGGGCCAAGCACAGGACCTTCCTGGGAGAGCAGAGGAGCGACAGCCAGGCACACGGACAGGGACTCGCACGCACCCATGCCAGGTGAGACAGAGGCAGAAAGATTCGAGGGTTCAGAGAGAGACTGGAAGACAGCGTGTGGGCAGGGGGCGCCTCGGGCAGGATGCCCGGCAGCTACAGAGACCACCCGGCCCTGAGCAGCCAAAGCGATGGGGGCGGGGTTAGGCCACCGAGCAGCGGCGGGCCTGGAGAGGCCCAGGGTGGGAGGACACCTGAGATCTCCGCGCTCCGCGCCCCGCCCCCCTCCCCCCAACCCCCTGCACGCATGCCACGCCGGGGCGCTCTGACACTAGCTTCTCTGGAGTTTTGTCACTTGAATTTCTCTCCCTCTGCTCAACTGAGTGATGACAGTGTATTGAACAGCTAGATCATTTCCAAATAAATTAAGCTTAGTGTTTCACAGGACACCCGGACATGTATGGAGAGACCAGCACGGATGCATGGACACCAACCTTGGTAATTAGACAGCCAATGGGAAATTACTGTCTGACTCAGGAGAGAGAAAGAAACCCAAATAGATGGAATGAAATGAACAGAAACACAAACTTTGCAACTCACACCGTAACTCAATTACAAAAAAAGAAAAAACAAAACAAAACAAAACAAAAAAAAACACTATAACCATTTTAGAAAAACAATAGACCTCTCCATGACCTTTGGTCGGTGAGGAGTTCAAACACACAACAAAAAAAAGCCAACTTTTCCAAGTCGTGAATATGTTAGTTCACACATTGACTTTTACATTGAAATGTGTAACAAATAAACTTAAAATCATTGACTCACTACATAAGCATGGAAGTATTTTAAACTTAAAATATGTTCTATAGTGTTCAGGAAGCACTTGGCACATCTGTAAGTGTATCAGACCCAAAACTGGAATGTAGTGGAAGAATCAGGATAGTCTAAAAATGAATCCCTAACTAAAAGGAACACACAGGATTACTGTAGATAAAAAAGGTTAAAGAAGAGAAGCTAGAAATCAGTCAATAAATGTCTTAGGGGTTAGCTTAGAGTGACTAGCCTGTGCGTGATTCTTTAAATTTTTCATGTTTGCAGCTTCCAAATTTTCCATGGTGAGAATAATACTTTCGCCTCCAAACCAGAGTGACTTGGGGACACAAAGGTAGAAGTCGATAATTTTCTTTGCCTATGTCTGAATATTTACAGTCAGAGGTAGAAAAGGAGGAGTCTGTCCCTTGTCTAGATGAGGTCAATCCCCAGGTGTGGGATGTCTCCAGGCCTGGTTTAGCCATAAATGTTCCACCAGTAAAGATTTCTCTGAGACCAAATGCTCCCTAGCCCTGGAAAAGACAATATCCCTTAAAACCAGAAGGTCTTGAGGGTCTTAGACCATTAGTTAACAAATACCGAGATACTGGAACTCGAATCAGCTGTGAGTCCCCCTGCAACACCCCAATCTTGCCCGTTCAAAAACCAGATGGATCTTACCGATTCGTCCAGGATCTAAGAGCTGTTAATGAAGCTGTGGTTCCCATCCACCCCATAGTCCCAAACCCATATACCCTCCTATCCCAAGTCCCAGGAAATGCCAAGTACTTCTCAGTCTTGGACCTTCAAGCTGCTTTCTTTTGCATTCCTCTCCATCCTGAATCCCAAAAACTCTTTGCTTTTGAGTGGCGGGACTTGGAAACAAGAGAGACCATACAACTCTCGACTGGACTCGACTACCCCAAGGGTTTAGGGACAGCCCTCATATCTTCGGGACTTCCTCGGGGAGAGAACTAAGGGAATTAACTTTAACAAACAGTAGTCTAATACAGTATGTGGATGACTTGCTCATAGCTAGGCCAGATTTTACCAGCTCTCAAATGGACACTATTTAAAACGCTAACTTTCCTGTATGAAAAGGGTTATCGAGTATCCCCCAAGTAGGCTCAGATTAGCTTAACCCAAGTAAAATACCTTGGATTTATGATTACGGAGAGGAAAAGAATGCCTGACCCCGAGGGGAGATCCCTCATCTTAAATACCCCGTACCCCCAAACAAAACAACAGCTTAGGGGATTTTTAGGAAGGACCGGGTTTTGCAGGATCTGGATTCCTAATTATGGCAATCTGGCCAGACCCCTATATGAAAATTTAAGGGGGAAAGAGGAAGAGCCACTCGACTGGCATGAGACCTGCAAGGTGGCCTTTAATGCCCTAAAAGAGTCCATCACTACAGCCCCAGCTTTAGGCCTCCCAAACCTGGAGAAGCCTTTTAGACTCTATGTTTCTGAAAGGACAGGAACTGCTCTTGGGGTGTTAGGGCAGATGATGGGGCCCGTATGACAACCTGTGGCTTATCTCTCAAAATAACTAGATGAGGTGGCCAGAGGGTGGCCCACTTGCCTCCGGGCAGTAGCAGCCACCGCTCTTATGGTTAAGGAGGCATCTAAGCTGACCCTGGGTCAGCCCACCACAGTGTATACGCCTCACCGGGTGCAAGCAGTCTTGGAAACGAAAGGGGACAGGTGGATGACAGGGGGAAGGATCACCCAATACCAAGCCCTCCTCCTTGACACTCCAGAAATAAAGTTGAGGGTCTGCCAGACTTTAAATCCAGCAACCTGACTGCCAGATCCCCCTACCTCCCCTCTGGATCACCAATGCATACAAATCACAGACGAGTTATACTCTTCTCGCCGGGACCTATCAGAGACACCTTTATCTGACCCAGAGGAAAACTGGCACACAGATGGCAGCAGTTTTGTAGAAAAGGGAGAGAGGAAAGCAGGATATGCTGTAGCGAGCCTGGAAGAAACTCAGGAAAGTGGGTCTCTTCCCCCAGACACCTCAGCCCAGAAAGCTGAACTTTTTGCCCTGACAAGAGCTTTGGAGTTAGGAGAAGGAAAGAGGATTAATGTGTGTATGGACTCTAAGTATGCTTTCCTCATTCTGCATGCCCGTGCAGCAATTTGGAAAGAAAGAGGGATGCTCAGTGCCCGAAGCTCTGCTATTAAACACAAAGAGCTCATTCTCAGGCTCCTGGAGGCAGTCAAACTTCCTGCAAAATTAGCTGTCATCCACTGCAAGAGTCACCAAAAGGGGCAAGAAAAAGAGGCTCAGGGAAATAGGAAAGCTGATCAAGAGGCAGGACGAGCTGCTGGGGAAGCTACCTCTGCCACTGCTATCTGCCCCCTTTTCCCCAAGGAAACCCTGACTCCAGATTTTACCCCAGGGGGACATTCCCGATATGCTGAGCGGGGCTGGGAGATTGGCTCACATGGGTGGTTTCAGCCTGATCAGGCCCAAATAATACTCCCTGATTCTCAGGGTTAAAACATAACTAACTCCTTACATAAGAGCGCCCATTTTGGAAAAGATAATCTAGAAATCTTGCTTAAGCCTATTCTCTCCCATCCCCAGTTAGCTAAGGTTGTTAAACAGGTCACACAAAATTGTGACACCTGTCTAAAAAATAACCCAACAACCAGACCTCCTCTAATTACACCTGTCCAACATCGGGGATCATACCCAGGAGCGGACTGGCAAGTAGAATTTACAGCCATGCCCAAGACCCAAGGGTTTTCTTACTTGCTAGTCTTTATTGACACATTCACAGGATGGATCGAAGCGTTCCCTACTGAGACAGAGAGAGCTACAGAAGTCTGTAAAGCTCTGCTGAAGGAGATAGTGCCTAGGTTTGGGCTGCCTCGGTCACTTCAGAGTGACAACGGGCCCTCACTTACAGCCACAATACCCCAGAACCTAGCCGCATGCTTAGGCATAAAATACCGGCTCCGCTCATCCTGGAGGCCTCAAGTTTCAGGAAAGGTAGAGAGAGCCAACCAGACTCTTAAAAGGGCTCTGGCTAAGCTATGTCAAGAAAGACATAATAAGTGGACACATATGCTGCCCATAGCCCTCAAGAGGCTACGGACATCCCCCAAACGGCCACTATTGTTAAGTCCTTATGAAATGATGCATGGACGTCCATTCTTAACTTCTGATTTGTTTTTTGACGAGGATGCCAATACACTCTTAAAACATGTAATTGACCTGGGAAGGTTTCAGCAAGAACTCCAACGGTATGGAGAACAAACCACAGGAAGACTTGAAAAATCCCCAGGTAAAGCCAGGGGATCAAGTATCAGTAAAGACCTGGCAAGAAAAAGGGAGTCCAAACCAGCTGTCCGAGAAATGGACAGGGCCATATCAGGTTGTTCTAGTGACTTCAACTGCTGTAAAAGTGAAGGGTCTATCTGCCTGGGTCCACAATTCTAGAATAAAACCCTATGGCCTACAGGAGGGGGAGACAGAAACTGAGACTCCAAAGCCAGAGGACAGCTATTCCTGTGAACCTGTTGAAGATCTCAGGCTCTTGTTCAAGCAGAACCCCATCAATCCTGCCTCAGATAAGTAAAATGCATCATATGATGTTCTTCCTCTTTCTAATCATATCTCCCTGTATGGCTAGTGATCTCTCCCTAAACGAGGCATGTTCACTTGCAAACCACACTGCTTCTCAACTCAACCTAACCAGCCCGGGCTGCATCTGCATTAATGACAAAGGTTGGGGGTCTGTCCAACCCATCCCAGGGTATCAATATCAAAGGCCCACCCTTCCAGCCGAATTATGGGCTGTTACTCAGCGCCCCCATGTGGTCGTAATATGGCCTTTTGGGAAAAGGGGGAAAAAAAACTTCATGTCTTGGTACCAGCAACAACTGTCTCTATTTGCCCCCTGGATGACATCTGCAATCCCACCTGAGCCCTTATTTTCTCTCATGACTAACATCCCCCAAGTGACCTTCCCTATCTCTCTAAAAAGCCACTCCCTAACAGGGGTGTCAGTGAGAAATCTAGACGACTCACAATGTGGGGTGACCGTCACTGCTGAAACTGATGGGGAAAACCGGGACAGGCCCTGCAGCTGGGAGACCAGCCGACGCCACCCCCGGCCAGCACCCGCCTGGCCCGGCCCGGGGCGCTTCCCGGACCCCGAGCGGCCTGGCGAGGCTGCGGGAGCTCTGGAGGGGGTTGGGGAGGGGGGTGGCTTGAGCGGGGAGGACGTCTCTGTGCCCTCCATCCCTGGGCCTCTTCGGCCCCGCCCCCGGTCGGCGGCGCGACGCACCGCCCCCCACCCCCCGCCCCCCACCAGCCGGTCGCCGCTCAGGGTCACGAGGCTCCGGACGTGGGTGGCTTTGGTCCGGGACCGCGGTCCCCGGAGCCTCCTGCGGGCTTAGGGGCAGCCCAGCCGGGGCCCCAGGCGGCCATCCTGCCGGCTGCGCAAACCCCCTGGAGCGCCTCAGCCCCGCCTTTTCGCCCTACCGAGGCCCGCCCTGCCGCCACGCCGCGGGCCAAGCACAGGACCTTCCTGGGAGAGCAGAGGAGCGACAGCCAGGCACACGGACAGGGACTCGCACGCACCCACGCCAGGTGAGACAGAGGCAGACAGATTCGAGGGTTCAGAGAGAGACTGGAAGACAGCGTGTGGGCAGGGGGCGCCTCGGGCAGGATGCCCGGCAGCTACAGAGACCACCCGGCCCTGAGAAGCCAAAGCGATGGGGGCGGGGTTAGGCCACCGAGCAGCGGCGGGCCTGGAGAGGCCCAGGGTGGGAGGACACCTGAGATCTCCGCGCTCCGCGCCCCGCCCCCCTCCCCCCAACCCCCTGCACGCATGCCACTCCGGGGCGCTCTGACACTAGCTTCTCTGGAGTTTTGTCACTTGAATTTCTCTCCCTCTGCTCAACTGAGTGATGACAGTGTATTGAACAGCTAGATCATTTCCAAATAAATTAAGCTTAGTGTTTCACAGGACACCCGGACATGTATGGAGAGACCAGCACGGATGCATGGACACCAACCTTGGTAATTAGACAGCCAATGGGAAATTACTGTCTGACTCAGGAGAGAGAAAGAAACCCAAATAGATGGAATGAAATGAACAGAAACACAAACTTTGCAACTCACACCGTAACTCAATTACAAAAAAAGAAAAAACAAAACAAAACAAAACAAAAAAAACCACTATAACCATTTTATAAAAACAATAGACCTCTCCATGACCTTTGGTCGGTGAGGAGTTCAAACACACAACAAAAAAAAGCCAACTTTTCCAAGTCGTGAATATGTTAGTTCACACATTGACTTTTACATTGAAATGTGTAACAAATAAACTTAAAATCATTGACTCACTACATAAGCATGGAAGTATTTTAAACTTAAAATATGTTCTATAGTGTTCAGGAAGCACTTGGCACATCTGTAAGTGTATCAGACCCAAAACTGGAACGTAGTGGAAGAGTCAGGATAGTCTAAAAATGAATCCCTAACTAAAAGGAACACACAGGATTACTGTAGATAAAAAAGGTTAAAGAAGAGAAGCTAGAAATCAGTCAATAAATGTCTTAGGGGTTAGCTTAGAGTGACTAGCCTGTGCGTGACTCTTTAAATTTTTCATGTTTGCAGCTTCCAAATTTTCCATGGTGAGAATAATACTTTCGCCTCCAAACCAGAGTGACTTGGGGACACAAAGGTAGAAGTCGATAATTTTCTTTGCCTATGTCTGAATATTTACAGTCAGAGGTAGAAAAGGAGGAGTCTGTCCCTTGTCTAGATGAGGTCAATCCCCAGGTGTGGGATGTCTCCAGGCCTGGTTTAGCCATAAATGTTCCACCAGTAAAGATTTCTCTGAGACCAAATGCTCCCTAGCCCTGGAAAAGACAATATCCCTTAAAACCAGAAGGTCTTGAGGGTCTTAGACCATTAGTTAACAAATACCGAGATACTGGAACTCGAATCAGCTGTGAGTCCCCCTGCAACACCCCAATCTTGCCCGTTCAAAAACCAGATGGATCTTACCGATTCGTCCAGGATCTAAGAGCTGTTAATGAAGCTGTGGTTCCCATCCACCCCATAGTCCCAAACCCATATACCCTCCTATCCCAAGTCCCAGGAAATGCCAAGTACTTCTCAGTCTTGGACCTTCAAGCTGCTTTCTTTTGCATTCCTCTCCATCCTGAATCCCAAAAACTCTTTGCTTTTGAGTGGCGGGACTTGGAAACAAGAGAGACCATACAACTCTCGACTGGACTCGACTACCCCAAGGGTTTAGGGACAGCCCTCATATCTTCGGGACTTCCTCGGGGAGAGAACTAAGGGAATTAACTTTAACAAACAGTAGTCTAATACAGTATGTGGATGACTTGCTCATAGCTAGGCCAGATTTTACCAGCTCTCAAATGGACACTATTTAAAACGCTAACTTTCCTGTATGAAAAGGGTTATCGAGTATCCCCCAAGTAGGCTCAGATTAGCTTAACCCAAGTAAAATACCTTGGATTTATCATTACGGAGAGGAAAAGAATGCCTGACCCCGAGGGGAGATCCCTCATCTTAAATACCCCGTACCCCCAAACAAAACAACAGCTTAGGGGATTTTTAGGAAGGACCGGGTTTTGCAGGATCTGGATTCCTAATTATGGCAATCTGGCCAGACCCCTATATGAAAATTTAAGGGGGAAAGAGGAAGAGCCACTCGACTGGCATGAGACCTGCAAGGTGGCCTTTAATGCCCTAAAAGAGTCCATCACTACAGCCCCAGCTTTAGGCCTCCCAAACCTGGAGAAGCCTTTTAGACTCTATGTTTCTGAAAGGACAGGAACTGCTCTTGGGGTGTTAGGGCAGATGATGGGGCCCGTATGACAACCTGTGGCTTATCTCTCAAAATAACTAGATGAGGTGGCCAGAGGGTGGCCCACTTGCCTCCGGGCAGTAGCAGCCACCGCTCTTATGGTTAAGGAGGCATCTAAGCTGACCCTGGGTCAGCCCACCACAGTGTATACGCCTCACCGGGTGCAAGCAGTCTTGGAAACGAAAGGGGACAGGTGGATGACAGGGGGAAGGATCACCCAATACCAAGCCCTCCTCCTTGACACTCCAGAAATAAAGTTGAGGGTCTGCCAGACTTTAAATCCAGCAACCTGACTGCCAGATCCCCCTACCTCCCCTCTGGATCACCAATGCATACAAATCACAGACGAGTTATACTCTTCTCGCCGGGACCTATCAGAGACACCTTTATCTGACCCAGAGGAAAACTGGCACACAGATGGCAGCAGTTTTGTAGAAAAGGGAGAGAGGAAAGCAGGATATGCTGTAGCGAGCCTGGAAGAAACTCAGGAAAGTGGGTCTCTTCCCCCAGACACCTCAGCCCAGAAAGCTGAACTTTTTGCCCTGACAAGAGCTTTGGAGTTAGGAGAAGGAAAGAGGATTAATGTGTGTATGGACTCTAAGTATGCTTTCCTCATTCTGCATGCCCGTGCAGCAATTTGGAAAGAAAGAGGGATGCTCAGTGCCCGAAGCTCTGCTATTAAACACAAAGAGCTCATTCTCAGGCTCCTGGAGGCAGTCAAACTTCCTGCAAAATTAGCTGTCATCCACTGCAAGAGTCACCAAAAGGGGCAAGAAAAAGAGGCTCAGGGAAATAGGAAAGCTGATCAAGAGGCAGGACGAGCTGCCGGGGAAGCTACCTCTGCCACTGCTATCTGCCCCCTTTTCCCCAAGGAAACCCTGACTCCAGATTTTACCCCAGGGGGACATTCCCGATATGCTGAGCGGGGCTGGGAGATTGGCTCACATGGGTGGTTTCAGCCTGATCAGGCCCAAATAATACTCCCTGATTCTCAGGGTTAAAACATAACTAACTCCTTACATAAGAGCGCCCATTTTGGAAAAGATAATCTAGAAATCTTGCTTAAGCCTATTCTCTCCCATCCCCAGTTAGCTAAGGTTGTTAAACAGGTCACACAAAATTGTGACACCTGTCTAAAAAATAACCCAACAACCAGACCTCCTCTAATTACACCTGTCCAACATCGGGGATCATACCCAGGAGCGGACTGGCAAGTAGAATTTACAGCCATGCCCAAGACCCAAGGGTTTTCTTACTTGCTAGTCTTTATTGACACATTCACAGGATGGATCGAAGCGTTCCCTACTGAGACAGAGAGAGCTACAGAAGTCTGTAAAGCTCTGCTGAAGGAGATAGTGCCTAGGTTTGGGCTGCCTCGGTCACTTCAGAGTGACAACGGGCCCTCACTTACAGCCACAATACCCCAGAACCTAGCCGCATGCTTAGGCATAAAATACCGGCTCCGCTCATCCTGGAGGCCTCAAGTTTCAGGAAAGGTAGAGAGAGCCAACCATACTCTTAAAAGGGCTCTGGCTAAGCTATGTCAAGAAAGACATAATAAGTGGACACATATGCTGCCCATAGCCCTCAAGAGGCTACGGACATCCCCCAAACGGCCACTATTGTTAAGTCCTTATGAAATGATGCATGGACGTCCATTCTTAACTTCTGATTTGTTTTTTGACGAGGATGCCAATACACTCTTAAAACATGTAATTGACCTGGGAAGGTTTCAGCAAGAACTCCAACGGTATGGAGAACAAACCACAGGAAGACTTGAAAAATCCCCAGGTAAAGCCAGGGGATCAAGTATCAGTAAAGACCTGGCAAGAAAAAGGGAGTCCAAACCAGCTGTCCGAGAAATGGACAGGGCCATATCAGGTTGTTCTAGTGACTTCAACTGCTGTAAAAGTGAAGGGTCTATCTGCCTGGGTCCACAATTCTAGAATAAAACCCTATGGCCTACAGGAGGGGGAGACAGAAACTGAGACTCCAAAGCCAGAGGACAGCTATTCCTGTGAACCTGTTGAAGATCTCAGGCTCTTGTTCAAGCAGAACCCCATCAATCCTGCCTCAGATAAGTAAAATGCATCATATGATGTTCTTCCTCTTTCTAATCATATCTCCCTGTATGGCTAGTGATCTCTCCCTAAACGAGGCATGTTCACTTGCAAACCACACTGCTTCTCAACTCAACCTAACCAGCCCGGGCTGCATCTGCATTAATGACAAAGGTTGGGGGTCTGTCCAACCCATCCCAGGGTATCAATATCAAAGGCCCACCCTTCCAGCCGAACTATGGGCTGTTACTCAGCGCCCCCATGTGGTCGTAATATGGCCTTTTGGGAAAAGGGGGAAAAAAAACTTCATGTCTTGGTACCAGCAACAACTGTCTCTATTTGCCCCCTGGATGACATCTGCAATCCCACCTGAGCCCTTATTTTCTCTCATGACTAACATCCCCCAAGTGACCTTCCCTATCTCTCTAAAAAGCCACTCCCTAACAGGGGTGTCAGTGAGAAATCTAGACGACTCACAATGTGGGGTGACCGTCACTGCTGAAACTGATGGGGAAAACCGGGACAGGCCCTGCAGCTGGGAGACCAGCCGACGCCACCCCCGGCCAGCACCCGCCTGGCCCGGCCCGGGGCGCTTCCCGGACCCCGAGCGGCCTGGCGAGGCTGCGGGAGCTCTGGAGGGGGTTGGGGAGGGGGGTGGCTTGAGCGGGGAGGACGTCTCGGTGCCCTCCCTCCCTGGGCCTCTTCGGCCCCGCCCCCGGTCGGCGGCGCGACGCACCGCCCCCCACCCCCCGCCCCCCACCAGCCGGTCGCCGCTCAGGGTCACGAGGCTCCGGACGTGGGTGGCTTTGGCCCGGGACCGCGGTCCCCGGAGCCTCCTGCGGGCTTAGGGGCAGCCCAGCCGGGGCCCCAGGCGGCCATCCTGCCGGCTGCGCAAACCCCCTGGAGCGCCTCAGCCCCGCCTTTTCGCCCTACCGAGGCCCGCCCTGCCGCCACGCCGCGGGCCAAGCACAGGACCTTCCTGGGAGAGCAGAGGAGCGACAGCCAGGCACACGGACAGGGACTCGCACGCACCCACGCCAGGTGAGACAGAGGCAGACAGATTCGAGGGTTCAGAGAGAGACTGGAAGACAGCGTGTGGGCAGGGGGCGCCTCGGGCAGGATGCCCGGCAGCTACAGAGACCACCCGGCCCTGAGCAGCCAAAGCGATGGGGGCGGGGTTAGGCCACCGAGCAGCGGCGGGCCTGGAGAGGCCCAGGGTGGGAGGACACCTGAGATCTCCGCGCTCCACGCCCCGCCCCCCTCCCCCCAACCCCCTGCACGCATGCCACGCCGGGGCGCTCTGACACTAGCTTCTCTGGAGTTTTGTCACTTGAATTTCTCTCCCTCTGCTCAACTGAGTGATGACAGTGTATTGAACAGCTAGGTCATTTCCAAATAAATTAAGCTTAGTGTTTCACAGGACACCCGGACATGTATGGAGAGACCAGCACGGATGCATGGACACCAACCTTGGTAATTAGACAACCAATGGGAAATTACTGTCTGACTCAGGAGAGAGAAAGAAACCCAAATAGATGGAATGAAATGAACAGAAACACAAACTTTGCAACTCACACCGTAACTCAATTACAAAAAAAGAAAAAACAAAACAAAACAAAACAAAAAAAAAACACTATAACCATTTTAGAAAAACAATAGACCTCTCCATGACCTTTGGTCGGTGAGGAGTTCAAACACACAACAAAAAAAAGCCAACTTTTCCAAGTCGTGAATATGTTAGTTCACACATTGACTTTTACATTGAAATGTGTAACAAATAAACTTAAAATCATTGACTCACTACATAAGCATGGAAGTATTTTAAACTTAAAATATGTTCTATAGTGTTCAGGAAGCACTTGGCACATCTGTAAGTGTATCAGACCCAAAACTGGAACGTAGTGGAAGAGTCAGGATAGTCTAAAAATGAATCCCTAACTAAAAGGAACACACAGGATTACTGTAGATAAAAAAGGTTAAAGAAGAGAAGCTAGAAATCAGTCAATAAATGTCTTAGGGGTTAGCTTAGAGTGACTAGCCTGTGCGTGACTCTTTAAATTTTTCATGTTTGCAGCTTCCAAATTTTCCATGGTGAGAATAATACTTTCGCCTCCAAACCAGAGTGACTTGGGGACACAAAGGTAGAAGTCGATAATTTTCTTTGCCTATGTCTGAATATTTACAGTCAGAGGTAGAAAAGGAGGAGTCTGTCCCTTGTCTAGATGAGGTCAATCCCCAGGTGTGGGATGTCTCCAGGCCTGGTTTAGCCATAAATGTTCCACCAGTAAAGATTTCTCTGAGACCAAATGCTCCCTAGCCCTGGAAAAGACAATATCCCTTAAAACCAGAAGCTCTTGAGGGTCTTAGACCATTAGTTAACAAATACCGAGATACTGGAACTCGAATCAGCTGTGAGTCCCCCTGCAACACCCCAATCTTGCCCGTTCAAAAACCAGATGGATCTTACCGATTCGTCCAGGATCTAAGAGCTGTTAATGAAGCTGTGGTTCCCATCCACCCCATAGTCCCAAACCCATATACCCTCCTATCCCAAGTCCCAGGAAATGCCAAGTACTTCTCAGTCTTGGACCTTCAAGCTGCTTTCTTTTGCATTCCTCTCCATCCTGAATCCCAAAAACTCTTTGCTTTTGAGTGGCGGGACTTGGACACGAGAGACACCATACAACTCTCGACTGGACTCGACTACCCCAAGGGTTTAGGGACAGCCCTCATATCTTTGGGACTTCCTCGGGGAGAGAACTAAGGGAATTAACTTTAACAAACAGTAGTCTAATACAGTATGTGGATGACTTGCTCATAGCTAGGCCAGATTTTACCAGCTCTCAAATGGACACTATTTAAAACGCTAACTTTCCTGTATGAAAAGGGTTATCGAGTATCCCCCAAGTAGGCTCAGATTAGCTTAACCCAAGTAAAATACCTTGGATTTATCATTACGGAGAGGAAAAGAATGCCTGACCCCGAGGGGAGATCCCTCATCTTAAATACCCCGTACCCCCAAACAAAACAACAGCTTAGGGGATTTTTAGGAAGGACCGGGTTTTGCAGGATCTGGATTCCTAATTATGGCAATCTGGCCAGACCCCTATATGAAAATTTAAGGGGGAAAGAGGAAGAGCCACTCGACTGGCATGAGACCTGCAAGGTGGCCTTTAATGCCCTAAAAGAGTCCATCACTACAGCCCCAGCTTTAGGCCTCCCAAACCTGGAGAAGCCTTTTAGACTCTATGTTTCTGAAAGGACAGGAACTGCTCTTGGGGTGTTAGGGCAGAGGATGGGGCCCGTATGACAACCTGTGGCTTATCTCTCAAAATAACTAGATGAGGTGGCCAGAGGGTGGCCCACTTGCCTCCGGGCAGTAGCAGCCACCGCTCTTATGGTTAAGGAGGCATCTAAGCTGACCCTGGGTCAGCCCACCACAGTGTATACGCCTCACCGGGTGCAAGCAGTCTTGGAAACGAAAGGGGACAGGTGGATGACAGGGGGAAGGATCACCCAATACCAAGCCCTCCTCCTTGACACTCCAGAAATAAAGTTGAGGGTCTGCCAGACTTTAAATCCAGCAACCTGACTGCCAGATCCCCCTACCTCCCCTCTGGATCACCAATGCATACAAATCACAGACGAGTTATACTCTTCTCGCCGGGACCTATCAGAGACACCTTTATCTGACCCAGAGGAAAACTGGCACACAGATGGCAGCAGTTTTGTAGAAAAGGGAGAGAGGAAAGCAGGATATGCTGTAGCGAGCCTGGAAGAAACTCAGGAAAGTGGGTCTCTTCCCCCAGACACCTCAGCCCAGAAAGCTGAACTTTTTGCCCTGACAAGAGCTTTGGAGTTAGGAGAAGGAAAGAGGATTAATGTGTGTATGGACTCTAAGTATGCTTTCCTCATTCTGCATGCCCGTGCAGCAATTTGGAAAGAAAGAGGGATGCTCAGTGCCCGAAGCTCTGCTATTAAACACAAAGAGCTCATTCTCAGGCTCCTGGAGGCAGTCAAACTTCCTGCAAAATTAGCTGTCATCCACTGCAAGAGTCACCAAAAGGGGCAAGAAAAAGAGGCTCAGGGAAATAGGAAAGCTGATCAAGAGGCAGGACGAGCTGCCGGGGAAGCTACCTCTGCCACTGCTATCTGCCCCCTTTTCCCCAAGGAAACCCTGACTCCAGATTTTACCCCAGGGGGACATTCCCGATATGCTGAGCGGGGCTGGGAGATTGGCTCACATGGGTGGTTTCAGCCTGATCAGGCCCAAATAATACTCCCTGATTCTCAGGGTTAAAACATAACTAACTCCTTACATAAGAGCGCCCATTTTGGAAAAGATAATCTAGAAATCTTGCTTAAGCCTATTCTCTCCCATCCCCAGTTAGCTAAGGTTGTTAAACAGGTCACACAAAATTGTGACACCTGTCTAAAAAATAACCCAACAACCAGACCTCCTCTAATTACACCTGTCCAACATCGGGGATCATACCCAGGAGCGGACTGGCAAGTAGAATTTACAGCCATGCCCAAGACCCAAGGGTTTTCTTACTTGCTAGTCTTTATTGACACATTCACAGGATGGATCGAAGCGTTCCCTACTGAGACAGAGAGAGCTACAGAAGTCTGTAAAGCTCTGCTGAAGGAGACAGTGCCTAGGTTTGGGCTGCCTCGGTCACTTCAGAGTGACAACGGGCCCTCACTTACAGCCACAATACCCCAGAACCTAGCCGCATGCTTAGGCATAAAATACCGGCTCCGCTCATCCTGGAGGCCTCAAGTTTCAGGAAAGGTAGAGAGAGCCAACCAGACTCTTAAAAGGGCTCTGGCTAAGCTATGTCAAGAAAGACATAATAAGTGGACACATATGCTGCCCATAGCCCTCATGAGGCTACGGACATCCCCCAAACGGCCACTATTGTTAAGTCCTTATGAAATGATGTATGGACGTCCATTCTTAACTTCTGATTTGTTTTTTGACGAGGATGCCAATACACTATTAAAACATGTAATTGACCTGGGAAGGTTTCAGCAAGAACTCCAACGGTATGGAGAACAAACCACAGGAAGACTTGAAAAATCCCCAGGTAAAGCCAGGGGATCAAGTATCAGTAAAGACCTGGCAAGGAAAAGGGAGTCCAAACCAGCTGTCCGAGAAATGGACAGGGCCATATCAGGTTGTTCTAGTGACTTCAACTGCTGTAAAAGTGAAGGGTCTATCTGCCTGGGTCCACAATTCTAGAATAAAACCCTATGGCCTACAGGAGGGGGAGACAGAAACTGAGACTCCAAAGCCAGAGGACAGCTATTCCTGTGAACCTGTTGAAGATCTCAGGCTCTTGTTCAAGCAGAACCCCATCAATCCTGCCTCAGATAAGTAAAATGCATCATATGATGTTCTTCCTCTTTCTAATCATATCTCCCTGTATGGCTATTGATCTCTCCCTAAACGAGGCATGTTCACTTGCAAACCACACTGCTTCTCAACTTAACCTAACCAGCCCGGGCTGCATCTGCATTAATGACAAAGGTTGGGGGTCTGTCCAACCCATCCCAGGGTATCAATATCAAAGGCCCACCCTTCCAGCCGTACTATGGGCTGTTACTCAGCGCCCCCATGTGGTCGTAATATGGCATTTTGGGAAAAGGGGGAAAAAAAACTTCATGTCTTGGTACCAGCAACAATTGTCTCTATTTGCCCCCTGGATGACATCTGCAATCCCACCTGAGCCCTTATTTTCTCTCATGACTAACATCCCCCAAGTGACCTTCCCTATCTCTCTAAAAAGCCACTCCCTAACAGGGGTGTCAGTGAGAAATCTAGACGACTCACAATGTGGGGTGACCGTCACTGCTGAAACTGATGGGGAAAACCGGGACAGGCCCTGCAGCTGGGAGACCAGCCGACGCCACCCCCGGCCAGCACCCGCCTGGCCCGGCCCGGGGCGCTTCCCGGACCCCGAGCGGCCTGGCGAGGCTGCGGGAGCTCTGGAGGGGGTTGGGGAGGGGGGTGGCTTGAGCGGGGAGGACGTCTCGGTGCCCTCCCTCCCTGGGCCTCTTCGGCCCCGCCCCCGGTCGGCGGCGCGACGCACCGCCCCCCACCCCCCGCCCCCCACCAGCCGGTCGCCGCTCAGGGTCACGAGGCTCCGGACGTGGGTGGCTTTGGCCCGGGACCGCGGTCCCCGGAGCCTCCTGCGGGCTTAGGGGCAGCCCAGCCGGGGCCCCAGGCGGCCATCCTGCCGGCTGCGCAAACCCCCTGGAGCGCCTCAGCCCCGCCTTTTCGCCCTACCGAGGCCCGCCCTGCCGCCACGCCGCGGGCCAAGCACAGGACCTTCCTGGGAGAGCAGAGGAGCGACAGCCAGGCACACGGACAGGGACTCGCACGCACCCACGCCAGGTGAGACAGAGGCAGACAGATTCGAGCGTTCAGAGAGAGACTGGAAGACAGCGTGTGGGCAGGGGGCGCCTCGGGCAGGATGCCCGGCAGCTACAGAGACCACCCGGCCCTGAGCAGCCAAAGCGATGGGGGCGGGGTTAGGCCACCGAGCAGCGGCGGGCCTGGAGAGGCCCAGGGTGGGAGGACACCTGAGATCTCCGCGCTCCGCGCCCCGCCCCCCTCCCCCCAACCCCCTGCACGCATGCCACTCCGGGGCGCTCTGACACTAGCTTCTCTGGAGTTTTGTCACTTGAATTTCTCTCCCTCTGCTCAACTGAGTGATGACAGTGTATTGAACAGCTAGGTCATTTCCAAATAAATTAAGCTTAGTGTTTCACAGGACACCCGGACATGTATGGAGAGACCAGCACGGATGCATGGACACCAACCTTGGTAATTAGACAACCAATGGGAAATTACTGTCTGACTCAGGAGAGAGAAAGAAACCCAAATAGATGGAATGAAATGAACAGAAACACAAACTTTGCAACTCACACCGTAACTCAATTACAAAAAAAGAAAAAACAAAACAAAACAAAACAAAAAAAAAACACTATAACCATTTTAGAAAAACAATAGACCTCTCCATGACCTTTGGTCGGTGAGGAGTTCAAACACACAACAAAAAAAAGCCAACTTTTCCAAGTCGTGAATATGTTAGTTCACACATTGACTTTTACATTGAAATGTGTAACAAATAAACTTAAAATCATTGACTCACTACATAAGCATGGAAGTATTTTAAACTTAAAATATGTTCTATAGTGTTCAGGAAGCACTTGGCACATCTGTAAGTGTATCAGACCCAAAACTGGAACGTAGTGGAAGAGTCAGGATAGTCTAAAAATGAATCCCTAACTAAAAGGAACACACAGGATTACTGTAGATAAAAAAGGTTAAAGAAGAGAAGCTAGAAATCAGTCAATAAATGTCTTAGGGGTTAGCTTAGAGTGACTAGCCTCTGCGTGACTCTTTAAATTTTTCATGTTTGCAGCTTCCAAATTTTCCATGGTGAGAATAATACTTTCGCCTCCAAACCAGAGTGACTTGGGGACACAAAGGTAGAAGTCGATAATTTTCTTTGCCTATGTCTGAATATTTACAGTCAGAGGTAGAAAAGGAGGAGTCTGTCCCTTGTCTAGATGAGGTCAATCCCCAGGTGTGGGATGTCTCCAGGCCTGGTTTAGCCATAAATGTTCCACCAGTAAAGATTTCTCTGAGACCAAATGCTCCCTAGCCCTGGAAAAGACAATATCCCTTAAAACCAGAAGCTCTTGAGGGTCTTAGACCATTAGTTAACAAATACCGAGATACTGGAACTCGAATCAGCTGTGAGTCCCCCTGCAACACCCCAATCTTGCCCGTTCAAAAACCAGATGGATCTTACCGATTCGTCCAGGATCTAAGAGCTGTTAATGAAGCTGTGGTTCCCATCCACCCCATAGTCCCAAACCCATATACCCTCCTATCCCAAGTCCCAGGAAATGCCAAGTACTTCTCAGTCTTGGACCTTCAAGCTGCTTTCTTTTGCATTCCTCTCCATCCTGAATCCCAAAAACTCTTTGCTTTTGAGTGGCGGGACTTGGACACGAGAGACACCATACAACTCTCGACTGGACTCGACTACCCCAAGGGTTTAGGGACAGCCCTCATATCTTTGGGACTTCCTCGGGGAGAGAACTAAGGGAATTAACTTTAACAAACAGTAGTCTAATACAGTATGTGGATGACTTGCTCATAGCTAGGCCAGATTTTACCAGCTCTCAAATGGACACTATTTAAAACGCTAACTTTCCTGTATGAAAAGGGTTATCGAGTATCCCCCAAGTAGGCTCAGATTAGCTTAACCCAAGTAAAATACCTTGGATTTATCATTACGGAGAGGAAAAGAATGCCTGACCCCGAGGGGAGATCCCTCATCTTAAATACCCCGTACCCCCAAACAAAACAACAGCTTAGGGGATTTTTAGGAAGGACCGGGTTTTGCAGGATCTGGATTCCTAATTATGGCAATCTGGCCAGACCCCTATATGAAAATTTAAGGGGGAAAGAGGAAGAGCCACTCGACTGGCATGAGACCTGCAAGGTGGCCTTTAATGCCCTAAAAGAGTCCATCACTACAGCCCCAGCTTTAGGCCTCCCAAACCTGGAGAAGCCTTTTAGACTCTATGTTTCTGAAAGGACAGGAACTGCTCTTGGGGTGTTAGGGCAGAGGATGGGGCCCGTATGACAACCTGTGGCTTATCTCTCAAAATAACTAGATGAGGTGGCCAGAGGGTGGCCCACTTGCCTCCGGGCAGTAGCAGCCACCGCTCTTATGGTTAAGGAGGCATCTAAGCTGACCCTGGGTCAGCCCACCACAGTGTATACGCCTCACCGGGTGCAAGCAGTCTTGGAAACGAAAGGGGACAGGTGGATGACAGGGGGAAGGATCACCCAATACCAAGCCCTCCTCCTTGACACTCCAGAAATAAAGTTGAGGGTCTGCCAGACTTTAAATCCAGCAACCTGACTGCCAGATCCCCCTACCTCCCCTCTGGATCACCAATGCATACAAATCACAGACGAGTTATACTCTTCTCGCCGGGACCTATCAGAGACACCTTTATCTGACCCAGAGGAAAACTGGCACACAGATGGCAGCAGTTTTGTAGAAAAGGGAGAGAGGAAAGCAGGATATGCTGTAGCGAGCCTGGAAGAAACTCAGGAAAGTGGGTCTCTTCCCCCAGACACCTCAGCCCAGAAAGCTGAACTTTTTGCCCTGACAAGAGCTTTGGAGTTAGGAGAAGGAAAGAGGATTAATGTGTGTATGGACTCTAAGTATGCTTTCCTCATTCTGCATGCCCGTGCAGCAATTTGGAAAGAAAGAGGGATGCTCAGTGCCCGAAGCTCTGCTATTAAACACAAAGAGCTCATTCTCAGGCTCCTGGAGGCAGTCAAACTTCCTGCAAAATTAGCTGTCATCCACTGCAAGAGTCACCAAAAGGGGCAAGAAAAAGAGGCTCAGGGAAATAGGAAAGCTGATCAAGAGGCAGGACGAGCTGCCGGGGAAGCTACCTCTGCCACTGCTATCTGCCCCCTTTTCCCCAAGGAAACCCTGACTCCAGATTTTACCCCAGGGGGACATTCCCGATATGCTGAGCGGGGCTGGGAGATTGGCTCACATGGGTGGTTTCAGCCTGATCAGGCCCAAATAATACTCCCTGATTCTCAGGGTTAAAACATAACTAACTCCTTACATAAGAGCGCCCATTTTGGAAAAGATAATCTAGAAATCTTGCTTAAGCCTATTCTCTCCCATCCCCAGTTAGCTAAGGTTGTTAAACAGGTCACACAAAATTGTGACACCTGTCTAAAAAATAACCCAACAACCAGACCTCCTCTAATTACACCTGTCCAACATCGGGGATCATACCCAGGAGCGGACTGGCAAGTAGAATTTACAGCCATGCCCAAGACCCAAGGGTTTTCTTACTTGCTAGTCTTTATTGACACATTCACAGGATGGATCGAAGCGTTCCCTACTGAGACAGAGAGAGCTACAGAAGTCTGTAAAGCTCTGCTGAAGGAGACAGTGCCTAGGTTTGGGCTGCCTCGGTCACTTCAGAGTGACAACGGGCCCTCACTTACAGCCACAATACCCCAGAACCTAGCCACATGCTTAGGCATAAAATACCGGCTCCGCTCATCCTGGAGGCCTCAAGTTTCAGGAAAGGTAGAGAGAGCCAACCAGACTCTTAAAAGGGCTCTGGCTAAGCTATGTCAAGAAAGACATAATAAGTGGACACATATGCTGCCCATAGCCCTCATGAGGCTACGGACATCCCCCAAACGGCCACTATTGTTAAGTCCTTATGAAATGATGTATGGACGTCCATTCTTAACTTCTGATTTGTTTTTTGACGAGGATGCCAATACACTATTAAAACATGTAATTGACCTGGGAAGGTTTCAGCAAGAACTCCAACGGTATGGAGAAGAAACCACAGGAAGACTTGAAAAATCCCCAGGTAAAGCCAGGGGATCAAGTATCAGTAAAGACCTGGCAAGAAAAAGGGAGTCCAAACCAGCTGTCCAAGAAATGGACAGGGCCATATCAGGTTGTTCTAGTGACTTCAACTGCTGTAAAAGTGAAGGGTCTATCTGCCTGGGTCCACAATTCTAGAATAAAACCCTATGGCCTACAGGAGGGGGAGACAGAAACTGAGACTCCAAAGCCAGAGGACAGCTATTCCTGTGAACCTGTTGAAGATCTCAGGCTCTTGTTCAAGCAGAACCCCATCAATCCTGCCTCAGATAAGTAAAATGCATCATATGATGTTCTTCCTCTTTCTAATCATATCTCCCTGTATGGCTAGTGATCTCTCCCTAAACGAGGCATGTTCACTTGCAAACCACACTGCTTCTCAACTTAACCTAACCAGCCCGGGCTGCATCTGCATTAATGACAAAGGTTGGGGGTCTGTCCAACCCATCCCAGGGTATCAATATCAAAGGCCCACCCTTCCAGCCGAACTATGGGCTGTTACTCAGCGCCCCCATGTGGTCGTAATATGGCCTTTTGGGAAAAGGGGGAAAAAAAACTTCATGTCTTGGTACCAGCAACAATTGTCTCTATTTGCCCCCTGGATGACATCTGCAATCCCACCTGAGCCCTTATTTTCTCTCATGACTAACATCCCCCAAGTGACCTTCCCTATCTCTCTAAAAAGCCACTCCCTAACAGGGGTGTCAGTGAGAAATCTAGACGACTCACAATGTGGGGTGACCGTCACTGCTGAAACTGATGGGGAAAACCGGGACAGGCCCTGCAGCTGGGAGACCAGCCGACGCCACCCCCGGCCAGCACCCGCCTGGCCCGGCCCGGGGCGCTTCCCGGACCCCGAGCGGCCTGGCGAGGCTGCGGGAGCTCTGGAGGGGGTTGGGGAGGGGGGTGGCTTGAGCGGGGAGGACGTCTCGGTGCCCTCCCTCCCTGGGCCTCTTCGGCCCCGCCCCCGGTCGGCGGCGCGACGCACCGCCCCCCACCCCCCGCCCCCCACCAGCCGGTCGCCGCTCAGGGTCACGAGGCTCCGGACGTGGGTGGCTTTGGCCCGGGACCGCGGTCCCCGGAGCCTCCTGCGGGCTTAGGGGCAGCCCAGCCGGGGCCCCAGGCGGCCATCCTGCCGGCTGCGCAAACCCCCTGGAGCGCCTCAGCCCCGCCTTTTCGCCCTACCGAGGCCCGCCCTGCCGCCACGCCGCGGGCCAAGCACAGGACCTTCCTGGGAGAGCAGAGGAGCGACAGCCAGGCACACGGACAGGGACTCGCACGCACCCACGCCAGGTGAGACAGAGGCAGACAGATTCGAGGGTTCAGAGAGAGACTGGAAGACAGCGTGTGGGCAGGGGGCGCCTCGGGCAGGATGCCCGGCAGCTACAGAGACCACCCGGCCCTGAGCAGCCAAAGCGATGGGGGCGGGGTTAGGCCACCGAGCAGCGGCGGGCCTGGAGAGGCCCAGGGTGGGAGGACACCTGAGATCTCCGCGCTCCACGCCCCGCCCCCCTCCCCCCAACCCCCTGCACGCATGCCACGCCGGGGCGCTCTGACACTAGCTTCTCTGGAGTTTTGTCACTTGAATTTCTCTCCCTCTGCTCAACTGAGTGATGACAGTGTATTGAACAGCTAGGTCATTTCCAAATAAATTAAGCTTAGTGTTTCACAGGACACCCGGACATGTATGGAGAGACCAGCACGGATGCATGGACACCAACCTTGGTAATTAGACAACCAATGGGAAATTACTGTCTGACTCAGGAGAGAGAAAGAAACCCAAATAGATGGAATGAAATGAACAGAAACACAAACTTTGCAACTCACACCGTAACTCAATTACAAAAAAAGAAAAAACAAAACAAAACAAAACAAAAAAAAAAAAACACTATAACCATTTTAGAAAAACAATAGACCTCTCCATGACCTTTGGGCGGTGAGGAGTTCAAACACACAACAAAAAAAAGCCAACTTTTCCAAGTCGTGAATATGTTAGTTCACACATTGACTTTTACATTGAAATGTGTAACAAATAAACTTAAAATCATTGACTCACTACATAAGCATGGAAGTATTTTAAACTTAAAATATGTTCTATAGTGTTCAGGAAGCACTTGGCACATCTGTAAGTGTATCAGACCCAAAACTGGAACGTAGTGGAAGAGTCAGGATAGTCTAAAAATGAATCCCTAACTAAAAGGAACACACAGGATTACTGTAGATAAAAAAGGTTAAAGAAGAGAAGCTAGAAATCAGTCAATAAATGTCTTAGGGGTTAGCTTAGAGTGACTAGCCTCTGCGTGACTCTTTAAATTTTTCATGTTTGCAGCTTCCAAATTTTCCATGGTGAGAATAATACTTTCGCCTCCAAACCAGAGTGACTTGGGGACACAAAGGTAGAAGTCGATAATTTTCTTTGCCTATGTCTGAATATTTACAGTCAGAGGTAGAAAAGGAGGAGTCTGTCCCTTGTCTAGATGAGGTCAATCCCCAGGTGTGGGATGTCTCCAGGCCTGGTTTAGCCTTAAATGTTCCACCAGTAAAGATTTCTCTGAGACCAAATGCTCCCTAGCCCTGGAAAAGACAATATCCCTTAAAACCAGAAGCTCTTGAGGGTCTTAGACCATTAGTTAACAAATACCGAGATACTGGAACTCGAATCAGCTGTGAGTCCCCCTGCAACACCCCAATCTTGCCCGTTCAAAAACCAGATGGATCTTACCGATTCGTCCAGGATCTAAGAGCTGTTAATGAAGCTGTGGTTCCCATCCACCCCATAGTCCCAAACCCATATACCCTCCTATCCCAAGTCCCAGGAAATGCCAAGTACTTCTCAGTCTTGGACCTTCAAGCTGCTTTCTTTTGCATTCCTCTCCATCCTGAATCCCAAAAACTCTTTGCTTTTGAGTGGCGGGACTTGGACACGAGAGACACCATACAACTCTCGACTGGACTCGACTACCCCAAGGGTTTAGGGACAGCCCTCATAACTTTGGGACTTCCTCGGGGAGAGAACTAAGGGAATTAACTTTAACAAACAGTAGTCTAATACAGTATGTGGATGACTTGCTCATAGCTAGGCCAGATTTTACCAGCTCTCAAATTGACACTATTTAAAACGCTAACTTTCCTGTATGAAAAGGGTTATCGAGTATCCCCCAAGTAGGCTCAGATTAGCTTAACCCAAGTAAAATACCTTGGATTTATCATTACGGAGAGGAAAAGAATGCCTGACCCCGAGGGGAGATCCCTCATCTTAAATACCCCGTACCCCCAAACAAAACAACAGCTTAGGGGATTTTTAGGAAGGACCGGGTTTTGCAGGATCTGGATTCCTAATTATGGCAATCTGGCCAGACCCCTATATGAAAATTTAAGGGGGAAAGAGGAAGAGCCACTCGACTGGCATGAGACCTGCAAGGTGGCCTTTAATGCCCTAAAAGAGTCCATCACTACAGCCCCAGCTTTAGGCCTCCCAAACCTGGAGAAGCCTTTTAGACTCTATGTTTCTGAAAGGACAGGAACTGCTCTTGGGGTGTTAGGGCAGATGATGGGGCCCGTATGACAACCTGTGGCTTATCTCTCAAAATAACTAGATGAGGTGGCCAGAGGGTGGCCCACTTGCCTCCGGGCAGTAGCAGCCACCGCTCTTATGGTTAAGGAGGCATCTAAGCTGACCCTGGGTCAGCCCACCACAGTGTATACGCCTCACCGGGTGCAAGCAGTCTTGGAAACGAAAGGGGACAGGTGGATGACAGGGGGAAGGATCACCCAATACCAAGCCCTCCTCCTTGACACTCCAGAAATAAAGTTGAGGGTCTGCCAGACTTTAAATCCAGCAACCTGACTGCCAGATCCCCCTACCTCCCCTCTGGATCACCAATGCATACAAATCACAGACGAGTTATACTCTTCTCGCCGGGACCTATCAGAGACACCTTTATCTGACCCAGAGGAAAACTGGCACACAGATGGCAGCAGTTTTGTAGAAAAGGGAGAGAGGAAAGCAGGATATGCTATAGCGAGCCTGGAAGAAACTCAGGAAAGTGGGTCTCTTCCCCCAGACACCTCAGCCCAGAAAGCTGAACTTTTTGCCCTGACAAGAGCTTTGGAGTTAGGAGAAGGAAAGAGGATTAATGTGTGTATGGACTCTAAGTATGCTTTCCTCATTCTGCATGCCCGTGCAGCAATTTGGAAAGAAAGAGGGATGCTCAGTGCCCGAAGCTCTGCTATTAAACACAAAGAGCTCATTCTCAGGCTCCTGGAGGCAGTCAAACTTCCTGCAAAATTAGCTGTCATCCACTGCAAGAGTCACCAAAAGGGGCAAGAAAAAGAGGCTCAGGGAAATAGGAAAGCTGATCAAGAGGCAGGACGAGCTGCCGGGGAAGCTACCTCTGCCACTGCTATCTGCCCCCTTTTCCCCAAGGAAACCCTGACTCCAGATTTTACCCCAGGGGGACATTCCCGATATGCTGAGCGGGGCTGGGAGATTGGCTCACATGGGTGGTTTCAGCCTGATCAGGCCCAAATAATACTCCCTGATTCTCAGGGTTAAAACATAACTAACTCCTTACATAAGAGCGCCCATTTTGGAAAAGATAATCTAGAAATCTTGCTTAAGCCTATTCTCTCCCATCCCCAGTTAGCTAAGGTTGTTAAACAGGTCACACAAAATTGTGACACCTGTCTAAAAAATAACCCAACAACCAGACCTCCTCTAATTACACCTGTCCAACATCGGGGATCATACCCAGGAGCGGACTGGCAAGTAGAATTTACAGCCATGCCCAAGACCCAAGGGTTTTCTTACTTGCTAGTCTTTATTGACACATTCACAGGATGGATCGAAGCGTTCCCTACTGAGACAGAGAGAGCTACAGAAGTCTGTAAAGCTCTGCTGAAGGAGACAGTGCCTAGGTTTGGGCTGCCTCGGTCACTTCAGAGTGACAACGGGCCCTCACTTACAGCCACAATACCCCAGAACCTAGCCGCATGCTTAGGCATAAAATACCGGCTCCGCTCATCCTGGAGGCCTCAAGTTTCAGGAAAGGTAGAGAGAGCCAACCAGACTCTTAAAAGGGCTCTGGCTAAGCTATGTCAAGAAAGACATAATAAGTGGACACATATGCTGCCCATAGCCCTCATGAGGCTACGGACATCCCCCAAACGGCCACTATTGTTAAGTCCTTATGAAATGATGCATGGACGTCCATTCTTAACTTCTGATTTGTTTTTTGACGAGGATGCCAATACACTATTAAAACATGTAATTGACCTGGGAAGGTTTCAGCAAGAACTCCAACGGTATGGAGAAGAAACCACAGGAAGACTTGAAAAATCCCCAGGTAAAGCCAGGGGATCAAGTATCAGTAAAGACCTGGCAAGAAAAAGGGAGTCCAAACCAGCTGTCCAAGAAATGGACAGGGCCATATCAGGTTGTTCTAGTGACTTCAACTGCTGTAAAAGTGAAGGGTCTATCTGCCTGGGTCCACAATTCTAGAATAAAACCCTATGGCCTACAGGAGGGGGAGACAGAAACTGAGACTCCAAAGCCAGAGGACAGCTATTCCTGTGAACCTGTTGAAGATCTCAGGCTCTTGTTCAAGCAGAACCCCATCAATCCTGCCTCAGATAAGTAAAATGCATCATATGATGTTCTTCCTCTTTCTAATCATATCTCCCTGTATGGCTAGTGATCTCTCCCTAAACGAGGCATGTTCACTTGCAAACCACACTGCTTCTCAACTTAACCTAACCAGCCCGGGCTGCATCTGCATTAATGACAAAGGTTGGGGGTCTGTCCAACCCATCCCAGGGTATCAATATCAAAGGCCCACCCTTCCAGCCGAACTATGGGCTGTTACTCAGCGCCCCCATGTGGTCGTAATATGGCCTTTTGGGAAAAGGGGGAAAAAAAACTTCATGTCTTGGTACCAGCAACAATTGTCTCTATTTGCCCCCTGGATGACATCTGCAATCCCACCTGAGCCCTTATTTTCTCTCATGACTAACATCCCCCAAGTGACCTTCCCTATCTCTCTAAAAAGCCACTCCCTAACAGGGGTGTCAGTGAGAAATCTAGACGACTCACAATGTGGGGTGACCGTCACTGCTGAAACTGATGGGGAAAACCGGGACAGGCCCTGCAGCTGGGAGACCAGCCGACGCCACCCCCGGCCAGCACCCGCCTGGCCCGGCCCGGGGCGCTTCCCGGACCCCGAGCGGCCTGGCGAGGCTGCGGGAGCTCTGGAGGGGGTTGGGGAGGGGGGTGGCTTGAGCGGGGAGGACGTCTCGGTGCCCTCCCTCCCTGGGCCTCTTCGGCCCCGCCCCCGGTCGGCGGCGCGACGCACCGCCCCCCACCCCCCGCCCCCCACCAGCCGGTCGCCGCTCAGGGTCACGAGGCTCCGGACGTGGGTGGCTTTGGCCCGGGACCGCGGTCCCCGGAGCCTCCTGCGGGCTTAGGGGCAGCCCAGCCGGGGCCCCAGGCGGCCATCCTGCCGGCTGCGCAAACCCCCTGGAGCGCCTCAGCCCCGCCTTTTCGCCCTACCGAGGCCCGCCCTGCCGCCACGCCGCGGGCCAAGCACAGGACCTTCCTGGGAGAGCAGAGGAGCGACAGCCAGGCACACGGACAGGGACTCGCACGCACCCACGCCAGGTGAGACAGAGGCAGACAGATTCGAGGGTTCAGAGAGAGACTGGAAGACAGCGTGTGGGCAGGGGGCGCCTCGGGCAGGATGCCCGGCAGCTACAGAGACCACCCGGCCCTGAGCAGCCAAAGCGATGGGGGCGGGGTTAGGCCACCGAGCAGCGGCGGGCCTGGAGAGGCCCAGGGTGGGAGGACACCTGAGATCTCCGCGCTCCGCGCCCCGCCCCCCTCCCCCCAACCCCCTGCACGCATGCCACGCCGGGGCGCTCTGACACTAGCTTCTCTGGAGTTTTGTCACTTGAATTTCTCTCCCTCTGCTCAACTGAGTGATGACAGTGTATTGAACAGCTAGGTCATTTCCAAATAAATTAAGCTTAGTGTTTCACAGGACACCCGGACATGTATGGAGAGACCAGCACGGATGCATGGACACCAACCTTGGTAATTAGACAACCAATGGGAAATTACTGTCTGACTCAGGAGAGAGAAAGAAACCCAAATAGATGGAATGAAATGAACAGAAACACAAACTTTGCAACTCACACCGTAACTCAATTACAAAAAAAGAAAAAACAAAACAAAACAAAACAAAAAAAAAAAAACACTATAACCATTTTAGAAAAACAATAGACCTCTCCATGACCTTTGGGCGGTGAGGAGTTCAAACACACAACAAAAAAAAGCCAACTTTTCCAAGTCGTGAATATGTTAGTTCACACATTGACTTTTACATTGAAATGTGTAACAAATAAACTTAAAATCATTGACTCACTACATAAGCATGGAAGTATTTTAAACTTAAAATATGTTCTATAGTGTTCAGGAAGCACTTGGCACATCTGTAAGTGTATCAGACCCAAAACTGGAACGTAGTGGAAGAGTCAGGATAGTCTAAAAATGAATCCCTAACTAAAAGGAACACACAGGATTACTGTAGATAAAAAAGGTTAAAGAAGAGAAGCTAGAAATCAGTCAATAAATGTCTTAGGGGTTAGCTTAGAGTGACTAGCCTCTGCGTGACTCTTTAAATTTTTCATGTTTGCAGCTTCCAAATTTTCCATGGTGAGAATAATACTTTCGCCTCCAAACCAGAGTGACTTGGGGACACAAAGGTAGAAGTCGATAATTTTCTTTGCCTATGTCTGAATATTTACAGTCAGAGGTAGAAAAGGAGGAGTCTGTCCCTTGTCTAGATGAGGTCAATCCCCAGGTGTGGGATGTCTCCAGGCCTGGTTTAGCCTTAAATGTTCCACCAGTAAAGATTTCTCTGAGACCAAATGCTCCCTAGCCCTGGAAAAGACAATATCCCTTAAAACCAGAAGCTCTTGAGGGTCTTAGACCATTAGTTAACAAATACCGAGATACTGGAACTCGAATCAGCTGTGAGTCCCCCTGCAACACCCCAATCTTGCCCGTTCAAAAACCAGATGGATCTTACCGATTCGTCCAGGATCTAAGAGCTGTTAATGAAGCTGTGGTTCCCATCCACCCCATAGTCCCAAACCCATATACCCTCCTATCCCAAGTCCCAGGAAATGCCAAGTACTTCTCAGTCTTGGACCTTCAAGCTGCTTTCTTTTGCATTCCTCTCCATCCTGAATCCCAAAAACTCTTTGCTTTTGAGTGGCGGGACTTGGACACGAGAGACACCATACAACTCTCGACTGGACTCGACTACCCCAAGGGTTTAGGGACAGCCCTCATATCTTTGGGACTTCCTCGGGGAGAGAACTAAGGGAATTAACTTTAACAAACAGTAGTCTAATACAGTATGTGGATGACTTGCTCATAGCTAGGCCAGATTTTACCAGCTCTCAAATGGACACTATTTAAAACGCTAACTTTCCTGTATGAAAAGGGTTATCGAGTATCCCCCAAGTAGGCTCAGATTAGCTTAACCCAAGTAAAATACCTTGGATTTATCATTACGGAGAGGAAAAGAATGCCTGACCCCGAGGGGAGATCCCTCATCTTAAATACCCCGTACCCCCAAACAAAACAACAGCTTAGGGGATTTTTAGGAAGGACCGGGTTTTGCAGGATCTGGATTCCTAATTATGGCAATCTGGCCAGACCCCTATATGAAAATTTAAGGGGGAAAGAGGAAGAGCCACTCGACTGGCATGAGACCTGCAAGGTGGCCTTTAATGCCCTAAAAGGGTCCATCACTACAGCCCCAGCTTTAGGCCTCCCAAACCTGGAGAAGCCTTTTAGACTCTATGTTTCTGAAAGGACAGGAACTGCTCTTGGGGTGTTAGGGCAGATGATGGGGCCCGTATGACAACCTGTGGCTTATCTCTCAAAATAACTAGATGAGGTGGCCAGAGGGTGGCCCACTTGCCTCCGGGCAGTAGCAGCCACCGCTCTTATGGTTAAGGAGGCATCTAAGCTGACCCTGGGTCAGCCCACCACAGTGTATACGCCTCACCGGGTGCAAGCAGTCTTGGAAACGAAAGGGGACAGGTGGATGACAGGGGGAAGGATCACCCAATACCAAGCCCTCCTCCTTGACACTCCAGAAATAAAGTTGAGGGTCTGCCAGACTTTAAATCCAGCAACCTGACTGCCAGATCCCCCTACCTCCCCTCTGGATCACCAATGCATACAAATCACAGACGAGTTATACTCTTCTCGCCGGGACCTATCAGAGACACCTTTATCTGACCCAGAGGAAAACTGGCACACAGATGGCAGCAGTTTTGTAGAAAAGGGAGAGAGGAAAGCAGGATATGCTGTAGCGAGCCTGGAAGAAACTCAGGAAAGTGGGTCTCTTCCCCCAGACACCTCAGCCCAGAAAGCTGAACTTTTTGCCCTGACAAGAGCTTTGGAGTTAGGAGAAGGAAAGAGGATTAATGTGTGTATGGACTCTAAGTATGCTTTCCTCATTCTGCATGCCCGTGCAGCAATTTGGAAAGAAAGAGGGATGCTCAGTGCCCGAAGCTCTGCTATTAAACACAAAGAGCTCATTCTCAGGCTCCTGGAGGCAGTCAAACTTCCTGCAAAATTAGCTGTCATCCACTGCAAGAGTCACCAAAAGGGGCAAGAAAAAGAGGCTCAGGGAAATAGGAAAGCTGATCAAGAGGCAGGACGAGCTGCCGGGGAAGCTACCTCTGCCACTGCTATCTGCCCCCTTTTCCCCAAGGAAACCCTGACTCCAGATTTTACCCCAGGGGGACATTCCCGATATGCTGAGCGGGGCTGGGAGATTGGCTCACATGGGTGGTTTCAGCCTGATCAGGCCCAAATAATACTCCCTGATTCTCAGGGTTAAAACATTACTAACTCCTTACATAAGAGCGCCCATTTTGGAAAAGATAATCTAGAAATCTTGCTTAAGCCTATTCTCTCCCATCCCCAGTTAGCTAAGGTTGTTAAACAGGTCACAAAAAATTGTGACACCTGTCTAAAAAATAACCCAACAACCAGACCTCCTCTAATTACACCTGTCCAACATCGGGGATCATACCCAGGAGCGGACTGGCAAGTAGAATTTACAGCCATGCCCAAGACCCAAGGGTTTTCTTACTTGCTAGTCTTTATTGACACATTCACAGGATGGATCGAAGCGTTCCCTACTGAGACAGAGAGAGCTACAGAAGTCTGTAAAGCTCTGCTGAAGGAGATAGTGCCTAGGTTTGGGCTGCCTCGGTCACTTCAGAGTGACAACGGGCCCTCACTTACAGCCACAATACCCCAGAACCTAGCCGCATGCTTAGGCATAAAATACCGGCTCCGCTCATCCTGGAGGCCTCAGGTTTCAGGAAAGGTAGAGAGAGCCAACCAGACTCTTAAAAGGGCTCTGGCTAAGCTATGTCAAGAAAGACATAATAAGTGGACACATATGCTGCCCATAGCCCTCATGAGGCTACGGACATCCCCCAAACGGCCACTATTGTTAAGTCCTTATGAAATGATGTATGGACGTCCATTCTTAACTTCTGATTTGTTTTTTGACGAGGATGCCAATACACTCTTAAAACATGTAATTGACCTGGGAAGGTTTCAGCAAGAACTCCAACGGTATGGAGAAGAAACCACAGGAAGACTTGAAAAATCCCCAGGTAAAGCCAGGGGATCAAGTATCAGTAAAGACCTGGCAAGAAAAAGGGAGTCCAAACCAGCTGTCCAAGAAATGGACAGGGCCATATCAGGTTGTTCTAGTGACTTCAACTGCTGTAAAAGTGAAGGGTCTATCTGCCTGGGTCCACAATTCTAGAATAAAACCCTATGGCCTACAGGAGGGGGAGACAGAAACTGAGACTCCAAAGCCAGAGGACAGCTATTCCTGTGAACCTGTTGAAGATCTCAGGCTCTTGTTCAAGCAGAACCCCATCAATCCTGCCTCAGATAAGTAAAATGCATCATATGATGTTCTTCCTCTTTCTAATCATATCTCCCTGTATGGCTATTGATCTCTCCCTAAACGAGGCATGTTCACTTGCAAACCACACTGCTTCTCAACTTAACCTAACCAGCCCGGGCTGCATCTGCATTAATGACAAAGGTTGGGGGTCTGTCCAACCCATCCCAGGGTATCAATATCAAAGGCCCACCCTTCCAGCCGAACTATGGGCTGTTACTCAGCGCCCCCATGTGGTCGTAATATGGCCTTTTGGGAAAAGAGGGAAAAAAAACTTCATGTCTTGGTACCAACAACAATTGTCTCTATTTGCCCCCTGGATGACATCTGCAATCCCACCTGAGCCCTTATTTTCTCTCATGACTAACATCCCCCAAGTGACCTTCCCTATCTCTCTAAAAAGCCACTCCCTAACAGGGGTGTCAGTGAGAAATCTAGACGACTCACAATGTGGGGTGACCGTCACTGCTGAAACTGATGGGGAAAACCGGGACAGGCCCTGCAGCTGGGAGACCAGCCGACGCCACCCCCGGCCAGCACCCGCCTGGCCCGGCCCGGGGCGCTTCCCGGACCCCGAGCGGCCTGGCGAGGCTGCGGGAGCTCTGGAGGGGGTTGGGGAGGGGGGTGGCTTGAGCGGGGAGGACGTCTCGGTGCCCTCCCTCCCTGGGCCTCTTCGGTCGCCGCTCAGGGTCACGAGGCTCCGGACGTGGGTGGCTTTGGCCCGGGACCGCGGTCCCCGGAGCCTCCTGCGGGCTTAGGGGCAGCCCAGCCGGGGCCCCAGGCGGCCATCCTGCCGGCTGCGCAAACCCCCTGGAGCGCCTCAGCCCCGCCTTTTCGCCCTACCGAGGCCCGCCCTGCCGCCACGCCGCGGGCCAAGCACAGGACCTTCCTGGGAGAGCAGAGGAGCGACAGCCAGGCACACGGACAGGGACTCGCACGCACCCACGCCAGGTGAGACAGAGGCAGAAAGATTCGAGGGTTCAGAGAGAGACTGGAAGACAGCGTGTGGGCAGGGGGCGCCTCGGGCAGGATGCCCGGCAGCTACAGAGACCACCCGGCCCTGAGCAGCCAAAGCGATGGGGGCGGGGTTAGGCCACCGAGCAGAGGCGGGCCTGGAGAGGCCCAGGGTGGGAGGACACCTGAGATCTCCGCGCTCCGCGCCCCGCCCCCCTCCCCCCAACCCCCTGCACGCATGCCACGCCGGGGCGCTCTGACACTAGCTTCTCTGGAGTTTTGTCACTTGAATTTCTCTCCCTCTGCTCAACTGAGTGATGACAGTGTATTGAACAGCTAGGTCATTTCCAAATAAATTAAGCTTAGTGTTTCACAGGACACCCGGACATGTATGGAGAGACCAGCACGGATGCATGGACACTAACCTTGGTAATTAGACAACCAATGGGAAATTACTGTCTGACTCAGGAGAGAGAAAGAAACCCAAATAGATGGAATGAAATGAACAGAAACACAAACTTTGCAACTCACACCGTAACTCAATTACAAAAAAAGAAAAAACAAAACAAAAAAAAAACAAAAAAAAACACTATAACCATTTTAGAAAAACAATAGACCTCTCCATGACCTTTGGGCGGTGAGGAGTTCAAACACACAACAAAAAAAAGCCAACTTTTCCAAGTCGTGAATATGTTAGTTCACACATTGACTTTTACATTGAAATGTGTAACAAATAAACTTAAAATCATTGACTCACTACATAAGCATGGAAGTATTTTAAACTTAAAATATGTTCTATAGTGTTCAGGAAGCACTTGGCACATCTGTAAGTGTATCAGACCCAAAACTGGAACGTAGTGGAAGAGTCAGGATAGTCTAAAAATGAATCCCTAACTAAAAGGAACACACAGGATTACTGTAGATAAAAAAGGTTAAAGAAGAGAAGCTAGAAATCAGTCAATAAATGTCTTAGGGGTTAGCTTAGAGTGACTAGCCTCTGCGTGACTCTTTAAATTTTTCATGTTTGCAGCTTCCAAATTTTCCATGGTGAGAATAATACTTTCGCCTCCAAACCAGAGTGACTTGGGGACACAAAGGTAGAAGTCGATAATTTTCTTTGCCTATGTCTGAATATTTACAGTCAGAGGTAGAAAAGGAGGAGTCTGTCCCTTGTCTAGATGAGGTCAATCCCCAGGTGTGGGATGTCTCCAGGCCTGGTTTAGCCATAAATGTTCCACCAGTAAAGATTTCTCTGAGACCAAATGCTCCCTAGCCCTGGAAAAGACAATATCCCTTAAAACCAGAAGCTCTTGAGGGTCTTAGACCATTAGTTAACAAATACCGAGATACTGGAACTCGAATCAGCTGTGAGTCCCCCTGCAACACCCCAATCTTGCCCGTTCAAAAACCAGATGGATCTTACCGATTCGTCCAGGATCTAAGAGCTGTTAATGAAGCTGTGGTTCCCATCCACCCCATAGTCCCAAACCCATATACCCTCCTATCCCAAGTCCCAGGAAATGCCAAGTACTTCTCAGTCTTGGACCTTCAAGCTGCTTTCTTTTGCATTCCTCTCCATCCTGAATCCCAAAAACTCTTTGCTTTTGAGTGGCGGGACTTGGAAACAAGAGAGACCATACAACTCTCGACTGGACTCGACTACCCCAAGGGTTTAGGGACAGCCCTCATATCTTTGGGACTTCCTCGGGGAGAGAACTAAGGGAATTAACTTTAACAAACAGTAGTCTAATACAGTATGTGGATGACTTGCTCATAGCTAGGCCAGATTTTACCAGCTCTCAAATGGACACTATTTAAAACGCTAACTTTCCTGTATGAAAAGGGTTATCGAGTATCCCCCAAGTAGGCTCAGATTAGCTTAACCCAAGTAAAATACCTTGGATTTATGATTACGGAGAGGAAAAGAATGCCTGACCCCGAGGGGAGATCCCTCATCTTAAATACCCCGTACCCCCAAACAAAACAACAGCTTAGGGGATTTTTAGGAAGGACCGGGTTTTGCAGGATCTGGATTCCTAATTAAGGCAATCTGGCCAGACCCCTATATGAAAATTTAAGGGGGAAAGAGGAAGAGCCACTCGACTGGCATGAGACCTGCAAGGTGGCCTTTAATGCCCTAAAAGAGTCCATCACTACAGCCCCAGCTTTAGGCCTCCCAAACCTGGAGAAGCCTTTTAGACTCTATGTTTCTGAAAGGACAGGAACTGCTCTTGGGGTGTTAGGGCAGATGATGGGGCCCGTATGACAACCTGTGGCTTATCTCTCAAAATAACTAGATGAGGTGGCCAGAGGGTGGCCCACTTGCCTCCGGGCAGTAGCAGCCACCGCTCTTATGGTTAAGGAGGCATCTAAGCTGACCCTGGGTCAGCCCACCACAGTGTATACGCCTCACCGGGTGCAAGCAGTCTTGGAAACGAAAGGGGACAGGTGGATGACAGGGGGAAGGATCACCCAATACCAAGCCCTCCTCCTTGACACTCCAGAAATAAAGTTGAGGGTCTGCCAGACTTTAAATCCAGCAACCTGACTGCCAGATCCCCCTACCTCCCCTCTGGATCACCAATGCATACAAATCACAGACGAGTTATACTCTTCTCGCCGGGACCTATCAGAGACACCTTTATCTGACCCAGAGGAAAACAGGCACACAGATGGCAGCAGTTTTGTAGAAAAGGGAGAGAGGAAAGCAGGATATGCTGTAGCGAGCCTGGAAGAAACTCAGGAAAGTGGGTCTCTTCCCCCAGACACCTCAGCCCAGAAAGCTGAACTTTTTGCCCTGACAAGAGCTTTGGAGTTAGGAGAAGGAAAGAGGATTAATGTGTGTATGGACTCTAAGTATGCTTTCCTCATTCTGCATGCCCGTGCAGCAATTTGGAAAGAAAGAGGGATGCTCAGTGCCCGAAGCTCTGCTATTAAACACAAAGAGCTCATTCTCAGGCTCCTGGAGGCAGTCAAACTTCCTGCAAAATTAGCTGTCATCCACTGCAAGAGTCACCAAAAGGGGCAAGAAAAAGAGGCTCAGGGAAATAGGAAAGCTGATCAAGAGGCAGGACGAGCTGCCGGGGAAGCTACCTCTGCCACTGCTATCTGCCCCCTTTTCCCCAAGGAAACCCTGACTCCAGATTTTACCCCAGGGGGACATTCCCGATATGCTGAGCGGGGCTGGGAGATTGGCTCACATGGGTGGTTTCAGCCTGATCAGGCCCAAATAATACTCCCTGATTCTCAGGGTTAAAACATTACTAACTCCTTACATAAGAGCGCCCATTTTGGAAAAGATAACCTAGAAATCTTGCTTAAGCCTATTCTCTCCCATCCCCAGTTAGCTAAGGTGGTTAAACAGGTCACACAAAATTGTGACACCTGTCTAAAAAATAACCCAACAACCAGACCTCCTCTAATTACACCTGTCCAACATCGGGGATCATACCCAGGAGCGGACTGGCAAGTAGAATTTACAGCCATGCCCAAGACCCAAGGGTTTTCTTACTTGCTAGTCTTTATTGACACATTCACAGGATGGATCGAAGCGTTCCCTACTGAGACAGAGAGAGCTACAGAAGTCTGTAAAGCTCTGCTGAAGGAGATAGTGCCTAGGTTTGGGCTGCCTCGGTCACTTCAGAGTGACAACGGGCCCTCACTTACAGCCACAATGCCCCAGAACCTAGCCGCATGCTTAGGCATAAAATACCGGCTCCGCTCATCCTGGAGGCCTCAAGCTTCAGGAAAGGTAGAGAGAGCCAACCAGACTCTTAAAAGGGCTCTGGCTAAGCTATGTCAAGAAAGACATAATAAGTGGACACATATGCTGCCCATAGCCCTCATGAGGCTACGGACATCCCCCAAACGGCCACTATTGTTAAGTCCTTATGAAATGATGTATGGACGTCCATTCTTAACTTCTGATTTGTTTTTTGACGAGGATGCCAATACACTATTAAAACATGTAATTGACCTGGGAAGGTTTCAGCAAGAACTCCAACGGTATGGAGAACAAACCACAGGAAGACTTGAAAAATCCCCAGGTAAAGCCAGGGGATCAAGTATCAGTAAAGACCTGGCAAGGAAAAGGGAGTCCAAACCAGCTGTCCGAGAAATGGACAGGGCCATATCAGGTTGTTCTAGTGACTTCAACTGCTGTAAAAGTGAAGGGTCTATCTGCCTGGGTCCACAATTCTAGAATAAAACCCTATGGCCTACAGGAGGGGGAGACAGAAACTGAGACTCCAAAGCCAGAGGACAGCTATTCCTGTGAACCTGTTGAAGATCTCAGGCTCTTGTTCAAGCAGAACCCCATCAATCCTGCCTCAGATAAGTAAAATGCATCATATGATGTTCTTCCTCTTTCTAATCATATCTCCCTGTATGGCTAGTGATCTCTCCCTAAACGAGGCATGTTCACTTGCAAACCACACTGCTTCTCAACTTAACCTAACCAGCCCGGGCTGCATCTGCATTAATGACAAAGGTTGGGGGTCTGTCCAACCCATCCCAGGGTATCAATATCAAAGGCCCACCCTTCCAGCCGAACTATGGGCTGTTACTCAGCGCCCCCATGTGGTCGTAATATGGCCTTTTGGGAAAAGGGGGGAAAAAAACTTCATGTCTTGGTACCAGCAACAATTGTCTCTATTTGCCCCCTGGATGACATCTGCAATCCCACCTGAGCCCTTATTTTCTCTCATGACTAACATCCCCCAAGTGACCTTCCCTATCTCTCTAAAAAGCCACTCCCTAACAGGGGTGTCAGTGAGAAATCTAGACGACTCACAATGTGGGGTGACCGTCACTGCTGAAACTGATGGGGAAAACCGGGACAGGCCCTGCAGCTGGGAGACCAGCCGACGCCACCCCCGGCCAGCACCCGCCTGGCCCGGCCCGGGGCGCTTCCCGGACCCCGAGCGGCCTGGCGAGGCTGCGGGAGCTCTGGAGGGGGTTGGGGAGGGGGGTGGCTTGAGCGGGGAGGACGTCTCGGTGCCCTCCCTCCCTGGGCCTCTTCGGCCCCGCCCCCGGTCGGCGGCGCGACGCACCGCCCCCCACCCCCCGCCCCCCACCAGCCGGTCGCCGCTCAGGGTCACGAGGCTCCGGACGTGGGTGGCTTTGGCCCGGGACCGCGGTCCCCGGAGCCTCCTGCGGGCTTAGGGGCAGCCCAGCCGGGGCCCCAGGCGGCCATCCTGCCGGCTGCGCAAACCCCCTGGAGCGCCTCAGCCCCGCCTTTTCGCCCTACCGAGGCCCGCCCTGCCGCCACGCCGCGGGCCAAGCACAGGACCTTCCTGGGAGAGCAGAGGAGCGACAGCCAGGCACACGGACAGGGACTCGCACGCACCCACGCCAGGTGAGACAGAGGCAGACAGATTCGAGGGTTCAGAGAGAGACTGGAAGACAGCGTGTGGGCAGGGGGCGCCTCGGGCAGGATGCCCGGCAGCTACAGAGACCACCCGGCCCTGAGCAGCCAAAGTGATGGGGGCGGGGTTAGGCCACCGAGCAGCCGCGGGCCTGGAGAGGCCCAGGGTGGGAGGACACCTGAGATCTCCGCGCTCCGCGCCCCGCCCCCCTCCCCCCAACCCCCTGCACGCATGCCACGCCGGGGCGCTCTGACACTAGCTTCTCTGGAGTTTTGTCACTTGAATTTCTCTCCCTCTGCTCAACTGAGTGATGACAGTGTATTGAACAGCTAGGTCATTTCCAAATAAATTAAGCTTAGTGTTTCACAGGACACCCGGACATGTATGGAGAGACCAGCACGGATGCATGGACACTAACCTTGGTAATTAGACAACCAATGGGAAATTACTGTCTGACTCAGGAGAGAGAAAGAAACCCAAATAGATGGAATGAAATGAACAGAAACACAAACTTTGCAACTCACACCGTAACTCAATTACAAAAAAAGAAAAAACAAAACAAAACAAAACAAAAAAAAAACACTATAACCATTTTAGAAAAACAATAGACCTCTCCATGACCTTTGGGCGGTGAGGAGTTCAAACACACAACAAAAAAAAGCCAACTTTTCCAAGTCGTGAATATGTTAGTTCACACATTGACTTTTACATTGAAATGTGTAACAAATAAACTTAAAATCATTGACTCACTACATAAGCATGGAAGTATTTTAAACTTAAAATATGTTCTATAGTGTTCAGGAAGCACTTGGCACATCTGTAAGTGTATCAGACCCAAAACTGGAACGTAGTGGAAGAGTCAGGATAGTCTAAAAATGAATCCCTAACTAAAAGGAACACACAGGATTACTGTAGATAAAAAAGGTTAAAGAAGAGAAGCTAGAAATCAGTCAATAAATGTCTTAGGGGTTAGCTTAGAGTGACTAGCCTCTGCGTGACTCTTTAAATTTTTCATGTTTGCAGCTTCCAAATTTTCCATGGTGAGAATAATACTTTCGCCTCCAAACCAGAGTGACTTGGGGACACAAAGGTAGAAGTCGATAATTTTCTTTGCCTATGTCTGAATATTTACAGTCAGAGGTAGAAAAGGAGGAGTCTGTCCCTTGTCTAGATGAGGTCAATCCCCAGGTGTGGGATGTCTCCAGGCCTGGTTTAGCCATAAATGTTCCACCAGTAAAGATTTCTCTGAGACCAAATGCTCCCTAGCCCTGGAAAAGACAATATCCCTTAAAACCAGAAGCTCTTGAGGGTCTTAGACCATTAGTTAACAAATACCGAGATACTGGAACTCGAATCAGCTGTGAGTCCCCCTGCAACACCCCAATCTTGCCCGTTCAAAAACCAGATGGATCTTACCGATTCGTCCAGGATCTAAGAGCTGTTAATGAAGCTGTGGTTCCCATCCACCCCATAGTCCCAAACCCATATACCCTCCTATCCCAAGTCCCAGGAAATGCCAAGTACTTCTCAGTCTTGGACCTTCAAGCTGCTTTCTTTTGCATTCCTCTCCATCCTGAATCCCAAAAACTCTTTGCTTTTGAGTGGCGGGACTTGGACACGAGAGACACCATACAACTCTCGACTGGACTCGACTACCCCAAGGGTTTAGGGACAGCCCTCATATCTTTGGGACTTCCTCGGGGAGAGAACTAAGGGAATTAACTTTAACAAACAGTAGTCTAATACAGTATGTGGATGACTTGCTCATAGCTAGGCCAGATTTTACCAGCTCTCAAATGGACACTATTTAAAACGCTAACTTTCCTGTATGAAAAGGGTTATCGAGTATCCCCCAAGTAGGCTCAGATTAGCTTAACCCAAGTAAAATACCTTGGATTTATCATTACGGAGAGGAAAAGAATGCCTGACCCCGAGGGGAGATCCCTCATCTTAAATACCCCGTACCCCCAAACAAAACAACAGCTTAGGGGATTTTTAGGAAGGACCGGGTTTTGCAGGATCTGGATTCCTAATTATGGCAATCTGGCCAGACCCCTATATGAAAATTTAAGGGGGAAAGAGGAAGAGCCACTCGACTGGCATGAGACCTGCAAGGTGGCCTTTAATGCCCTAAAAGGGTCCATCACTACAGCCCCAGCTTTAGGCCTCCCAAACCTGGAGAAGCCTTTTAGACTCTATGTTTCTGAAAGGACAGGAACTGCTCTTGGGGTGTTAGGGCAGATGATGGGGCCCGTATGACAACCTGTGGCTTATCTCTCAAAATAACTAGATGAGGTGGCCAGAGGGTGGCCCACTTGCCTCCGGGCAGTAGCAGCCACCTCTCTTATGGTTAAGGAGGCATCTAAGCTGACCCTGGGTCAGCCCACCACAGTGTATACGCCTCACCGGGTGCAAGCAGTCTTGGAAACGAAAGGGGACAGGTGGATGACAGGGGGAAGGATCACCCAATACCAAGCCCTCCTCCTTGACACTCCAGAAATAAAGTTGAGGGTCTGCCAGACTTTAAATCCAGCAACCTGACTGCCAGATCCCCCTACCTCCCCTCTGGATCACCAATGCATACAAATCACAGACGAGTTATACTCTTCTCGCCGGGACCTATCAGAGACACCTTTATCTGACCCAGAGGAAAACTGGCACACAGATGGCAGCAGTTTTGTAGAAAAGGGAGAGAGGAAAGCAGGATATGCTGTAGCGAGCCTGGAAGAAACTCAGGAAAGTGGGTCTCTTCCCCCAGACACCTCAGCCCAGAAAGCTGAACTTTTTGCCCTGACAAGAGCTTTGGAGTTAGGAGAAGGAAAGAGGATTAATGTGTGTATGGACTCTAAGTATGCTTTCCTCATTCTGCATGCCCGTGAAGCAATTTGGAAAGATAGAGGGATGCTCAGTGCCCGAAGCTCTGCTATTAAACACAAAGAGCTCATTCTCAGGCTCCTGGAGGCAGTCAAACTTCCTGCAAAATTAGCTGTCATCCACTGCAAGAGTCACCAAAAGGGGCAAGAAAAAGAGGCTCAGGGAAATAGGAAAGCTGATCAAGAGGCAGGACGAGCTGCCGGGGAAGCTACCTCTGCCACTGCTATCTGCCCCCTTTTCCCCAAGGAAACCCTGACTCCAGATTTTACCCCAGGGGGACATTCCCGATATGCTGAGCGGGGCTGGGAGATTGGCTCACATGGGTGGTTTCAGCCTGATCAGGCCCAAATAATACTCCCTGATTCTCAGGTTTAAAACATAACTAACTCCTTACATAAGAGCGCCCATTTTGGAAAAGATAATCTAGAAATCTTGCTTAAGCCTATTCTCTCCCATCCCCAGTTAGCTAAGGTTGTTAAACAGGTCACACAAAATTGTGACACCTGTCTAAAAAATAACCCAACAACCAGACCTCCTCTAATTACACCTGTCCAACATCGGGGATCATACCCAGGAGCGGACTGCCAAGTAGAATTTACAGCCATGCCCAAGACCCAAGGGTTTTCTTACTTGCTAGTCTTTATTGACACATTCACAGGATGGATCGAAGCGTTCCCTACTGAGACAGAGAGAGCTACAGAAGTCTGTAAAGCTCTGCTGAAGGAGACAGTGCCTAGGTTTGGGCTGCCTCGGTCACTTCAGAGTGACAACGGGCCCTCACTTACAGCCACGATACCCCAGAACCTAGCCGCATGCTTAGGCATAAAATACCGGCTCCGCTCATCCTGGAGGCCTCAAGTTTCAGGAAAGGTAGAGAGAGCCAACCAGACTCTTAAAAGGGCTCTGGCTAAGCTATGTCAAGAAAGACATAATAAGTGGACACATATGCTGCCCATAGCCCTCATGAGGCTACGGACATCCCCCAAACGGCCACTATTGTTAAGTCCTTATGAAATGATGTATGGACGTCCATTCTTAACTTCTGATTTGTTTTTTGACGAGGATGCCAATACACTCTTAAAACATGTAATTGACCTGGGAAGGTTTCAGCAAGAACTCCAACGGTATGGAGAAGAAACCACAGGAAGACTTGAAAAATCCCCAGGTAAAGCCAGGGGATCAAGTATCAGTAAAGACCTGGCAAGAAAAAGGGAGTCCAAACCAGCTGTCCGAGAAATGGACAGGGCCATATCAGGTTGTTCTAGTGACTTCAACTGCTGTAAAAGTGAAGGGTCTATCTGCCTGGGTCCACAATTCTAGAATAAAACCCTATGGCCTACAGGAGGGGGAGACAGAAACTGAGACTCCAAAGCCAGAGGACAGCTATTCCTGTGAACCTGTTGAAGATCTCAGGCTCTTGTTCAAGCAGAACCCCATCAATCCTGCCTCAGATAAGTAAAATGCATCATATGATGTTCTTCCTCTTTCTAATCATATCTCCCTGTATGGCTATTGATCTCTCCCTAAACGAGGCATGTTCACTTGCAAACCACACTGCTTCTCAACTCAACCTAACCAGCCCGGGCTGCATCTGCATTAATGACAAAGGTTGGGGGTCTGTCCAACCCATCCCAGGGTATCAATATCAAAGGCCCACCCTTCCAGCCGAACTATGGGCTGTTACTCAGCGCCCCCATGTGGTCGTAATATGGCCTTTTGGGAAAAGGGGGAAAAAAAACTTCATGTCTTGGTACCAGCAACAACTGTCTCTATTTACCCCCTGGATGACATCTGCAATCCCACCTGAGCCCTTATTTTCTCTCATGACTAACATCCCCCAAGTGACCTTCCCTATCTCTCTAAAAAGCCACTCCCTAACAGGGGTGTCAGTGAGAAATCTAGACGACTCACAATGTGGGGTGACCGTCACTGCTGAAACTGATGGGGAAAACCGGGACAGGCCCTGCAGCTGGGAGACCAGCCGACGCCACCCCCGGCCAGCACCCGCCTGGCCCGGCCCGGGGCGCTTCCCGGACCCCGAGCGGCCTGGCGAGGCTGCGGGAGCTCTGGAGGGGGTTGGGGAGGGGGGTGGCTTGAGCGGGGAGGACGTCTCGGTGCCCTCCCTCCCTGGGCCTCTTCGGCCCCGCCCCCGGTCGGCGGCGCGACGCACCGCCCCCCACCCCCCGCCCCCCACCAGCCGGTCGCCGCTCTGGGTCACGAGGCTCCGGACGTGGGTGGCTTTGGCCCGGGACCGCGGTCCCCGGAGCCTCCTGCGGGCTTAGGGGCAGCCCAGCCGGGGCCCCAGGCGGCCATCCTGCCGGCTGCGCAAACCCCCTGGAGCGCCTCAGCCCCGCCTTTTCGCCCTACCGAGGCCCGCCCTGCCGCCACGCCGCGGGCCAAGCACAGGACCTTCCTGGGAGAGCAGAGGAGCGACAGCCAGGCACACGGACAGGGACTCGCACGCACCCACGCCAGGTGAGACAGAGGCAGAAAGATTCGAGGGTTCAGAGAGAGACTGGAAGACAGCGTGTGGGCAGGGGGCGCCTCGGGCAGGATGCCCGGCAGCTACAGAGACCACCCGGCCCTGAGCAGCCAAAGCGATGGGGGCGGGGTTAGGCCACCGAGCAGAGGCGGGCCTGGAGAGGCCCAGGGTGGGAGGACACCTGAGATCTCCGCGCTCCGCGCCCCGCCCCCCTCCCCCCAACCCCCTGCACGCATGCCATGCCGGGGCGCTCTGATACTAGCTTCTCTGGAGTTTTGTCACTTGAATTTCTCTCCCTCTGCTCAACTGAGTGATGACAGTGTATTGAACAGCTAGGTCATTTCCAAATAAATTAAGCTTAGTGTTTCACAGGACACCCGGACATGTATGGAGAGACCAGCACGGATGCATGGACACCAACCTTGGTAATTAGACAACCAATGGGAAATTACTGTCTGACTCAGGAGAGAGAAAGAAACCCAAATAGATGGAATGAAATGAACAGAAACACAAACTTTGCAACTCACACCGTAACTCAATTACAAAAAAAGAAAAAACAAAACAAAACAAAACAAAAAAAACACTATAACCATTTTAGAAAAACAATAGACCTCTCCATGACCTTTGGGCGGTGAGGAGTTCAAACACACAACAAAAAAAAGCCAACTTTTCCAAGTCGTGAATATGTTAGTTCACACATTGACTTTTACATTGAAATGTGTAACAAATAAACTTAAAATCATTGACACACACAGGATTACTGTAAATAAAAAAGGTTAAAGAAGAGCAGCTAGAAATCAGTCAATAAATGTCTTAGGGGTTAGCTTAGAGTGACTAGCCTCTGCGTGACTCTTTCAATTTTTCATGTTTGCAGCTTCCAAATTTTCCATGGTGAGAATAATACTTTCGCCTCCAAACCAGAGTGACTTGGGGACACAAAGGTAGAAGTCGATAATTTTCTTTGCCTATGTCTGAATATTTACAGTCAGAGGTAGAAAAGGAGGAGTCTGTCCCTTGTCTAGATGAGGTCAATCCCCAGGTGTGGGATGTCTCCAGGCCTGGTTTAGCCATAAATGTTCCACCAGTAAAGATTTCTCTGAGACCAAATGCTCCCTAGCCCTGGAAAAGACAATATCCCTTAAAACCAGAAGGTCTTGAGTGTCTTAGACCATTAGTTAACAAATACCGAGATACTGGAACTCGAATCAGCTGTGAGTCCCCCTGCAACACCGCAATCTTGCCCGTTCAAAAACCAGATGGATCTTACCGATTCGTCCAGGATCTAAGAGCTGTTAATGAAGCTGTGGTTCCCATCCACCCCATAGTCCCAAACCCATATACCCTCCTATCCCAAGTCCCCGGAAATGCCAAGTACTTCTCAGTCTTGGACCTTCAAGCTGCTTTCTTTTGCATTCCTCTCCATCCTGAATCCCAAAAACTCTTTGCTTTTGAGTGGCGGGACTTGGAAACAAGAGAGACCATACAACTCTCGACTGGACTCGACTACCCCAAGGGTTTAGGGACAGCCTTCATATCTTCGGGACTTCCTCGGGGAGAGAACTAAGGGAATTAACTTTAACAAACAGTAGTCTAATACAGTATGTGGATGACTTGCTCATAGCTAGGCCAGATTTTACCAGCTCTCAAATGGACACTATTTAAAACGCTAACTTTCCTGTATGAAAAGGGTTATCGAGTATCCCCCAAGTAGGCTCAGATTAGCTTAACCCAAGTAAAATACCTTGGATTTATCATTACGGAGAGGAAAAGAATGCCTGACCCCGAGGGGAGATCCCTCATCTTAAATACCCCGTACCCCCAAACAAAACAACAGCTTAGGGGATTTTTAGGAAGGACCGGGTTTTGCAGGATCTGGATTCCTAATTATGGCAATCTGGCCAGACCCCTATATGAAAATTTAAGGGGGAAAGAGGAAGAGCCACTCGACTGGCATGAGACCTGCAAGGTGGCCTTTAATGCCCTAAAAGAGTCCATCACTACAGCCCCAGCTTTAGGCCTCCCAAACCTGGAGAAGCCTTTTAGACTCTATGTTTCTGAAAGGACAGGAACTGCTCTTGGGGTGTTAGGGCAGATGATGGGGCCCGTATGACAACCTGTGGCTTATCTCTCAAAATAACTAGATGAGGTGGCCAGAGGGTGGCCCACTTGCCTCCGGGCAGTAGCAGCCACCGCTCTTATGGTTAAGGAGGCATCTAAGCTGACCCTGGGTCAGCCCACCACAGTGTATACGCCTCACCGGGTGCAAGCAGTCTTGGAAACGAAAGGGGACAGGTGGATGACAGGGGGAAGGATCACCCAATACCAAGCCCTCCTCCTTGACACTCCAGAAATAAAGTTGAGGGTCTGCCAGACTTTAAATCCAGCAACCTGACTGCCAGATCCCCCTACCTCCCCTCTGGATCACCAATGCATACAAATCACAGACGAGTTATACTCTTCTCGCCGGGACCTATCAGAGACACCTTTATCTGACCCAGAGGAAAACTGGCACACAGATGGCAGCAGTTTTGTAGAAAAGGGAGAGAGGAAAGCAGGATATGCTGTAGCGAGCCTGGAAGAAACTAAGGAAAGTGGGTCTCTTCCCCCAGACACCTCAGCCCAGAAAGCTGAACTTTTTGCCCTGACAAGAGCTTTGGAGTTAGGAGAAGGAAAGAGGATCAATGTGTGTATGGACTCTAAGTATGCTTTCCTCATTCTGCATGCCCGTGCAGCAATTTGGAAAGAAAGAGGGATGCTCAGTGCCCGAAGCTCTGCTATTAAACACAAAGAGCTCATTCTCAGGCTCCTGGAGGCAGTCAAACTTCCTGCAAAATTAGCTGTCATCCACTGCAAGAGTCACCAAAAGGGGCAAGAAAAAGAGGCTCAGGGAAATAGGAAAGCTGATCAAGAGGCAGGACGAGCTGCCGGGGAAGCTACCTCTGCCACTGCTATCTGCCCCCTTTTCCCCAAGGAAACCCTGACTCCAGATTTTACCCCAGGGGGACATTCCCGATATGCTGTGCGGGGCTGGGAGATTGGCTCACATGGGTGGTTTCAGCCTGATCAGGCCCAAATAATACTCCCTGATTCTCAGGGTTAAAACATTACTAACTCCTTACATAAGAGCGCCCATTTTGGAAAAGATAATCTAGAAATCTTGCTTAAGCCTATTCTCTCCCATCCCCAGTTAGCTAAGGTGGTTAAACAGGTCACACAAAATTGTGACACCTGTCTAAAAAATAACCCAACGACCAGACCTCCTCTAATTACACCTGTCCAACATCGGGGATCATACCCAGGAGCGGACTGGCAAGTAGAATTTACAGCCATGCCCAAGACCCAAGGGTTTTCTTACTTGCTAGTCTTTATTGACACATTCACAGGATGGATCGAAGCGTTCCCTACTGAGACAGAGAGAGCTACAGAAGTCTGTAAAGCTCTGCTGAAGGAGATAGTGCCTAGGTTTGGGCTGCCTCGGTCACTTCAGAGTGACAACGGGCCCTCACTTACAGCCACGATACCCCAGAACCTAGCCGCATGCTTAGGCATAAAATACCGGCTCCGCTCCTCCTGGAGGCCTCAAGCTTCAGGAAAGGTAGAGAGAGCCAACCAGACTCTTAAAAGGGCTCTGGCTAAGCTATGTCAAGAAAGACATAATAAGTGGACACATATGCTGCCCATAGCCCTCATGAGGCTACGGACATCCCCCAAATGGCCACTATTGTTAAGTCCTTATGAAATGATGTATGGACGTCCATTCTTAACTTCTGATTTGTTTTTTGACGAGGATGCCAATACACTCTTAAAACATGTAATTGACCTGGGAAGGTTTCAGCAAGAACTCCAACGGTATGGAGAACAAACCACAGGAAGACTTGAAAAATCCCCAGGTAAAGCCAGGGGATCAAGTATCAGTAAAGACCTGGCAAGAAAAAGGGAGTCCAAACCAGCTGTCCGAGAAATGGACAGGGCCATATCAGGTTGTTCTAGTGACTTCAACTGCTGTAAAAGTGAAGGGTCTATCTGCCTGGGTCCACAATTCTAGAATAAAACCCTATGGCCTACAGGAGGGGGAGACAGAAACTGAGACTCCAAAGCCAGAGGACAGCTATTCCTGTGAACCTGTTGAAGATCTCAGGCTCTTGTTCAAGCAGAACCCCATCAATCCTGCCTCAGATAAGTAAAATGCATCATATGATGTTCTTCCTCTTTCTAATCATATCTCCCTGTATGGCTATTGATCTCTCCCTAAACGAGGCATGTTCACTTGCAAACCACACTGCTTCTCAACTCAACCTAACCAGCCCGGGCTGCATCTGCATTAATGACAAAGGTTGGGGGTCTGTCCAACCCATCCCAGGGTATCAATATCAAAGGCCCACCCTTCCAGCCGAACTATGGGCTGTTACTCAGCGCCCCCATGTGGTCGTAATATGGCCTTTTGGGAAAAGGGGGAAAAAAAACTTCATGTCTTGGTACCAGCAACAACTGTCTCTATTTACCCCCTGGATGACATCTGCAATCCCACCTGAGCCCTTATTTTCTCTCATGACTAACATCCCCCAAGTGACCTTCCCTATCTCTCTAAAAAGCCACTCCCTAACAGGGGTGTCAGTGAGAAATCTAGACGACTCACAATGTGGGGTGACCGTCACTGCTGAAACTGATGGGGAAAACCGGGACAGGCCCTGCAGCTGGGAGACCAGCCGACGCCACCCCCGGCCAGCACCCGCCTGGCCCGGCCCGGGGCGCTTCCCGGACCCCGAGCGGCCTGGCGAGGCTGCGGGAGCTCTGGAGGGGGTTGGGGAGGGGGGTGGCTTGAGCGGGGAGGACGTCTCGGTGCCCTCCCTCCCTGGGCCTCTTCGGCCCCGCCCCCGGTCGGCGGCGCGACGCACCGCCCCCCACCCCCCGCCCCCCACCAGCCGGTCGCCGCTCAGGGTCACGAGGCTCCGGACGTGGGTGACTTTGGCCCGGGACCGCGGTCCCCGGAGCCTCCTGCGGGCTTAGGGGCAGCCCAGCCGGGGCCCCAGGCGGCCATCCTGCCGGCTGCGCAAACCCCCTGGAGCGCCTCAGCCCCGCCTTTTCGCCCTACCGAGGCCCGCCCTGCCGCCACGCCGCGGGCCAAGCACAGGACCTTCCTGGGAGAGCAGAGGAGCGACAGCCAGGCACACGGACAGGGACTCGCACGCACCCACGCCAGGTGAGACAGAGGCAGAAAGATTCGAGGGTTCAGAGAGAGACTGGAAGACAGCGTGTGTGCAGGGGCGCCTCGGCCAGGATGCCCGGCAGCTGCAGAGACCACCCGGCCCTGAGCAGCCAAAGCGATGGGGGCGGGGTTAGGCCACCGAGCAGCGGCGGGCCTGGAGAGGCCCAGGGTGGGAGGACACCTGAGATCTCCGCGCTCCGCGCCCCGCCCCCCTCCCCCGAACCCCCTGCACGCACGCCAAGCCGGGGCGCTCTGACACTAGCTTCTCTGGAGTTTTGTCACTTGAATTTCTCTCCCTCTGCTCAACTGAGTGATGACAGTGTATTGAACAGCTAGGTCATTTCCAAATAAATTAAGCTTAGTGTTTCACAGGACACCCGGACATGTATGGAGAGACCAGCACGGATGCATGGACACCAACCTTGGTAACTAGACAACCAATGGGAAATTACTGTCTGACTCAGGAGAGAGAAAGAAACCCAAATAGATGGAATGAATTGAACAGAAACACAAACTTTGCAACTCACACCGTAACTCAATTACAAAAAAAGAGGAAACAAAACAAAACAAAACCAAAAAAAAACACTATAACCATTTTAGAAAAACAATAGACCTCTCCATGACCTTTGGGCGGTGAGGAGTTCAAACACACAACAAAAAAAAGCCAACTTTTCCAAGTCGTGAATATGTTAGTTCACACATTGACTTTTACATTGAAATGTGTAACAAATAAACTTAAAATCATTGACTCACTACATAAGCATGGAAGTATTTTAAACTTAAAATATGTTCTATAGTGTTCAGGAAGCACTTGGCACATCTGTAAGTGTATCAGACCCAAAACTGGAACGTAGTGGAAGAGTCAGGATAGTCTAAAAATGAATCCCTAACTAAAAGGAACACACAGGATTACTGTAGATAAAAAAGGTTAAAGAAGAGAAGCTAGAAATCAGTCAATAAATGTCTTAGGGTTTAGCTTAGAGTGACTAGCCTCTGCGTGACTCTTTAAATTTTTCATGTTTGCAGCTTCCAAATTTTCCATGGTGAGAATAATACTTTCGCCTCCAAACCAGAGTGACTTGGGGACACAAAGGTAGAAGTCGATAATTTTCTTTGCCTATGTCTGAATATTTACAGTCAGAGGTAGAAAAGGAGGAGTCTGTCCCTTGTCTAGATGAGGTCAATCCCCAGGTGTGGGATGTCTCCAGGCCCGGTTTAGCCATAAATGTTCCACCAGTAAAGATTTCTCTGAGACCAAATGCTCCCTAGCCCTGGAAAAGACAATATCCCTTAAAACCAGAAGCTCTTGAGGGTCTTAGACCATTAGTTAACAAATACCGAGATACTGGAACTCGAATCAGCTGTGAGTCCCCCTGCAACACCCCAATCTTGCCCGTTCAAAAACCAGATGGATCTTACCGATTCGTCCAGGATCTAAGAGCTGTTAATGAAGCTGTGGTTCCCATCCACCCCATAGTCCCAAACCCATATACCCTCCTATCCCAAGTCCCAGGAAATGCCAAGTACTTCTCAGTCTTGGACCTTCAAGCTGCTTTCTTTTGCATTCCTCTCCATCCTGAATCCCAAAAACTCTTTGCTTTTGAGTGGCGGGACTTGGAAACAAGAGAGACCATACAACTCTCGACTGGACTCGACTACCCCAAGGGTTTAGGGACAGCCCTCATATCTTCGGGACTTCCTCGGGGAGAGAACTAAGGGAATTAACTTTAACAAACAGTAGTCTAATACAGTATGTGGATGACTTGCTCATAGCTAGGCCAGATTTTACCAGCTCTCAAATGGACACTATTTAAAACGCTAACTTTCCTGTATGAAAAGGGTTATCGAGTATCCCCCAAGTAGGCTCAGATTAGCTTAACCCAAGTAAAATACCTTGGTTTATCATTACGGAGAGGAAAAGAATGCCTGACCCCGAGGGGAGATCCCTCATCTTAAATACCCCGTACCCCCAAACAAAACAACAGCTTAGGGGATTTTTAGGAAGGACCGGGTTTTGCAGGATCTGGATTCCTAATTATGGCAATCTGGCCAGACCCCTATATGAAAATTTAAGGGGGAAAGAGGAAGAGCCACTCGACTGGCATGAGACCTGCAAGGTGGCCTTTAATGCCCTAAAAGAGTCCATCACTACAGCCCCAGCTTTAGGCCTCCCAAACCTGGAGAAGCCTTTTAGACTCTATGTTTCTGAAAGGACAGGAACTGCTCTTGGGGTGTTAGGGCAGAGGATGGGGCCCGTATGACAACCTGTGGCTTATCTCTCAAAATAACTAGATGAGGTGGCCAGAGGGTGGCCCACTTGCCTCTGGGCAGTAGCAGCCACCTCTCTTATGGTTAAGGAGGCATCTAAGCTGACCCTGGGTCAGCCCACCACAGTGTATACGCCTCACCGGGTGCAAGCAGTCTTGGAAACGAAAGGGGACAGGTGGATGACAGGGGGAAGGATCACCCAATACCAAGCCCTCCTCCTTGACACTCCAGAAATAAAGTTCAGGGTCTGCCAGACTTTAAATCCAGCAACCTGACTGCCAGATCCCCCTACCTCCCCTCTGGATCACCAATGCATACAAATCACAGACGAGTTATACTCTTCTCGCCGGGACCTATCAGAGACACCTTTATCTGACCCAGAGGAAAACTGGCACACAGATGGCAGCAGTTTTGTAGAAAAGGGAGAGAGGAAAGCAGGATATGCTGTAGCGAGCCTGGAAGAAACTAAGGAAAGTGGGTCTCTTCCCCCAGACACCTCAGCCCAGAAAGCTGAACTTTTTGCCCTGACAAGAGCTTTGGAGTTAGGAGAAGGAAAGAGGATCAATGTGTGTATGGACTCTAAGTATGCTTTCCTCATTCTGCATGCCCGTGCAGCAATTTGGAAAGAAAGAGGGATGCTCAGTGCCCGAAGCTCTGCTATTAAACACAAAGAGCTCATTCTCAGGCTCCTGGAGGCAGTCAAACTTCCTGCAAAATTAGCTGTCATCCACTGCAAGAGTCACCAAAAGGGGCAAGAAAAAGAGGCTCAGGGAAATAGGAAAGCTGATCAAGAGGCAGGACGAGCTGCCGGGGAAGCTACCTCTGCCACTGCTATCTGCCCCCTTTTCCCCAAGGAAACCCTGACTCCAGATTTTACCCCAGGGGGACATTCCCGATATGCTGAGCGGGGCTGGGAGATTGGCTCACATGGGTGGTTTCAGCCTGATCAGGCCCAAATAATACTCCCTGATTCTCAGGGTTAAAACATTACTAACTCCTTACATAAGAGCGCCCATTTTGGAAAAGATAATCTAGAAATCTTGCTTAAGCCTATTCTCTCCCATCCCCAGTTAGCTAAGGTGGTTAAACAGGTCACACAAAATTGTGACACCAGTCTAAAAAATAACCCAACAACCAGACCTCCTCTAATTACACCTGTCCAACATCGGGGATCATACCCAGGAGCGGACTGGCAAGTAGAATTTACAGCCATGCCCAAGACCCAAGGGTTTTCTTACTTGCTAGTCTTTATTGACACATTCACAGGATGGATCGAAGCGTTCCCTACTGAGACAGAGAGAGCTACAGAAGTCTGTAAAGCTCTGCTGAAGGAGATAGTGCCTAGGTTTGGGCTGCCTCGGTCACTTCAGAGTGACAACGGGCCCTCACTTACAGCCACGATACCCCAGAACCTAGCCGCATGCTTAGGCATAAAATACCGGCTCCGCTCATCCTGGAGGCCTCAAGCTTCAGGAAAGGTAGAGAGAGCCAACCAGACTCTTAAAAGGGCTCTGGCTAAGCTATGTCAAGAAAGACATAATAAGTGGACACATATGCTGCCCATAGCCCTCATGAGGCTACGGACATCCTCCAAACGGCCACTATTGTAAAGTCCTTATGAAATGATGCATGGACGTCCATTCTTAACTTCTGATTTGTTTTTTGACGAGGATGCCAATACACTCTTAAAACATGTAATTGACCTGGGAAGGTTTCAGCAAGAACTCCAACGGTATGGAGAACAAACCACAGGAAGACTTGAAAAATCCCCAGGTAAAGCCAGGGGATCAAGTATCAGTAAAGACCTGGCAAGAAAAAGGGAGTCCAAACCAGCTGTCCGAGAAATGGACAGGGCCATATCAGGTTGTTCTAGTGACTTCAACTGCTGTAAAAGTGATGGGTCTATCTGCCTGGGTCCACAATTCTAGAATAAAACCCTATGGCCTACAGGAGGGGGAGACAGAAACTGAGACTCCAAAGCCAGAGGACAGCTATTCCTGTGAACCTGTTGAAGATCTCAGGCTCTTGTTCAAGCAGAACCCCATCAATCCTGCCTCAGATAAGTAAAATGCATCATATGATGTTCTTCCTCTTTCTAATCATATCTCCCTGTATGGCTAGTGATCTCTCCCTAAACGAGGCATGTTCACTTGCAAACCACACTGCTTCTCAACTCAACCTAACCAGCCCGGGCTGCATCTGCATTAATGACAAAGGTTGGGGGTATGTCCAACCCATCCCAGGGAATCAATATCAAAGGCCCACCCTTCCAGCGGAACTATGGGCTGTTACTCAGCGCCCCCATGTGGTCGTAATATGGCCTTTTGGGAAACGGGGGAAAAAAAACTTCATGTCTTGGTACCAGCAACAATTGTCTCTATTTGCCCCCTGGATGACATCTGCAATCCCACCTGAGCCCTTATTTTCTCTCATGACTAACATTCCCCAAGTGACCTTCCCTATCTCTCTAAAAAGCCACTCCCTAACAGGGGTGTCAGTGAGAAATCTAGACGACTCACAATGTGGGGTGACCGTCACTGCTGAAACTGATGGGGAAAACCGGGACAGGCCCTGCAGCTGGGAGACCAGCCGACGCCACCCCCGGCCAGCACCCGCCTGGCCCGGCCCGGGGCGCTTCCCGGACCCCGAGCGGCCTGGCGAGGCTGCGGGAGCTCTGGAGGGGGTTGGGGAGGGGGGTGGCTTGAGCGGGGAGGACGTCTCGGTGCCCTCCCTCCCTGGGCCTCTTCGGCCCCGCCCCCGGTCGGCGGCGCGACGCACCGCCCCCCACCCCCCGCCCCCCACCAGCCGGTCGCCGCTCAGGGTCACGAGGCTCCGGACGTGGGTGACTTTGGCCCGGGACCGCGGTCCCCGGAGCCTCCTGCGGGCTTAGGGGCAGACCAGCCGGGGCCCCAGGCGGCCATCCTGCCGGCTGCGCAAACCGCCTGGAGCGCCTCAGCCCCGCCTTTTCGCCCTACCGAGACCCGCCCTGCCGCCACGCCGCGGGCCAAGCACAGGACCTTCCTGGGAGAGCAGAGGAGCGACAGCCAGGCACACGGACAGGGACTCGCACGCACCCACGCCAGGTGAGACAGAGGCAGAAAGATTCGAGGGTTCAGAGAGAGACTGGAAGACAGCGTGTGGGCAGGGGGCGCCTCGGGCAGGATGCCCAGCAGCTGCAGAGAACACCCGGCGCTGAGCAGCCAAAGCGATGGGGGCGGGGTTAGGCCACCGAGCTGCAGCGGGCCTGGAGAGGCCCAGGGTGGGAGGACACCTGAGATCTCCGCGCTCCGCGCCCCGCCCCCCTCCCCGCAACCCCCTGTACGCATGCCACGCCGGGACGCTCTGACACTAGCTTCTCTGGTGTTTTGTCACTTGAATTTCTCTCCCTCTGCTCAACTGAGTGATGACAGTGTATTGAACAGCTAGGTCATTTCCAAATAAATTAAGCTTAGTGTTTCACAGGACACCCGGACATGTATGGAGAGACCAGCACGGATGCATGGACACCAACCTTGGTAATTAGACAACCAATGGGAAATTACTGTCTGACTCAGGAGAGAGAAAGAAACCCAAGTAGATGGAATGAAATGAACAGAAACACAAACTTTGCAACTCACACCGTCACTCAATTACAAAAAAAGAAAAAAAAAAAATCACTATAACCCTTTTAGAAAAACAATAGACCTCTCCATGACCTTAGGGCGGTGAGGAGTTCAAACACACAACAAAAAAAAAGCCAACTTTTCCAAGTCGTGAATATGTCAGTTCACACATTGATTTTACGTTGAAATGTGTAACAAATAAACTTAGAAGCATTCACTCACTACATAATCTTGGAAGTATTTTAAACATAAAATATGTTCTATAGTGTTCAGGAAGCACTTGGCACATCTGTAAGTGTATCAGACCCAAAACTGGAACGTAGTGGAAGAGTCAGGATAGTCTAAAAATGAATCCCTAACTAAAAGGAACACACAGGATTAATGTAGATAAAAAAGGTTAAAGAAGAGAAGCTAGAAATCAGTCAATAAATGTCTTAGGGCTAAGCTTAGAGTGACTAGCCTCTGCGTGACTCTAAATTTTTCATGTTTGCAGCTTCCAAATTTTCCATGGTGAGAATAATACTTTCGCCTCCAAACCAGAGTGACTTGGGGACACAAAGGTAGAAGTCGATAATTTTCTTTGCCTATGTCTGAATATTTACAGTCAGAGGTAGAAAAGGAGGAGGAGTCTGTCCCTTGTCTATATGAGGTCAATCCCCAGGTGTGGGATGACTCCAGGCCCGGTTTAGCCATAAATATTCCACCAGTAAAGATTTCTCTGAGACCAAATGCTCCCTAGCCCTGGAAAAGACAATATCCCTTAAAACCAGAAGCTCTTGAGGGTCTTAGACCATTAGTTAACAAATACCGAGATACTGGAACTCGAATCAGCTGTGAGTCCCCCTGCAACACCCCAATCTTGCCCGTTCAAAAACCAGATGGATCTTACCGATTCGTCCAGGATCTAAGAGCTGTTAATGAAGCTGTGGTTCCCATCCACCCCATAGTCCCAAACCCATATACCCTCCTATCCCAAGTCCCAGGAAATGCCAAGTACTTCTCAGTCTTGGACCTTCAAGCTGCTTTCTTTTGCATTCCTCTCCATCCTGAATCCCAAAAACTCTTTGCTTTTGAGTGGCGGGACTTGGGAACAAGAGAGACCATACAACTCTCGACTGGACTCGACTACCCCAAGGGTTTAGGGACAGCCCTCATATCTTCGGGACTTCCTCGGGGAGAGAACTAAGGGAATTAACTTTAACAAACAGTAGTCTAATACAGTATGTGGATGACTTGCTCATAGCTAGGCCAGATTTTACCAGCTCTCAAATGGACACTATTTAAAACGCTAACTTTCCTGTATGAAAAGGGTTATCGAGTATCCCCCAAGTAGGCTCAGATTAGCTTAACCCAAGTAAAATACCTTGGATTTATCATTACGGAGAGGAAAAGAATGCCTGACCCCGAGGGGAGATCCCTCATCTTAAATACCCCGTACCCCCAAACAAAACAACAGCTTAGGGGATTTTTAGGAAGGACCGGGTTTTGCAGGATCTGGATTCCTAATTATGGCAATCTGGCCAGACCCCTATATGAAAATTTAAGGGGGAAAGAGGAAGAGCCACTCGACTGGCATGAGACCTGCAAGGTGGCCTTTAATGCCCTAAAAGAGTCCATCACTACAGCCCCAGCTTTAGGCCTCCCAAACCTGGAGAAGCCTTTTAGACTCTATGTTTCTGAAAGGACAGGAACTGCTCTTGGGGTGTTAGGGCAGATGATGGGGCCCGTATGACAACCTGTGGCTTATCTCTCAAAATAACTAGATGAGGTGGCCAGAGGGTGGCCCACTTGCCTCCGGGCAGTAGCAGCCACCGCTCTTATGGTTAAGGAGGCATCTAAGCTGACCCTGGGTCAGCCCACCACAGTGTATACGCCTCACCGGGTGCAAGCAGTCTTGGAAACGAAAGGGGACAGGTGGATGACAGGGGGAAGGATCACCCAATACCAAGCCCTCCTCCTTGACACTCCAGAAATAAAGTTGAGGGTCTGCCAGACTTTAAATCCAGCAACCTGACTGCCAGATCCCCCTACCTCCCCTCTGGATCACCAATGCATACAAATCACAGACGAGTTATACTCTTCTCGCCGGGACCTATCAGAGACACCTTTATCTGACCCAGAGGAAAACTGGCACACAGATGGCAGCAGTTTTGTAGAAAAGGGAGAGAGGAAAGCAGGATATGCTGTAGCGAGCCTGGAAGAAACTAAGGAAAGTGGGTCTCTTCCCCCAGACACCTCAGCCCAGAAAGCTGAACTTTTTGCCCTGACAAGAGCTTTGGAGTTAGGAGAAGGAAAGAGGATTAATGTGTGTATGGACTCTAAGTATGCTTTCCTCATTCTGCATGCCCGTGCAGCAATTTGGAAAGAAAGAGGGATGCTCAGTGCCCGAAGCTCTGCTATTAAACACAAAGAGCTCATTCTCAGGCTCCTGGAGGCAGTCAAACTTCCTGCAAAATTAGCTGTCATCCACTGCAAGAGTCACCAAAAGGGGCAAGAAAAAGAGGCTCAGGGAAATAGGAAAGCTGATCAAGAGGCAGGACGAGCTGCCGGGGAAGCTACCTCTGCCACTGCTATCTGCCCCCTTTTCCCCAAGGAAACCCTGACTCCAGATTTTACCCCAGGGGGACATTCCTGATATGCCGAGCGGGGCTGGGAGATTGGGTCACATGGGTGGTTTCAGCCTGATCAGGCCCAAATAATACTCACTGATTCTCAGGGTTAAAACATTACTAACTCCTTACATAAGAGCGCCCATTTTGGAAAAGATAATCTAGAAATCTTGCTTAAGCCTATTCTCTCCCATCCCCAGTTAGCTAAGGTTGTTAAACAGGTCACACAAAATTGTGACACCTGTCTAAAAAATAACCCAACAACCAGACCTCCTCTAATTACACCTGTCCAACATCGGGGATCATACCCAGGAGCGGACTGGCAAGTAGAATTTACAGCCATGCCCAAGACCCAAGGGTTTTCTTACTTGCTAGTCTTTATTGACACATTCACAGGATGGATCGAAGCGTTCCCTACTGAGACAGAGAGAGCTACAGAAGTCTGTAAAGCTCTGCTGAAGGAGATAGTGCCTAGGTTTGGGCTGCCTCGGTCACTTCAGAGTGACAACGGGCCCTCACTTACAGCCACGATACCCCAGAACCTAGCCGCATGCTTAGGCATAAAATACCGGCTCCGCTCATCCTGGAGGCCTCAAGCTTCAGGAAAGGTAGAGAGAGCCAACCAGACTCTTAAAAGGGCTCTGGCTAAGCTATGTCAAGAAAGACATAATAAGTGGACACATATGCTGCCCATAGCCCTCATGAGGCTACGGACATCCCCCAAACGGCCACTATTGTTAAGTCCTTATGAAATGATGCATGGACGTCCATTCTTAACTTCTGATTTGTTTTTTGACGAGGATGCCAATACACTCTTAAAACATGTAATTGACCTGGGAAGGTTTCAGCACGAACTCCAACGGTATGGAGAACAAACCACAGGAAGACTTGAAAAATCCCCAGGTAAAGCCAGGGGATCAAGTATCAGTAAAGACCTGGCAAGAAAAAGGGAGTCCAAACCAGCTGTCCGAGAAATGGACAGGGCCATATCAGGTTGTTCTAGTGACTTCAACTGCTGTAAAAGTGATGGGTCTATCTGCCTGGGTCCACAATTCTAGAATAAAACCCTATGGCCTACAGGAGGGGGAGACAGAAACTGAGACTCCAAAGCCAGAGGACAGCTATTCCTGTGAACCTGTTGAAGATCTCAGGCTCTTGTTCAAGCAGAACCCCATCAATCCTGCCTCAGATAAGTAAAATGCATCATATGATGTTCTTCCTCTTTCTAATCATATCTCCCTGTATGGCTAGTGATCTCTCCCTAAACGAGGCATGTTCACTTGCAAACCACACTGCTTCTCAACTCAACCTAACCAGCCCGGGCTGCATCTGCATTAATGACAAAGGTTGGGGGTATGTCCAACCCATCCCAGGGAATCAATATCAAAGGCCCACCCTTCCAGCGGAACTATGGGCTGTTACTCAGCGCCCCCATGTGGTCGTAATATGGCCTTTTGGGAAACGAGGGAAAAAAAACTTCATGTCTTGGTACCAGCAACAATTGTCTCTATTTGCCCCCTGGATGACATCTGCAATCCCACCTGAGCCCTTATTTTCTCTCATGACTAACATTCCCCAAGTGACCTTCCCTATCTCTCTAAAAAGCCACTCCCTAACAGGGGTGTCAGTGAGAAATCTAGACGACTCACAATGTGGGGTGACCGTCACTGCTGAAACTGATGGGGAAAACCGGGACAGGCCCTGCAGCTGGGAGACCAGCCGACGCCACCCCCGGCCAGCACCCGCCTGGCCCGGCCCGGGGCGCTTCCCGGACCCCGAGAGGCCTGGCGAGGCTGCGGGAGCTCTGGAGGGGGTTGGGGAGAGGGGTGGCTTGAGCGGGGAGGACGTCTCGGTGCCCTCCCTCCCTGGGCCTCTTCGGCCCCGCCCCCGGTCGGCGGAGCGACGCACCGCCCCCCACCCCCCGCCCCCCACCAGCCTGTCGCCGCTCAGGGTCACGAGGCTCCGGACGTGGGTGGCTTTGGCCCGGGACCGCGGTCCCCGGAGCCTCCTGCGGGCTTAGGGGCAGCCCAGCCGGGGCCCCAGGCGGCCATCCTGCCGGCTGCGCAAACCCCCTGGAGCGCCTCAGCCCCGCCTTTTCGCCCTACCGAGGCCCGCCCTGCCGCCACGCCGCGGGCCAAGCACAGGACCTTCCTGGGAGAGCAGAGGAGCGACAGCCAGGCACACGGACAGGGACTCGCACGCACCCACGCCAGGTGAGACAGAGGCAGAAAGATTCGAGGGTTCAGAGAGAGACTGGAAGACAGCGTGTGGGCAGGGGGCGCCTCGGGCAAGATGCCCGGCAGCCACAGAGACCACCCGGCCCTGAGCAGCCAAAGCGATGGGGGCGGGGTTAGGCCACCGAGCAGCGGCGGGCCTGGAGAGGCCCAGGGTGGGAGGACACCTGAGATCTCCGCGCTCCGCGCCCCGCCCCCCTCCCCGCAACCCCCTGCACGCATGCCACGCCGGGGCGCTCTGACACTAGCTTCTCTGGAGTTTTGTCACTTGAATTTCTCTCCCTCTGCTCAACTGAGTGATGACAGTGTATTGAACAGCTAGGTCATTTCCAAATAAATTAAGCTTAGTGTTTCACAGGACACCCGGACATGTATGGAGAGACCAGCACGGATGCATGGACACCAACCTTGGTAATTAGACAACCAATGGGAAATTACTGTCTGACTCAGGAGAGAGAAAGAAACCCAAATAGATGGAATGAAATGAACAGAAACACAAACTTTGCAACTCACACCGTCACTCAATTACAAAAAAAGAAAAAAAAAATCACTATAACCATTTTAGAAAAACAATAGACCTCTCCATGACCTTAGGGCGGTGAGGAGTTCAAACACACAACAAAACAAAAGCCAACTTTTCCAAGTCGTGAATATATCAGTTCACACATTGATTTTACGTTGAAATGTGTAACAAATAAACTTAGAAGCATTCACTCACTGCATAAGCTTGGAAGTATTTTAAACATAAAATATGTTCTATAGTGTTCAGGAAGCACTTGGCACATCTGTAAGTGTATCAGACCCAAAACTGGAACGTAGTGGAAGAGTCAGGATAGTCTAAAAATGAATCCCTAACTAAAAGGAACACACAGGATTACTGTAGATTAAAAAGGTTAAAGAAGAGAAGCTAGAAATCAGTCAATAAATGTCTTAGGGGTTAGCTTAGAGTGACTAGCCTCTGCGTGACTCTTTAAATTTTTCATGTTTGCAGCTTCCAAATTTTCCATGGTGAGAATAATACTTTCGCCTCCAAACCAGAGTGACTTGGGGACACAAAGGTAGAAGTCGATAATTTTCTTTGCCTATGTCTGAATATTTACAGTCAGAGGTAGAAAAGGAGGAGTCTGTCCCTTGTCTAGATGAGGTCAATCCCCAGGTGTGGGATGTCTCCAGGCCCGGTTTAGCCATAAATATTCCACCAGTAAAGATTTCTCTGAGACCAAATGCTCCCTAGCCCTGGAAAAGACAATATCCCTTAAAACCAGAAGCTCTTGAGGGTCTTAGACCATTAGTTAACAAATACCGAGATACTGGAACTCGAATCAGCTGTGAGTCCCCCTGCAACACCCCAATCTTGCCCGTTCAAAAACCAGATGGATCTTACCGATTCGTCCAGGATCTAAGAGCTGTTAATGAAGCTGTGGTTCCCATCCACCCCATAGTCCCAAACCCATATACCCTCCTATCCCAAGTCCCAGGAAATGCCAAGTACTTCTCAGTCTTGGACCTTCAAGCTGCTTTCTTTTGCATTCCTCTCCATCCTGAATCCCAAAAACTCTTTGCTTTTGAGTGGCGGGACTTGGAAACAAGTGAGACCATACAACTCTCGACTGGACTCAACTACCCCAAGGGTTTAGGGACAGCCCTCATATCTTCGGGACTTCCTCGGGGAGAGAACTAAGGGAATTAACTTTAACAAACAGTAGTCTAATACAGTATGTGGATGACTTGCTCATAGCTAGGCCAGATTTTACCAGCTCTCAAATGGACACTATTTAAAACGCTAACTTTCCTGTATGAAAAGGGTTATCGAGTATCCCCCAAGTAGGCTCAGATTAGCTTAACCCAAGTAAAATACCTTGGATTTATCATTACGGAGAGGAAAAGAATGCCTGACCCCGAGGGGAGATCCCTCATCTTAAATACCCCGTACCCCCAAACAAAACAACAGCTTAGGGGATTTTTAGGAAGGACCGGGTTTTGCAGGATCTGGATTCCTAATTATGGCAATCTGGCCAGACCCCTATATGAAAATTTAAGGGGGAAAGAGGAAGAGCCACTCGACTGGCATGAGACCTGCAAGGTGGCCTTTAATGCCCTAAAAGGGTCCATCACTACAGCCCCAGCTTTAGGCCTCCCAAACCTGGAGAAGCCTTTTAGACTCTATGTTTCTGAAAGGACAGGAACTGCTCTTGGGGTGTTAGGGCAGATGATGGGGCCCGTATGACAACCTGTGGCTTATCTCTCAAAATAACTAGATGAGGTGGCCAGAGGGTGGCCCACTTGCCTCCGGGCAGTAGCAGCCACCGCTCTTATGGTTAAGGAGGCATCTAAGCTGACCCTGGGTCAGCCCACCACAGTGTATACGCCTCACCGGGTGCAAGCAGTCTTGGAAACGAAAGGGGACAGGTGGATGACAGGAGGAAGGATCACCCAATACCAAGCCCTCCTCCTTGACACTCCAGAAATAAAGTTGAGGGTCTGCCAGACTTTAAATCCAGCAACCTGACTGCCAGATCCCCCTACCTCCCCTCTGGATCACCAATGCATACAAATCACAGACGAGTTATACTCTTCTCGCCGGGACCTATCAGAGACACCTTTATCTGACCCAGAGGAAAACTGGCACACAGATGGCAGCAGTTTTGTAGAAAAGGGAGAGAGGAAAGCAGGATATGCTGTAGCGAGCCTGGAAGAAACTCAGGAAAGTGGGTCTCTTCCCCCAGACACCTCAGCCCAGAAAGCTGAACTTTTTGCCCTGACAAGAGCTTTGGAGTTAGGAGAAGGAAAGAGGATTAATGTGTGTATGGACTCTAAGTATGCTTTCCTCATTCTGCATGCCCGTGCAGCAATTTGGAAAGAAAGAGGGATGCTCAGTGCCCGAAGCTCTGCTATTAAACACAAAGAGCTCATTCTCAGGCTCCTGGAGGCAGTCAAACTTCCTGCAAAATTAGCTGTCATCCACTGCAAGAGTCACCAAAAGGGGCAAGAAAAAGAGGCTCAGGGAAATAGGAAAGCTGATCAAGAGGCAGGACGAGCTGCCGGGGAAGCTACCTCTGCCACTGCTATCTGCCCCCTTTTCCCCAAGGAAACCCTGACTCCAGATTTTACCCCAGGGGGACATTCCTGATATGCCGAGCGGGGCTGGGAGATTGGGTCACATGGGTGGTTTCAGCCTGATCAGGCCCAAATAATACTCACTGATTCTCAGGGTTAAAACATTACTAACTCCTTACATAAGAGCGCCCATTTTGGAAAAGATAATCTAGAAATCTTGCTTAAGCCTATTCTCTCCCATCCCCAGTTAGCTAAGGTTGTTAAACAGGTCACACAAAATTGTGACACCTGTCTAAAAAATAACCCAACAACCAGACCTCCTCTAATTACACCTGTCCAACATCGGGGATCATACCCAGGAGCGGACTGGCAAGTAGAATTTACAGCCATGCCCAAGACCCAAGGGTTTTCTTACTTGCTAGTCTTTATTGACACATTCACAGGATGGATCGAAGCGTTCCCTACTGAGACAGAGAGAGCTACAGAAGTCTGTAAAGCTCTGCTGAAGGAGATAGTGCCTAGGTTTGGGCTGCCTCGGTCACTTCAGAGTGACAACGGGCCCTCACTTACAGCCACGATACCCCAGAACCTAGCCGCATGCTTAGGCATAAAATACCGGCTCCGCTCATCCTGGAGGCCTCAAGCTTCAGGAAAGGTAGAGAGAGCCAACCAGACTCTTAAAAGGGCTCTGGCTAAGCTATGTCAAGAAAGACATAATAAGTGGACACATATGCTGCCCATAGCCCTCATGAGGCTACGGACATCCCCCAAACGGCCACTATTGTTAAGTCCTTATGAAATGATGCATGGACGTCCATTCTTAACTTCTGATTTGTTTTTTGACGAGGATGCCAATACACTCTTAAAACATGTAATTGACCTGGGAAGGTTTCAGCAAGAACTCCAACGGTATGGAGAAGAAACCACAGGAAGACTTGAAAAATCCCCAGGTAAAGCCAGGGGATCAAGTATCAGTAAAGACCTGGCAAGAAAAAGGGAGTCCAAACCAGCTGTCCGAGAAATGGACAGGGCCATATCAGGTTGTTCTAGTGACTTCAACTGCTGTAAAAGTGATGGGTCTATCTGCCTGGGTCCACAATTCTAGAATAAAACCCTATGGCCTACAGGAGGGGGAGACAGAAACTGAGACTCCAAAGCCAGAGGACAGCTATTCCTGTGAACCTGTTGAAGATCTCAGGCTCTTGTTCAAGCAGAACCCCATCAATCCTGCCTCAGATAAGTAAAATGCATCATATGATGTTCTTCCTCTTTCTAATCATATCTCCCTGCATGGCTAGTGATTTCTCCCTAAACGAGGCATGTTCACTTGCAAACCACACTGCTTCTCAACTCAACCTAACCAGCCCGGGCTGCATCTGCATTAATGACAAAGGTTGGGGGTATGTCCAACCCATCCCAGGGAATCAATATCAAAGGCCCACCCTTCCAGCGGAACTATGGGCTGTTACTCAGCGCCCCCATGTGGTCGTAATATGGCCTTTTGGGAAACGGGGGAAAAAAAACTTCATGTCTTGGTACCAGCAACAATTGTCTCTATTTGCCCCCTGGATGACATCTGCAATCCCACCTGAGCCCTTATTTTCTCTCATGACTAACATTCCCCAAGTGACCTTCCCTATCTCTCTAAAAAGCCACTCCCTAACAGGGGTGTCAGTGAGAAATCTAGACGACTCACAATGTGGGGTGACCGTCACTGCTGAAACTGATGGGGAAAACCGGGACAGGCCCTGCAGCTGGGAGACCAGCCGACGCCACCCCCGCCCAGCACCCGCCTGGCCCGGCCCGGGGCGCTTCCCGGACCCCGAGAGGCCTGGCGAGGCTGCGGGAGCTCTGGAGGGGGTTGGGGAGAGGGGTGGCTTGAGCGGGGAGGACGTCTCGGTGCCCTCCCTCCCTGGGCCTCTTCGGCCCCGCCCCCGGTCGGCGGCGCGACGCACCGCCCCCCACCCCCCGCCCCCCACCAGCCGGTCGCCGCTCAGGGTCACGAGGCTCCGGACGTGGGTGGCTTTGGCCCGGGACCGCGGTCCCCGGAGCCTCCTGCGGGCTTAGGGGCAGCCCAGCCGGGGCCCCAGGCGGCCATCCTGCCGGCTGCGCAAACCCCCTGGAGCGCCTCAGCCCCGCCTTTTCGCCCTACCGAGGCCCGCCCTGCCGCCACGCCGCGGGCCAAGCACAGGACCTTCCTGGGAGAGCAGAGGAGCGACAGCCAGGCACACGGACAGGGACTCGCACGCACCCACGCCAGGTGAGACAGAGGCAGAAAGATTCGAGGGTTCAGAGAGAGACTGGAAGACAGCGTGTGGGCAGGGGGCGCCTCGGGCAAGATGCCCGGCAGCCACAGAGACCACCCGGCCCTGAGCAGCCAAAGCGATGGGGGCGGGGTTAGGCCACCGAGCAGCGGCGGGCCTGGAGAGGCCCAGGGTGGGAGGACACCTGAGATCTCCGCGCTCCGCGCCCCGCCCCCCTCCCCGCAACCCCCTGCACGCATGCCACGCCGGGGCGCTCTGACACTAGCTTCTCTGGAGTTTTGTCACTTGAATTTCTCTCCCTCTGCTCAACTGAGTGATGACAGTGTATTGAACAGCTAGGTCATTTCCAAATAAATTAAGCTTAGTGTTTCACAGGACACCCGGACATGTATGGAGAGACCAGCACGGATGCATGGACACCAACCTTGGTAATTAGACAACCAATGGGAAATTACTGTCTGACTCAGGAGAGAGAAAGAAACCCAAGTAGATGGAATGAAATGAACAGAAACACAAACTTTGCAACTCACACCGTCACTCAATTACAAAAAAAGAAAAAAAAAAAACACTATAACCATTTTAGAAAAACAATAGACCTCTCCATGACCTTAGGGCGGTGAGGAGTTCAAACACACAACAAAACAAAAGCCAACTTTTCCAAGTCGTGAATATATCAGTTCACACATTGATTTTACGTTGAAATGTGTAACAAATAAACTTAGAAGCATTCACTCACTGCATAAGCTTGGAAGTATTTTAAACATAAAATATGTTCTATAGTGTTCAGGAAGCACTTGGCACATCTGTAAGTGTATCAGACCCAAAACTGGAACGTAGTGGAAGAGTCAGGATAGTCTAAAAATGAATCCCTAACTAAAAGGAACACACAGGATTACTGTAGATTAAAAAGGTTAAAGAAGAGAAGCTAGAAATCAGTCAATAAATGTCTTAGGGGTTAGCTTAGAGTGACTAGCCTCTGCGTGACTCTTTAAATTTTTCATGTTTGCAGCTTCCAAATTTTCCATGGTGAGAATAATACTTTCGCCTCCAAACCAGAGTGACTTGGGGACACAAAGGTAGAAGTCGATAATTTTCTTTGCCTATGTCTGAATATTTACAGTCAGAGGTAGAAAAGGAGGAGTCTGTCCCTTGTCTAGATGAGGTCAATCCCCAGGTGTGGGATGTCTCCAGGCCCGGTTTAGCCATAAATATTCCACCAGTAAAGATTTCTCTGAGACCAAATGCTCCCTAGCCCTGGAAAAGACAATATCCCTTAAAACCAGAAGCTCTTGAGGGTCTTAGACCATTAGTTAACAAATACCGAGATACTGGAACTCGAATCAGCTGTGAGTCCCCCTGCAACACCCCAATCTTGCCCGTTCAAAAACCAGATGGATCTTACCGATTCGTCCAGGATCTAAGAGCTGTTAATGAAGCTGTGGTTCCCATCCACCCCATAGTCCCAAACCCATATACCCTCCTATCCCAAGTCCCAGGAAATGTCAAGTACTTCTCAGTCTTGGACCTTCAAGCTGCTTTCTTTTGCATTCCTCTCCATCCTGAATCCCAAAAACTCTTTGCTTTTGAGTGGCGGGACTTGGAAACAAGTGAGACCATACAACTCTCGACTGGACTCGACTACCCCAAGGGTTTAGGGACAGCCCTCATATCTTCGGGACTTCCTCGGGGAGAGAACTAAGGGAATTAACTTTAACAAACAGTAGTCTAATACAGTATGTGGATGACTTGCTCATAGCTAGGCCAGATTTTACCAGCTCTCAAATGGACACTATTTAAAACGCTAACTTTCCTGTATGAAAAGGGTTATCGAGTATCCCCCAAGTAGGCTCAGATTAGCTTAACCCAAGTAAAATACCTTGGTTTATCATTACGGAGAGGAAAAGAATGCCTGACCCCGAGGGGAGATCCCTCATCTTAAATACCCCGTACCCCCAAACAAAACAACAGCTTAGGGGATTTTTAGGAAGGACCGGGTTTTGCAGGATCTGGATTCCTAATTATGGCAATCTGGCCAGACCCCTATATGAAAATTTAAGGGGGAAAGAGGAAGAGCCACTCGACTGGCATGAGACCTGCAAGGTGGCCTTTAATGCCCTAAAAGAGTCCATCACTACAGCCCCAGCTTTAGGCCTCCCAAACCTGGAGAAGCCTTTTAGACTCTATGTTTCTGAAAGGACAGGAACTGCTCTTGGGGTGTTAGGGCAGAGGATGGGGCCCGTATGACAACCTGTGGCTTATCTCTCAAAATAACTAGATGAGGTGGCCAGAGGGTGGCCCACTTGCCTCTGGGCAGTAGCAGCCACCGCTCTTATGGTTAAGGAGGCATCTAAGCTGACCCTGGGTCAGCCCACCACAGTGTATACGCCTCACCGGGTGCAAGCAGTCTTGGAAACGAAAGGGGACAGGTGGATGACAGGGGGAAGGATCACCCAATACCAAGCCCTCCTCCTTGACACTCCAGAAATAAAGTTCAGGGTCTGCCAGACTTTAAATCCAGCAACCTGACTGCCAGATCCCCCTACCTCCCCTCTGGATCACCAATGCATACAAATCACAGACGAGTTATACTCTTCTCGCCGGGACCTATCAGAGACACCTTTATCTGACCCAGAGGAAAACTGGCACACAGATGGCAGCAGTTTTGTAGAAAAGGGAGAGAGGAAAGCAGGATATGCTGTAGCGAGCCTGGAAGAAACTAAGGAAAGTGGGTCTCTTCCCCCAGACACCTCAGCCCAGAAAGCTGAACTTTTTGCCCTGACAAGAGCTTTGGAGTTAGGAGAAGGAAAGAGGATCAATGTGTGTATGGACTCTAAGTATGCTTTCCTCATTCTGCATGCCCGTGCAGCAATTTGGAAAGAAAGAGGGATGCTCAGTGCCCGAAGCTCTGCTATTAAACACAAAGAGCTCATTCTCAGGCTCCTGGAGGCAGTCAAACTTCCTGCAAAATTAGCTGTCATCCACTGCAAGAGTCACCAAAAGGGGCAAGAAAAAGAGGCTCAGGGAAATAGGAAAGCTGATCAAGAGGCAGGACGAGCTGCCGGGGAAGCTACCTCTGCCACTGCTATCTGCCCCCTTTTCCCCAAGGAAACCCTGACTCCAGATTTTACCCCAGGGGGACATTCCCGATATGCTGAGCGGGGCTGGGAGATTGGGTCACATGGGTGGTTTCAGCCTGATCAGGCCCAAATAATACTCCCTGATTCTCAGGGTTAAAACATTACTAACTCCTTACATAAGAGCGCCCATTTTGGAAAAGATAATCTAGAAATCTTGCTTAAGCCTATTCTCTCCCATCCCCAGTTAGCTAAGGTTGTTAAACAGGTCACACAAAATTGTGACACCTGTCTAAAAAATAACCCAACAACCAGACCTCCTCTAATTACACCTGTCCAACATCGGGGATCATACCCAGGAGCGGACTGGCAAGTAGAATTTACAGCCATGCCCAAGACCCAAGGGTTTTCTTACTTGCTAGTCTTTATTGACACATTCACAGGATGGATCGAAGCGTTCCCTACTGAGACAGAGAGAGCTACAGAAGTCTGTAAAGCTCTGCTGAAGGAGATAGTGCCTAGGTTTGGGCTGCCTCGGTCACTTCAGAGTGACAACGGGCCCTCACTTACAGCCACGATACCCCAGAACCTAGCCGCATGCTTAGGCATAAAATACCGGCTCCGCTCATCCTGGAGGCCTCAAGCTTCAGGAAAGGTAGAGAGAGCCAACCAGACTCTTAAAAGGGCTCTGGCTAAGCTATGTCAAGAAAGACATAATAAGTGGACACATATGCTGCCCATAGCCCTCATGAGGCTACGGACATCCCCCAAACGGCCACTATTGTTAAGTCCTTATGAAATGATGCATGGACGTCCATTCTTAACTTCTGATTTGTTTTTTGACGAGGATGCCAATACACTCTTAAAACATGTAATTGACCTGGGAAGGTTTCAGCAAGAACTCCAACGGTATGGAGAACAAACCACAGGAAGACTTGAAAAATCCCCAGGTAAAGCCAGGGGATCAAGTATCAGTAAAGACCTGGCAAGAAAAAGGGAGTCCAAACCAGCTGTCCGAGAAATGGACAGGGCCATATCAGGTTGTTCTAGTGACTTCAACTGCTGTAAAAGTGAAGGGTCTATCTGCCTGGGTCCACAATTCTAAAATAAAACCCTATGGCCTACAGGAGGGGGAGACAGAAACTGAGACTCCAAAGCCAGAGGACAGCTATTCCTGTGAACCTGTTGAAGATCTCAGGCTCTTGTTCAAGCAGAACCCCATCAATCCTGCCTCAGATAAGTAAAATGCATCATATGATGTTCTTCTTCTTTCTAATCATATCTCCCTGTATGGCTATTGATCTCTCCCTAAACGAGGCATGTTCACTTGCAAACCACACTGCTTCTCAACTCAACCTAACCAGCCCGTGCTGGATTTGCATTAATAGCAAAGGTTGGGGGTATGGCTTCTTCCCTCAAGCCTCATGAATCAGTCTCTGCTACCTTCAAACTCTTCTGCAGCTTCCTCACCTCTCTCAGCCTTCAGAGAACTGAAGAGACTTAACAGAGTTTTAAGGCTTCCCTTGTAGCTCAGTCGGTAAATCTGCCCTCAATGCGGGAGACCCGGGTTCAATCCCTGTGTCATGAAGATCCACTGGAGAAGGAAATGCCAACCACTCCCAGTACTCTTGTCTGGAGAATCCCACAGACATAGGAGCCTGGCAGGCCACTGTCCATTGGGTTGCAGAGAGTCAGATGCGACTTAATGACTAAATCATCATCAGGGTTTGCTCAAGATTTGGCTTTGGGTTAAGGGTCATTCAAACTTTTTCCGCATCATCAATAAGGTTGTTTCACTTTCTTATTATTCCTGTGTTCACGAAATAGCCCTTTTACTTTCAAGAACTTTTCTTTTGCACTCACAACTTGACTAACCAGCACAGAGTTCTAGTTGTCAGCCTATCTTGGCTGTCAACACACTTTCCTCACTAAGCTCATAATCATTTCTAGCTTTTGGTTTCAAGTAAGAGATACGCAACTCTTCCTTTCACTTGAACACCTGGTGCCTCAGATGGTAAAGAATCTGACCCAATGCAGTAGGCTGGGGTTTGATCCTTTGGTCAGGAGGATCCCCCAGAGAGGGAAATGGCAACCCACTCCAGTATTCTTACCTGCAGAACTCCATGGACAGAGAAGCCTGGCGAGCTACAATCCAAGGGTCACAAAGAGTTGGATACAACTGAGTGACAAACACACATACACTCAGAGGCCACTGCAGGGTTATTAACTGCCCTAATTTCAATACTGCTGAGTCTCAGGGAATAGGGAGACTTGAGGAGAAGGAGAGAGATAGGGAATGGCTGGCTGGTGGGGCAGTCAGAACACACATATTTTACTAAGATCACTGCACTATCTCCTGTGGGCACGGTTCATGGTTACAATTAATTACAAACTCCGAAACAATGACAACAGTATTATCAAAAGTCACCGATCACAGCTCACTCTAAGAAATAACAATGAAAAAGTGTGAAATACTGCGAGAATCACCAAACTGACACAGAGACCCAGAGTGTGCAAATGCTACTGGAAAGATGACGGACACCCTCAGTGCAGGGCTGCCGCAGAACTTCAGTTTCCAAAAACTGAATTTGCAGGTACAATAAAACACGGTCTACTTGTATGCTAAAGTATCGACAATGGGCATTTTGTCAAACAGTTTAAGAAAAGAGAAGTTCTTTGTACTGCAATTGTAATTTTTCTCCAAGTCTGAGATTGTTTCAAAACAAAAGTAAACAAAAATACAAACAGAGACACACAAACATACATATATACAGGGAGTCTTCACTTTTGCAACTAGTGTTAACTGAAATTTGCGTACATCAGAATCCTGACTTCATAAGTGCACAACTCCAGAACAGGCATGGCAGTTTGCTACAGTGTGGAAATTGAGAGTTTTTTAAAAATATAAAAAATTTTAACAAGATTTTGTACACTTAATTTCTACACTGAAGTATTTTCTACCTAATTTTATACAGAAATGTCACACACATAAAACTGTTAATAAAATCAGAGGTTTCAAAAACAAAGAAAAATGTTCTATTTCTTAAACTAGAGTAATGTTTTATTATTATTCTTCAGAATTTAGTTAAAAAGTAGTCTTTTCAAACCATTCAAAATTTTATAAATGACAATTAAAATTAACCTTAAAACCTTGCACTGGCTCTGGAAAAGACACTTCCATTTGGGAATGATATCTCTGTCCAAAGATTCCTTTTCCCTTTTAACTACTATTTCCATCATTAATGGCAAGATCATACAATTCTTCCTTCAGTGTTTGGAAGAAATGATCATGAAGATACTAAATGAAAACTGCAAGGTCCAAATCAGAGTATGTTGTGTCTATAAAAGGAGAAGCCAAAAGAATATATATATAATCATTTGTGAAGACACAGAAGTTATCCGAAAGAATACATTTAGAAACTAAGGAAGGGATATGGATGGCTGGCAGACAGAGACTGGACGGACACTTTTACTGTTATCCTTCTGTTCTTCTACACTGTCCTGTGGGACTTTCCTAGTGGTCCAGTGGTCCAGAATATGCCACCCAGTAGGGGATACAGGTTCAATCCCTGGTCTGGGGAGGTTCCACAGGGCAGCTAAGCCTGTGTGCCAGAACTAACGAAGCCCTCAAGCCCATGCTCTGCAACAAGAGGAGCCGCCGCAGAGAGGGGCCCGCGTCCCACAGCTGAAGAGCAGCCCCAGATAGTAATCCCCACTTGCTGCAACTGGAGAAAGCCTGTACATGGTGAAGACCTCATACTGCCGTATATACATAAGTAAATTCTTAAATGTGTTAAGTAGGTAAGTAAATAAATTATACTTTGTGAAGAAAATCTACTCAGAAAAAAAAAGGTCCGATTTAAAAAAAAAAAAAAAACAAACAACACTTCAGACTAAGCAGATAGAACAAACTAAGCAAACTCACGCCATTGACTAGTAACTTTTTCAAATGAAATAATAATAAAAAATCAATTTTTACACTAAGGCTGTCAAAAACTACATATATTTCAAATAATTTCATGTGATAAGGCCAACTTAAAGGCAAATTTTATCGAAAATAGAACTGGAATCTTCATTTAACTTCAAAAGCTAAGAAAGAAACTTTCAGATTTTTCCTAATTTATGTCTTAACATTTCAAAGACAGCATCCTTGAAGTTTAATACATGTTCTTGCCAATGTACACTCAGAAATATAACCAATCACATTTTCACGACATCTGTGTCTTTACACAGATGACGTGATTCAGAAAAATTAAAATTGTCAGAGAGAGATTATTGGAGTTGTTCAAGTTATCAAACTAGACACTTAACAAGTCTCTGTCTGGAATCTGGGGCCCACTGATCAATCCCCATACCACGCTTTCCCCAATCCATGCATGAGGTAGTTTAAAAACATCAGAAACAAGCTTACAGAACACTTACTGACACTAAACCCAACCCTTCAAATCCAGCAGTGTGCAAGGCTTCACTCTCTGCATGTACTATGGATTAAGATAAAATGCCAGATATTAAATATGCAGGTTGGTTACCCAACTCCTTAGTTTTCATTGTTTCTAATCCACTATTTTTTGAAAGCCAATATATGAACATAGTTAGGCACTAGGTGATACAGAGAAGAAAGTGTCCCTGGCATGACCCAAGTATTGTGATCACAGTCAAACAAAACCATGAGAGAAATGTGTTAAATGTCTACAAAAGGTGTAGCCCTAAGATACAGGAAGAATGTAAAGAGTATTCTGGAAAAGAATGAAAGAAGTCGTCAATAGATCAGCTGAATAAAATCAATTGGTACAGCAATAAAACAGATTCAGGTTCTAGAGACGACCCTGTTGAGAACACTTACAAAGGTTATCTTTTGTTTGGAAAGGCTATGGCCGAGCAATTACGAGTTACAAGGAAAGAAGTTCCCAAGGACTTCAGTGCCCCAACCAAAACCTTATGAATCATTAAAAAAAAAAAAAAAATGCTAGCACAGAACACAACCTCGGAATGTGCAAGAAAGGTTCCAACCAACATTATTTGGAATGACACAACTACAATTCTACTGGGCAAGTACCTTTCAATGCAAGGAAAGAAACTGAAGAAATAAATAAAAGAAATTAACTAATATATAAATATCTTACAGACTCAAATCCTTAGTACCAGTATTTATGATGCTTTACATATTTATATATTTGTAACGTAAAACAATTCTGACTATTAGCGTAAAATATCAGCCCTATAGTTTCAATTTAAAACAGAATTAACAGCTAACCTAGACTTGTAATTTTAATTTGAATTTCACTATAAATAGTACTGAAACTTAAGATATTAATATGTACCATGCTTGTAAGTTTATTAAATGTTTTAAGATTTACCATAACATTTGTGAAGGTTTGTCTGAAAACTGAACTACTTACCAAATAGTGAATATATTAAGTTATTTAAACAGTTTTTTAAAGTTTTAAATATGTATGTAAAAGGGATGCAATATAGTTTAAGTCTCCTTTTAAAATGATTCCCTAAACTTACTATATGTATCTAAAAAGATTTGTTAAGTTGAACTTTAAAATTTAAGGGAAATTTGGGGTTTAAAATGTAACTTTGATAAACTACATACTAATTCTTTAAAACCAAAGGAGCTTCCAAATAATTATTTCTGTTTAGAAAAACCCACCTTCAAGGATACAAAATCCTACTTAACTCTTATTAATCCTTCAGTATCTACGTAAAATTCTTCCTTTTCCATGAAGTCTTTCCTCTTTTTCCTTTTACCCTATACTAGGCAAAAAGAAAATAAATGTGTCTCTATCATTCAAACTGCTAATTTATTCTATTCTAGTGGCATAACTTTATGAAAACTCTTCTTTCAGGAATCCACATCGCCTATCCAAGGGTCACACGCACTTTCAGAACAGGGACTGTGCTTTATACTGCTCTCAACCTCTAGAAACATCTTACACAAGGCAACGCTAGCACACAGTAACTATTGGCGGTGGATGAACTGAATTCTAACAATCTTCCATGCCTTTCCAAATGGACCATTACCTCTGTTATGTCCCAATGGTGTGAAAACTGATCCAAGTCAGTGAGGTAAAGTAGCACGGGAGAAAGCTGCGTCTGGATGACATGGGGCACTCCTCAAAGGCTCTGAAGCCAAGTCAGTTCCTCTTTTGAAAACCCTAATTTGAGTATAAAGAAATCCAATTTAAAATAAATCACAAAGCAAGTAACATTCTTAAGTAATTTTTAAAAAATAGACATGTATCTTCAAGTTAAATTCTTCAAGCTAACAAGCTATTTTCTCTGAATTTCTGTACTTTATGTATTATTTTAAAAAATGAAATGCCAGCGATGTAGTAAAATTCATATAATTATGTACACAAAGATTTGACCTGAATCAAATGTGTAATACATCAAGAAACAATATTATATCCCTTAAACTGAGGGCTTTGCCACCTTTATACTTAAATAAGTGTGAAAGACATAATCATTCTAATTAATGTCAGGTTTAAAAAAGCAAATGAACAAGAAAAACAATATGCTCCTTCATACATATACCAAACTCTGTATTCTTACATAATAGCCTTTCAAGTGTCTTAAAACTATTCCATCCCCCCTAAGTCTATTTCTTCAACAATTACTGTGTACTTCCTTCTACCTATTCCATATAATAAGATTTCTGATTCTCTTACCACCTCTATTACACCTAGTCTGACCTATACAAACAACTTGCCCAAGTCCCTCCTGAAAGACAGCTCTTAGAATGATCAGAATACGAGCACAATGTGGTCTGACCCTAGCTACCTACTTTGATGTTTTCAGATCACTGTACTTCCATGAACATGCCCTAAAGAGCCATCATCTAGTTGGGAAGCCATATCACACTCCTGGCTGATTCCTAATGAGTTTCCTAAAACCACTAAACCCTTTGACAGGTACTACTAATTAAAACATAAAGCCCTCACATCCATCTCAAACGCATACATCCAAAACTATCAAACAAACATGTACAAGTCTACTTGTTACTTGTTTCTTTTATATAATATTTATCTTGCTACATTCAGCTCCTTATCAGAACTTTTCAAGCTATTTTTGGATTCTGACAACATATTTCAATAAGACTCTTAATTTTAAGTCTTCAGAAAATTTCAAACACTGTCATCTTTATCATCCAGTTACAAAACAAAACTACCAAAGACAGTATGATCATTTAAAACAACAGTAATAATACTTACTAATCTAACACATCAAGACTCATTTTACTAATTTTTCTCTGACATCAATGGAAAGCAAAATATGGCTAATTAAAATGTGATGTTTTTCCTAACACACCGAACATGTTAAACATGCTTAAAATGGATATTCTGTTCCCCATCTTATTAAGCTATGTAGTGAGGTCCAAAACTTAGACCCAAACAGGTAAGACAGTAAATCTCAGGAGAATTTTCATACTAGGTTCTTTTCCTTTCCTTAACTTGGTGGATCAGGGCAGTTACCTGTAAGTGTTGAAAATAAGAAGCTGAAATAGTCCTCATTACTGATGTTTAACTGATCACTTCCATTCCATTCTTTCACTGAAGACTTCCATCCAGAAAATGATGATCTACAATAAACAATGGAGACCTAGTACTAGAAGTGACCAAATTGAAGACTCAGGAATAAAGCACAGAATATATGACTATTCTTTATGGAATACAAGTATAATTTAAGAGCTCAGTCAAAAATCCGTAGCATGTATCATCTTTACATGTAAGGGGGTTCAAGTATCGTAATATGGAAAATATAATTTGTAACATATGTTTATGTAAAGTTTCCTTGAAAAGCATAACCAGCCCACTTATATGGTACAACTGGAAAATTTTTCCACACCACTCAAACCTCAGTTTCAAGGAGCCAAGGTGAAGTTCTGCTTTTCAGTAGTAGGTTCAGCTGCTATGTATTTACTACCTCATCTTCATTTAAAAAAAAAAAAAAAAAAAAAAGTCTTACCTTGTTTATATGAATGAGCTAAGTTTAAACAAGCTCCTGCTTCTTACCTAAACCAAAGCATCTTAACTAGGTAAAGAATACTTCAATTTAAAGCCACTCTGCAATAACTATGCACTCCTATACTTTGCGAGGCTTTATAACTAGTCTACGTCACAATACTGCAGCTAAAGTATTGGTAGTGGACTTAAGGGAATAGCTAAACATAAAGCAGCTTCTCATTAAATGAAGATTATCTGGTTCCTGCTATGAGATCAGTTTCCAGTGATACCTTTAAAAACTCTCCTCAAGGTAAGACTAAGAAGGAATACAGCAAATGTCAGCCATGAATACAGCAAAAAAACAAAAAGCTGAGAATAATCAGATCCAAAAAGCTATCTTTTTGGATAGCTTTTTGTGACAAATTTTTTTTTTGGGACAAACTTTTATAATAGAAATCTGAATAAATGTCAAGACAAAATAAGGAGTTTCTAATTCAATGAGAAGCACTTTTTTTTTTTTTAACCACTGAAACAACTGTATTTATTAACATTCTTAAAAGTTGGGGAGTTAAAAATAATGGCAACATTTTTCTGAATCACTTCTACTTAAAGGACTTCTCTTTGCTTAAAGGGCTATGGGAGAGAATATCACAAGCTAAGAGGTTATAAAAAGTCCGAGATGCTCAATGGAAATGAGTACAAAATGGGTGATTAGAAAAGAAGCTAATATCCTCTTATACCCAGTGAACACTGTGCTGTCCAGTGGCTAAAAAGAGTAGCAAATCCATTTAAAAATCTAGTTTGGACAAAAGACAAGCAATGTATCACTCTGTCCTTAAAACTACAATGACCACACATACTGGCCACACCAGAACAGTTCTGAGACTAGAAGGGATGCTATATCAATTATGCTTGGACAACAGAAGCAAACCAGACCTGCTCCTGGCAGGCCAGCTCACATATTCACCCTGCTTCAAAACCAGGCTGAATTTCTCAGTAATTTCTCCCTTCTCTGGTATTTTTATCTAACAGCATAGACTACGTTTCCACATGCATGTCTCATGTTCCCCAAACCAGCTGTAAATGAACTAGGGGCAGAGAGGGCAAGAAGAGTAACGGTCAGCAGAACACCACAGGTAGATGGAGAGGAAAAACTCAAAAAACCTCTAAGTGAATAGTGAAAAAGGCAGGAACAGCAATTCTAAGTACAGTTTTTAAGACAAACTAAACACCAACAACTCTAAGGTGATGGGTTTTTCACACACTGAACAAACGGAGATGGTCTGGTGGTGACCTGCTCTCCGATGAACTTCCCCTGCTGGAGACAACAGTGTCAGAACGCTAACACCCAGAGTGAACTAGACCGCAGAGCCCAATTAATATAGCAGATGAGAATCAGAAATTATTGAAGGAATATTTCAGGAAAAGGAGCCTGCCAACAGTCCTTGGCACAGACGGAGCTGAGGAGTGGGATGCCTCAGGTGAACGGTGCAGGTGGGAGACAGTGAGAAAGCTAGCTGGTTTACCGTCACCATCAAGGACGGAGGGGAAAACCAAAGACGTGAAATAACCCAGGTGATGTCTAAGGAACAGTATTCCTTAGAAGAACATCATTCCTTAAGAATAACCGAACATTATTCTTCAATTCTAAATCTAGGAAAAGTGATGCAATGATAATACCACTGGCCTGGGAAAGTTGAAAAGGCCCCATCTTGTTTTAATTTTTAAAGAGATTAGTTTGAATAGGGACAATACATCTACAGAAAGAGAAGTCTACTAAGACTCTGTGCAAATGCTAAAAGGCAAAGTTTAACTTGGTACACTTTTAACTACATGACAACTTGCTTTTGATGATTATAAACTTCTATTACCATTACTTGTAAATTAATATTTTCTCAGTACTCACCACAAACCCACAAAAAAATGTAAAAAAAAGACTTGTGAAAAAATCCTTGACCAAAGTTATTGAGCACAAGTCAATCGTAATTAATGCCAAAAAAGATACTAAATACAGGTTCTAAAGAGAATTAATTTTAAGAGGTGTTCAAAAGTCACTTTTAAATGAATGCCAAAACAGATCCTCCACAAGTTCTATCATGGGAAATGAGTGCCCTCTACTGGAAGTTAACTGTCATAAAACCACTTAAGTTAAATTGTATTTCTTAAAGACCTGGCATTTAGTACTGAACTAGACAAAGAGGGGTTTCATATATAGACAACATATTGCAAACAGCTCTCTTTTGCTAAAAGGAAAAAGTAATTATCAGTTATGAAGCACAATTTGGGCGACAACATTCAAACATACGTCTTATCCTGGTAGGAAGAGACTGGCAAACAAAGCTAAAGAAAGTCTACTAATAAAGCGAGCCACTCCTGTTTAATTGGGGCAGAGGGTCTGCACAAGAAGCCACAAAGAAGCTAGTTTTTAAATTTTTCAGCTACAGCCCAGATTCAACTCCTGCCTAAAACTGTATCAGACCCTGGCCTTGAGCCACAATCAGTAACAAATGGCTGAATATGAAAGTACTATGCCTGATACAAACATTACATTTTAAAGGATACTTTGAACACTAGCAACATGAAACATTATTAGTTTTAAGACCTTTGAGAGTAAAACACCACAGTCACATTCTGGAAAGTAGCTCCTTGAAAAATTAAGCAGAAAATTAACATATGATTCAGCAATTCTACTTCTGGGTATACAGCCAAAAGAATTAAAAGGATTCAAACAGGTGTCTGCACACCAATGTTTATAGCTGCATTATTTGTAACAGCCAAAAGGCAGAACAACCGAGTATCCATTAACAGATGAATATATCAAAATCATGAAGACAAAATAGTGGTAAACAAGGGCTGGGAGAAGGGGAAATAATCAGTACAGAGTTTCAGTCTGCAACGATGACAGTGCTGGAGATGAATAGTGGTAGCAGTCGCACAACAGTGTGAATGTACTTAATGCCCCCAAACAATTCTCACTGTATACCTAAAACTGGTTAAAATGGGAAGTTTTAGGTTATGTATATTTTGCCACACACACACACACCCACCCACCCACCCACAGATATTTTAATGATTCCCTGTCTGAGTCCGCAAGCTTTTATTTCACCACCTACATTGAACTGAGCTCCCTTCCAAAAAGAAAGACCTGTATTACAATTTCATAACACCAGAAGTTTTAAAACACAGCACTCTCATCCGTCACTGAATCCTTACTATGGCTACACACTTCTGATAATCTTAACCCTTGTTTCAATGCACCTACACAAATCACTGTATGTTTCTACCTGATGGTTCAGCGGTAAAGAATCCACCTGTGGTGTAGCAGAACAAGATTCAATCCCTGGGTCAGGAGGATCCCCTGGAAAAAGAAACAGCAACCCACTCCAGTATCCTTGCCTGGAAAATCCCATGGGCAGAGGCGCCTGGTGGACTACAGCCCATGGACTTAGTGACTGCAACCATGACAATGCAAACCGCTAAGCAAACCACCTGGAACAGTCTTGCCCCAGTGACCTTCCTCTTACCCAGTATCATCAACAGTTTTAACTGCTGTTTTAAGAGCAAATGAAGGGAGGGGCGGCATTTTAAAAAGTCAGTTCATAAACTGCCAGTGACAGGGGAAGGGTGAGGGAGAAGATTATACACTTGAAATACAGCTCACTTTAGCATGCTACCTCATGTGCAGTATCCTGATAAGCATGACAGCCAAATTTGCACTGAGTCTTCCCATAATACAGCAGCAGCTTAACCGAGAAAGCAAGTCAGCAGGCAGACTGGGTAGAAAATACACAAGCTGGACCAAAAGCTGCTGAGACTCTGCTGACAGAACCACCACTGTGCCTTCTTGTGGATCTAGTGAGGCAGGAAGACAAGTTAAATTTTAAAAGATATACAAACAAGAATTAATAAAGCAGACTGACCATTTTCACTGTGCTATGTTGAATTCTAACATATCAACTACATGAAAAAAATATATATATGTATGGCTTAAGGTACTGCCTAGAGTAAGACTAAATACAATCATTATTTAAAGATAACATTTAACACTCGATTTCATAATATTCAAATGTGTTATTTGAAATAATAACTGATGGAGTTAAAGGTATTAGAAACAAAGCAAAACAGTAAAAAAAAAAAAAAAAAAAAAAAAACACAAGCACTTTTGCCAAACAGGGACAATTATAATATCAACCTAATCCGGCCCCATCACTTCATGGCTAATAGATGGGGAAACAGTGGAAACAGTGGCTGACTTTATTTTTCTGGGCTCCAAAGTCACTGCAGATGGTGACTGCAGCCATGAAATTAAAAGATGCTTACTCCTTGGAAGGAAAGTTAGGACCAACTCAGATAGCATATTAAAAAGCAGAGACATTACTTTGTCAACAAAGGTCTGTCTAGTCAAGGCTATGGTTTTTCCAGTGGTCATGTATGGATGTGAGAGTTAGACTGTGAAGAAAGCTGAACGCAGAACAATTGATGCTTTTGAACTGTGGTGTTGGAGAAGACTCTTAAGAGTCCCTTGGACTGCAAGGAGATCCAACCTGTCCACCCTAAAGGAGATCTGTCCTGGGTGTTCATTGGAAGGACTGATGCTGAAGCTGAAACTCCAATACTTTGGCCACCTGATGCAAAGAGTTGACTCGTTGGAAAAGATCCCGATGCTGGGAAAGATTGAAGGCAGGAGCAGAAGGGGACAACAGAGGATGAGATGCTTGGATGGCATCACCGACTTCATGGACATGGGTTTAGTTGGTCTCCAGGAGTTGGTGATGGACAGGGAGGTCTGGCATGCTGCAGTTCATGTGGTTGCAAAGAGTTGGACACGACTGAGCAACTAAACTGAACTGAATTTAAAACCAAAGACTTATCTGAGTATACACACACACTCCTATATATAAGCAATACTGAAAAATACAGATTTTTAAATACCACACACAAAAGGTAGACACAAACCAACGTTTGTCATTTAATAAATGGGTAAATATAAAGTGGTGTATATTCAACAGTGGAATGTTACTCAGCATTAAAAAGAAATACAGTACTCGTATATGCTCGTAAATCCTAAGAACAGTATGCCAAGTGACGGAAGCCATACTGAGAAGATCCACATCACACAATGTCATCTGTGAGAAATGATCAAAACAGGCAAATACAGAGAGACAGAAATGGTGAGCAGTGGTTGTCAGGAGCTGAGGTAGGAAGAAATGAGGAAATAGGGATGGACTACTAATGGTAGAGTTTCTTTTTGAGGTGATAAAAATATTCTGGAATAAGATAATAGTGACTATGGCACAATCTTGGGAATATGATAAAAATTAATGAATTGCACAGTGTAAAATGGCCAATTTTATGGTATATAAACTGTGTCCTAATAATAAATACTAATTATACATATGCATATATGTATATTTTTATTGATATTTTTGCTAAAAGAATGAAAAGGTTTCAGGGGTGAGTGAAACGTTAATATATGAAAGCCGTACAAGATCTCAATAACGATTAAATAAGTAAAATTTGCCATCAAAGTTTCAAAAGAATTCTATAAAAATACCTGATCAGTTTTGAATTTGTGAATTTCGTGGCTTAAAAGATAATTTAAGATCTGAAGAAACATCTACAACCTTTAGTTTTCTTAAACTATTGTATTAAGTAATACTATTGAAAATGAATTTACTGTTTGATATTTTATTCATTTTACCATGGTACAATTAATGTATAATTTGAAGGAAAAGTAAAACCTAAAGATCCCCCCTTTGAAACATTGTTCTTAAGTCGGGGTAGACCGATTATTACATACACAGGTAAACAACACTCTTACCATAGATTCGGAGAGCAGTAACTTGTAAACTTTTGAGTAGCTCTTTATTTGCTCGGGCTGCAGCAGTATGGATAATGTCAACAAACTGTGTTGAAAGCTCAGGATTTCGGGAGCCGAGATGTGCAAGCTGCAGTGGTAAACCAGCCAACCAACGTGATAACACTTTACTACGGTATCTAAGGCCATCAAAGAAAAGGGAAATACACCACATTTATTTAAACATTTGAGAGCCTATAAGATGACTGGCATACTATATTCATCTATAGTATTCTCTAAGGTTTTACCCACTGTATTTTAAAAGTTTATGTAGTTTGGGGCACTATGTACATTGTAATTTTATCTTAAAGGACACAGGCTCTACTTAGCTTGTGAACTCTTTACACTAATTTGTAATGACCGTTTTACTATATTAAGTCATTTATGCATTCAGTATAGGGTGCCCCCACATTAAGTGGCTTCAAACTTGGGTTATTTCCATTCTTGCACATACTTGCTCACTCTCTAATGTCTCATCTTGGACACGGCAATCACTTTTGCTGTCCCCCAAGAGTTCAGTGATTTACACACAACCTTTGGAGTCTACCAGACTTGAACTTAAGTCTCAGTCTGGCTGCCCTTTAACAGCATGACACTCACCAACTTATTTAACCTAAGCTTCCTTCTATAAGGCAGAAACCAACAGTACCTACATAAAAGTATGAGAATTACTGAAAAATTAAGAAAAGCACCTGACTCACAGTAAAGACTTGAATATGTTCTAACAACTACCTATGTATGCTGAGGTACCACAAATCCCGTTATCTTTCACCCAAACATCTCTTCCAGACTATCCCAAGTAAACCTCAAACTCACCACATCTAAGACTGATTCCTGAGTTCTACTCTTCGTGTTGTCTGCATCACCAGACAGCACCAAACCAAGCTGGACACTTTTTCTCTTTAAGATACCGCCATTTAAAAATTTATTGAAACATTTTTGACACCCAGTATTATGTTAGTTTCAGGTATGTATCACATAATAGTCTGACATCTGTACACATTGCAAATGGTCACCATACGTCTAGTAACCACCTGTCCTAATAAAAGTTACTGGTCATATTCTTTATGCTGTATATTATATCCCCATGACTTATTTACTTTATAACTCAGTTTGCACCTTTTAATCTCTTTCACCTATTGTACACCTCTCCTCTTCTACTGCCCTCATTCTTATACCATGTGTCCCAATATGTCACTAAGGGCCGGAGGTTAAACCTCCATAATTTTTATGGGAAGCAAAACAAAATTCTGAGGCTGCTACAGGTGGTTCCAATAATTGTCCTTTAGCTGTTAAGCAGACAAGTGGAAATATATGCTCAAAGAGACTTTTACCTTCTCAGTTATGTGTATAAAGGTTACTGAAACTATTATGTATGCCTTTTTATTTAAAAAAAAAAAAAAAAAAAAGGATAAAAAGAAGATTTTTTCCAAAGATTTAATCACCCTATCATCTTATTCATACAGATTACAAAGTAACCTGGTAAGAAAAAGAAAAGCAAAATAACAAAGGAACTGTACCGGATTCTGTAAGATCTCAGTTCTTCTTTTTGATAGCTTTTACTGAAAAACTTCAGTAACAAAGTCGGAACTGGAAAGAGAAGGCCTCTCTGCTGATACAATGTATAAACTGCCTTTATGAAAGACTCTGTAGCCTCTAAGAAACAAGAGAAAACAGCTGCATGTGAGTCAAAATGTTTCTTCACCAGCACCATAATTCTTCTAAAAAGCACAGAAGCACCTTGTTCCTATGAGGAAGCAGATTTTAGCCACAAACTGATGACTACCATCAAAATCCTACATCAATGGCCTAATAAAAAAGTCAAACCAATCGGAGATTACAGTACAAATTTTCCTAAGAGACAACAAACCTAGGAAAGGACAACAAATACCACAATACTAGAAAGGTGGATAAGCCAGGAACCAAACAGCAAAGTTCTGCTTGAATGAAAAGAATTAGTAAGTCACACTAAAAACTGACTTAATGCAACATAACTTCAAGTTACAAGAAAGGTAAAGAGATAAGGATCCACCAATTTCTAGTCAAACTAGATCAGAAAAGTATTTCTTTATCCTTAGGCTCAATGTCATTTCCTATTAATAAAACTTACCTTCTTTCACTCCAACTATGTAATCTAGTAGAAAACCTACCCATCAGCTTCAGAGTGGACCTACCCACCGAAAAGGGGGTGTTCTCAGCCATCAGGGTTCAAGCAGACATTCCTTCATGATTATGCTGGCTACCTTTTATGGCTCGAACGTAAATGACTATGAAATGTTTGACAGGTATGAACTCAAAATTAGATGCTCAACATTAACAGTATGCGTAAGAGCCCCTCTCTTAAGTAAGGACAGAGCATTGACACCCACCTCTGTCTGACTACATCTGCATTAACCTCCAGGAGACACCAAGTAATCTGTTCAGCTGCTTACTGTTTAGCCTAGACCCATCTTCAAGGGTTTCTGTTACAAATTTCCTTATCCTTTCTATCCAACTGGAATCCTTCTGCAAAGTTGAGGCATTTGCCAGGGAGACCATGATATCAGACAGTGTTAAATTCAGTAAAAGGTGATCTACATTATTTGAGAGAATCGTGCAATGCTTGATGCTAAAAACAAAGACACACATAACTGTTAAGTGTTGTATCTACCATGCCTGTTTCACTTAAACACTTAACTATTCCTCCCAGAATGAACTGTCAAGAAGGTAAGTATATTAAAGCGACTGTAAGCAAACCATTCATTACAGAATCAGAGTTGTTAAGGCATAAATTAAGAATGCATACTGCTCAGTTCATTACCCAAGTTGCTATTCACACAAGAACTACAGGCCCTTGAAACATGGTGTGGTAATCCTAGATGTACTACAGGGATAAGAACACTTGAAAACTTCAACACACTTGAAGATTTTCGTTAAGCAGATATTTATATTAGGATGAAACTCACGACAGACCTTGATTCTGCTTCTAAATAATTTTGACTTGACAGAATCACTAATTTCTCCTGGCCACAATTTCCATATATGTGAAACAGGAGACTGGTCTAGATAAGCCCAATTCTGAAACAATTTAATTTTATGACTCACATATTACAATCACTTTTTCTAACAGATTATCTTAAGAAAAACAAAATTTGCAACTTAGGATAAAAACCACTAGATATATAAACACTATATAAACACAGTGTAGATTTCAGGCTACACTGCATTCAACAGCAGAGCCTATTTATTCTCATGTTCAGAAACATGTAAAGTTGATTAAACTAAAAAAATACCTGAAACTAATTTATTTTAAAAGAAAGTTAACCCTGGATTAGGCATGAGAAAGGACACAGTCGTAAGGAACCACAAATACAAGGGGAGGGAAATTTTTAATATTTGGTGTTATTAGGGTATCAAATGTAGGGTTAGGAATGACAAATGGGACCAGATCACAAAGAGTTGAAAACTAAGGACACTAAAATCAATTCTGCAAGCACAGGAGTAACATAGTTGAAAAGTTCTTTCATTTCTGCTGATGAAAAAGAAAATATCAGTTACAAGACTCTAAACAAAGAAGTAGTTGTATGTCTACTTGAGCAATACAGGCAAGACGTGACAAGCTCAAGAAACAATGCTGGTACAGACTAGGAGAAAGGGGGATGTATAGCAAGAATAAAAATTAGCTGGATTTGAAGTCTGCTTAAATGCATACATGTATGTGAGCTTTTAGCTGAGCTGGTAAAGAATCCGCCTGCAATGCTGGAGACCCCAGTTCGATTCCTGGGTTGGAAAGATCCTCTGGAGAAGGGGTAGGCCACCCACTTCAGTATTCTTGGGTTTCCCTGGTGCCTCAGTTGGTAAAGAATATGGCCGCATTGTGAGAGCCCTGGGTTCCATCCCTGGGTTGGGAAGATCCCCTGGAGAAGGGCATGGCAACTCACTCCAGTATTCTTGCCTGGAGAATCCCCATAGACAGAGGAGCCTGGTGGCCTACAGTCATGGTGTCGCAGAGAGTCGGGACCTGGCTGAGTGAGTGAGTAAGCACAGCACAGCCCAGCAAAAAACTGGGAATTCTATCACGGAGAGAGAATGAATGAAAACTGGGACAGATGAGTAGCAATCTATACTACAAACCCAAAACTACTGGTAGGTTCTTTGCCCAACTGTTCAGTGCCCAAAACCAAGGCACATTTTATACTAACCAGACCACACAAAAACTCAACTGCATCATTTCTTCACCACAGGTAGAGCTTTTGAAGATCTACTTACCTATTACTGTCTGGAAGGTGTCAACAGACATTCAAAAGTTGGGAGAATTCATCCCGCTCCTCCAAGAATTTACACAAAATTTTAAAGTCTAAATACACTGACCACCAATTCTATGAGGGAGACAGGAAACTGGGGAAACTCATTTTCAGCAATGATAGAGGAGGAAATTAGAACTGATTCCCGTCCTGAAAATAACTTTAAAAGCTGGATGAAATAGTTTTTAACAACTCAAAAGCATTCAAGAGGTAACAAGGTGATGAACAATTGCTGGGTCCCCAAAATAAAGCAAGATCACAGTACTCAGGTTCCAAGGGCTGTGGAACCAAATACCCAATTCCAACGAAAAGGCTGGAAAACGGAACTAACCTTTCAGAGGCCTCACAGGGAAAAGTCAAACTCCAGAGCCAGACAAACATGGGGACTCTGGTATATTATCCCTACTTCAAGCTGAACCTGTAAGGGCTCCCTGCCAGAGTAACGGTGAACTGGAAGTAAAAAGAGCTCTTACATAAAACAATCCCAGTTATACATCATCTCAGTAGTTAACGCAACAATTTTTCCCAACTAGATCTATAGATTCAACACAATTCCAATCAAAACCCCAGCCAGTTACTTTATAGTTATCAACAAAATGATTTTTGAAGTTTACACACAAAGGCAAACACTAGACTACCCAACACAAGACCAAAGTGGAACAATGTTGGAGGACTCACACCACTCAATTTCAAGGCTTACTGTACTACAGTAATCAAGACAGCACAGAACTGGTGAACGAACAGACAAACATAGGTCAGTGGAAGAGCCCCAAGACAGGCCTACAAGTAGTCAACTGATGATTTCAGACAAAGGAGCCAAAGCAATCCAAAAGAGAAACAAGAGTCTTTTTCTGCAAACAGTGCTGGAATAACTGGACAGAAACTCTAGAACTGAAAAATAAAAATAAAACAAATTCAACAAACGTATGTTTGAATGAGACAAAGAGAAACAAAAAATTCAGTAAGTGGGTCTTATATACAATCAATTAGTCTTTAAAGGGAAGGAGAAAAATGGCATTAATATTTTAAAGATGAGAATTTTTCAGATGTGTTTAGACACTTCACTCAAGATCTCAGATTTAAGAAGCTCACTGAATTCCAAGGAAAATCAATAAAAAAGAAAACCACACCTGGATACATCATTGTCAAACAGCAGAAAATAAAAGACAAGGAGCAAAGTCTTATGGGGGAGGTAGGGGGGGTGGGGAGGGAAGTAACTTTTATAAAGTAGCAACAGTTCAGACTCATAGCTGACTTCCTAACAGCAGTGGGAACCAACAGAGCGAAGCGTTGCAGTCAGTACGGTCAGTACGCTCAAACAAGAAAACTGCCAAGCTCAAGCACTGTGCTCTGTTAAAACAGTCCTTGGAAATAAAGGAGAATACATATATTCTCCTTCATTTTATATTATATATATATATGTATTTGTGTGTGTGTGTGTAAATCCTCTAGCAGCTTCTAAATAAGCCTAATGAAGAGAGATGAAAAAAATGAAGAGCAAAAAAATAGAATATACAGATAAAACTCAGATGGTGGATACAAGTTCTCCAAAAATATTAATTTTTGCTTGAAAGTTCAAATTTTATCTCTAGCACAGACACTATTTTCCTGAAACTGATAGGCTTATTTTTTTCATTTCTGAGAAAATATCTACAAATACCCAAGTCTGAATAAGCATAGTTAGTCATTTAAATTAAAATCATGTCCATTGCAGAAAATACAAACAGAATGACAAGTGCATTTCCTCGAGACAACCATCATTCTTTGGCATGCAGCCAAAATACTTCAGGCACACTTTCCATTTCACCACACAGAATATTAAAATTACGTGTTTTCAAGGATTGTGACTTAATAAGATTAGTAATTTTTTACTTAATTAAGAACAATTTTAAGTGAAACTGGCATGTTCTTTTAAACTGTGAATGCATAGTGGTGAAGAATACTGTTAACCCTCCATACCGTTCTGCCTCCACATATTCAACCAACTGCAGATGGTGTATCATGTGTATGGATTGTGGCTTTCTGAATCCATAGATGCAGAATGTGTATTTGGAGGGCAACTTGCTTCTGGATCAGTGAAAATACCACGTATGACACTATGTCTTTACACAAAACTCAGACTGTACAACAAGAAGAGTGACCCCTCACATAAACCAAGGACTCCAGTGTAAATGATGTATCACTGAGGTTTGTATTTTACAACAGATACACAACTCTGGTGTGGGACGCTGACGTGAGGGAGGCTGTGCATCCATGGGGGTAGGAGTAGTGTATGAGGACTCCGTACTTTCTGTTCAATTTTAATACGAATCTAAAATTGCTCTAAAAAATGAACTCCATTAAAAAAAAAAAAAAAAAAAAGGAATGAAATGCTAGTAGTGCCACAACATGAATAAACCTTAAAGATATCATGCTAAGTGAAGTTAAGCCAGACATAAAACAGTGTTTTCAGTTTCTACTGATACATGGTACCAGAACAGTCAAATTAATAAAGGGGAAAAATGCAATAGCGGTTCCCAGTACCTGGAGGGAGAAGAGCATAGGAAGCTGTTATTTAATGTGTACCGAGTTTCAGACTGGTAACATGAAAAATGTGAAATGTACTTAATGCCACCAATCAGTACACTTTAAAAATGGTTAAAATGCTAATTTTTATGCTATGGACATCTTACCACAATGAAAATAATATCTTTTGTAACTCCACAGTTCAACCCAAGATTAAAAAAAATCTAGACATCAGGTCAAAATTGAAGACCACCAGCTTAGGCCACATTGGCTCCTCTAACTTGAATCTGTGAATTTAATAGATAGCCTCCAAAGGCTATCTGAGAAATATTCAACACGCTTCCTTATGGAAGTTCAAGAGCAGCCTGCGGACCCTCAAAACAAATCACTAGGGAAATTTATGGTAATACTGTCAACCCACTTTTGTTAAAAATGCCACAATTTCACCACCTCAGTGTCTTCATCGTTAACTCCTTTTTCACCTTCTATATCTTAGCACAAATCACTACCTAGGCAGGCAGCCCTCCCTAGGACCTATGCCCCCCATGAAAGAGCAGGACCAGCTCCCTACTATACTGATATACTTTTATTACCCTACATTCTTTTTCCTAAGTGCCTTCAACATATTAAGTGCCCAATAAAGTGAATAATGACAGTACACCCATATGCTCTTGAGTAGTTTACTTACATTTAATGGTCTACCAAATTCCAAACATCCTTTTATTTAATCTCATTTTGATGAAAATTACACCTGAAACCTCTTCCTTGACAACATAAAAATCACATGTAATTATATTCACGCATTGAAGGATATTCTCAACCTTATCCATGGACCTGATTAAAAACTTCTGTGTTAATAAGAAAACTGTATCTGGAGCAAGTAACAACTTACTTGCTCAAGAAAGTATCTCCATATTTGATTCTCTGTCACCTCCAACTCCAGAAACTCTAAATTAATGGTCCTAAAACATGGTTTTGATGCAACCAATAATAGTCTTCAATGCCTAAAGGATCAAGGATGAAAGAGAAATGAGAGTCAGAGACAAAAAATGACTTTCAGCATTAAAGTTAGTCATCAGTAGAAACCAATTTGATCCAGGTCTGTCCCATGTCCTCCATTATGCAATTTTATAGCTTTCTCATACCCTATAATATCTCCTTCCATTACTGCAATCATCCCTCACTTCACTTCTGCCTGCTAAAATCACATTCACATTAAAACACTACTCTCCAACACTGCCTTGTCTGTTTATCCTAACAAGGATCTGTCTTCTCCTATTAATTCCTATAGCATTTCTTGACTATAAAGTTCTAATGACACTTAAATATGCCTTGTGTGAAAGATGTAGATTCATTTTTCTTCCTGCAAGTTATTGAGCTTTTGTTTCTCAGCCTTAAAACTACCCTTCCACGCTCTTACTTTGTGATCCTGGGGGTGAGTCACATTTTCTCCTTTACAGTTTGCTTCTTGTTAGGCTCTGCCAATAAAGTGCTTGTTTTTGTTTAGTCACTAAGCTGTGTCAGACTCTTCAGCAACCCCGTGGACTACAGCCCGCCAGGCTCCTCTTTCCATGGGATATTCTAGGCAAGAATACTGGAATGGGTAGTCATTTCCTTCTCCAGCAGATCTTACCAACCCAGGGATTGAAATCTGTCCCTGCACTGGCAGGAGGGCTCTCCACCACTGAGCCACCTGGAAGTCAAGGGGTACTTGAGACCAGAAAGCTGGAGGAGGAAAATGCGGCACTTTCTGTTTGCTTCCTAGTCCTATTTTTTGCTTCCTTTTGCCACCAGTGCAACCCAACCACTCTTCAGGCCAGCAGCAGTTCATTCTAGCAGCCAGAGTTGGTTCCAGTCTGTATCTTCCTGACACAGAACCAGTATCACCGTGCCCCTAGAACACCAGCGCCAGCCAGCAGAACCCTCTTCGCTGAGCCCTGTACCCTTACCCCACTGGGCCCCTCTCCTGATCCCAAAGACATTAGTCCCAGCTGAGTGCAAACCCCTTCCTCGAGGCCTGAGTTTGGGCTGCAGCCTTTCTTTCCAGCCACTTGCCCTCTTCTCTTTGCTCTCCGGTCAGGAGGCAGTGGTGGCTTCCGACAAGACCTTGCTGTTCCCTTTTGTCTTTCCACTATTAAGTGGAAATGCCTAGTTAACAACCGGTTGTATTAAATTCTCTGTGAAAATCACTGGTATGATTTCCATCTCATGACTAGAGTCTGACACACATTTTTATCAATTTTAAGATTTTGTATTGATTTTTGCAATTTATGAATCACTTAAGAGATCAAAGAATATACCTTAGGGCATCTAATTATCTGTCATAATACTTTACTTACAGTGAGAGACCAAAAAACTTCAGTGAATGAAGTTGATCTGCCTACAACATACTTATCACTTCTGAGCATATCCTCTGAACTCTGCCCAAAGAGCCTCACTGATTCTCCAAGTAGTTTCTTCCTTTTGATAAGTTTAAGAACCTTCTGACAAAGACTTTAAAATCTGTTCAAGCGTTTGCTCATTTGGGGAATTGCACCTTGAGTATCTGTATCTGCTTGTCAAGTTTTATTTGGTAATTTGTTTTTACGTTTATCTGCTCTTACTTCAGGTAAACATTTCAAATAACTTCCAGGCTTACACTTTTCCAGTGAAACTTCATCCATAATTTGTTCTTTTCACTTATTTTAAAAAAGAGAACTGCTTTTCTTCAATTATCCCTCTTCCATCAGGATACTGATAACAGTTACATTACGCTTCCTTGTGTATATAAATGAGAGCAGAAACTAGTGATGTTATGCTCTCAAAGATTCAGTAATTACACAGTGCCTCTCACAAACAAACTATCCACTCTAAGCAAATTTTTATTAAATTCTTATCTATACAATTTGATAACTGACACTCATTTAGCACAAAACATTCACTTCACAGATTAAAAATAAAAATAAAAACTAAGTAAAATTGGAAGTCCAGGGCTTAAAGTGACTTGTTTAAGATCAGATACTACAGCTTTTATCTTTACTTCACAGTCTAGATAACAACTACTTGCAGTGTACAAAGTTCAGTGTGAGACTGTTTTCTGAAAATGTCAGGTTAAACAGTGGATGAGAATGGCAATATCTTTTATTTGTCCCTTTCCTTTTTTTGCTTGGTTATTTCTTTTAAGGCATATGGAAAATTACTCCTAAAATGGTGTTTGAAATCAGTAAGGTAATTCTTTCAAAGCCATGACTCCTAGTAAAATAAGCACAGATTAGAAAATCTGTAAGAAACAATAACTTAAAATAGCAAATAAGACTTTAAGCAGAAACTTAACAACTTGTCAATATTCACTTACAAATTTACCCTTATAACACACCTTTTGCTAATGATATAATATGTAAATAAATCTTAAAATCTGAATAAACTGTTAGGCCATCCAACTTTCACCCACAGTTCTTTTTGGTGCTTTCATTTTTACATGCATTTCATCTACTTAAAATGAGAAAAAAAGGGAGAAAGTAAAATTTAATAAAATTCTGATTTTGAACTACTAATGCAATATTTATAAAGTATACAAGAAAATCTTCTACTTAGTGTTCCATTTAAGAGTAACTATATTCTCTAGAAATTCTATTGCTCATTAAAGGCATTTAATACCTTCACAAATCAATGTGTTTGTCTAAATTCTTCAGCAGTATTCTTCAATGTATCATGTTCTCCTACCTGAAACACTGATTCCCTACTATCCAGAGGACCAATCATTCCAGTCTGCCAGTGGCTGAGGGGTTGCTTGGGATATGGGACATGAGACACTACAATAGCTAGCTCCAGCTCTAGCAAACCTGGAGGCCAAACTCAGACCATAAATCAACAGCTAGCTATTGCAGCATATCTCCTTAGTTACCTTCACTGGGTTTTCCTCTTTTTCTTAACCTAAAAATGTGTCCTTGACAACCTCTGGACTTCTACTAGGTATCTTAAACTTAACATGAATAAACTGAACTCTCCTATGGGCAGTCACATCATCATCTGGACCACAGTACAGGCATCACCCCTGCTCCTCTTTCCTTAACTACATACACCAGCATTCCTGCTGGTTTCACCAGAATCTGGCTGCTTCTCATCACTTCAACCACCACCTGCCGTTCGACTCAAAGCCACCATCACCTCTCACTTAAGACTGCTGTCTCAGGCTCCCAAAGGCCCTCATGCTTTTCCTCTTGCCCCCCTAAACTTAACTCTCTACACGGCAGCCAGGGTGATCTTTTAAAACACAAATCCTACTTCACAATATTACAGGGAAGGATAAAGGAGATAATATATATAAAGGAAGGACAGGTCATCCATGGGATCAATGATCTCAGTTGGGCCCATTTTGCTAGAGTTGGAGAATGAGGGCATGGGGGTTTTTAACTGTTTTATTTGTAAATCTGGCATATTAAAGTTAAATAAACATAATTTAGATCATGCCACTCCTCTGCTCAAAACCCTCCAATGTCTTTTCACCACACTCAGGTTAAAATTCTAAGTCTTTACCACAGACCACAAGGTACCACATGATGTGGCTACTGTCCGTCATGTCCCCCCTCATCACCCACCATTCTCCCAGGACCTCACTTGCACATGCCTTGCTGCCATTCCTCAAGTATGTCCAATCTGTTCTCACTTCAGGGTTTTGCACTTGCTGTTCCCTGTGCCTAGAAGGGTCTTCCTACAGGTCTTCACAAGACTTGCTCCTTCTCTTCATTCACTGACATGCAAATATTAAGAAGGCATTTCCTGACCACCTAGTTAACAGGTACCTCCCCGCACACTGTTTCATTACATCTTCTCTCTTACCCACTTTCATCTTTCTTCCTAATGATGACATGATGGACATCAGCTATTTGTTTGCCATCTCTCAACCCCACCAGGAGCTAAGTGTTTGCCTTGTCAGTCATGTTTATCTCTGTATTCCCAGAGTCTAGACAGAACCTAACTCACTGCAAAGCAGCACTATTCAAAAGACATTTCTGCAGTGACAGAGCCATTTTGTTCTTGTATTTGTGCTGTCCAATACAGTAGCCACTGCCACCTGAAGCTACTAAGCATCTAAAATGTGACTACTGTTTACTGAGGAACTGAATTTTAATTAAACAGCCAAATTTATAGGTGCTCAATTAACCTTTGCATCTAACTCTTTCTCACAAATTCTGATCTTCATGGTAAAAACAAAACAATAAGGAAACATTTACACTGAACGCAGCAAGCATTAAAATACAAAGCTAGGACACAACAAAATCTCTATAGTGTATAAAATTATACTACTGACCTAAAGTTAATAATACAGGACTCCAAAAACTGAAGTTAATTAAAAAGTTAACATTACATTGTATTTTAAAACACTGTGTGTTTTAAAAATATTAAATACAGTATACTTTAAATTAAGGATCCTAAGGATACAAAGAGTGTATTACAAATAAACCACCTCAGTCAGGATCTGAGTACTCAACCACTGAAAATAAGATTTAATATTAACTTGAGATTTCTTTCCAAAGATGAAAGATTTCAAATTCCTAAAAAGCTTTAAAATAAAAAATACTTGGGCAAAAATGAAACTTCTCAATTATGCAGCAAATACAAACACACTATATGCGTTTAACAAAACTTAAAAAGTAAGCAGTCAGTTACCCTAAGGTTGCACCCTAATACAGATGCCAATTTATCAACAGAAAACCTACACATTTTGAGAGAAGAGAGCTACAATTCAGCCTGTGGTGCATAATTAGAATTTAAGACCAAGAAATGCCATTTCATTCCTCCTAAAGTTTGAACTTTGACCACTCAATACTTTAAGTACTAAGCTATAACTAAGGTGAATGAGAAAGTGGAACTGACAGCAGGAATGGTAATGAAAAATAAACTAACAGACATTTTAATGTAATCTGGTGTAACATACATATTTATACTTTGTCTGCAAAGTAATAGATTTACCTTATTCAGTTATTATAGTTCAAATCTGCCGTGGTAAATTAGAGAACTCTGCCAATGGATGCTTTTAAATACTATTTCAGTTTGAATTTGCACCATACCTGCAACTGCAGCTTACCTACAGTAAAGGTTAACTTTAAGAAATATTTTCCGATTTATATCCTTTATCAAGAAAATAGAGAGAGACTGAGTAACTCTCTTAGTAAGTGTCACATTGCACTTGAAAAGATGTGGGTTATTTTCAAATATCTTTTTATGTTGGTTTCTAACGTAATTCCACTGTGATAAGAGAACAGACCCTGTGTGATTTCAATACCTTTAAGACCATGAAATTTTTGCACGTTGTTTTATGTCCTTGAATAAGTTCCAGAGTCTCCCAATTTACAGTCTATGGGAACTTGAATAGAATTTGTGTCCTACTGTTGTGTAAAAATTGTATAAATCTTAATTATATTGAATTGGTTCATAGTGTTTTTCAGGTCTAGTATATCATTCTATTTCTCTACATATTCATTCTATTAATTTTTGAGAGTTTGATACTAAAACTCCAACTAAAAATCTTAATTTATCTCCTTAAAAAATAATTGTAATATACAGTGTATTTTCCAAGTCTCCTGTAAATGTGTTATCATACTTTCAGAATTTAAAAAATTGAAATTAAAAAACTACTATGTATGAAGTAAATAAACCCCAAGGATGTATTGTACAGCACAGAAAAAATAGTCATTATTTCATAATAAAATGGAGTATAATCTGTAAAAATACTGATTCACTGTATTGTATAACTGAAACAAATGTAACATTATAAATCGGCTATGTGCTCATGCATACTCAGTCTCTTCCATCGCGTCTGACTCTTTGCCACCCTATGGACTACAGAACACCAGCTCTTCTTTCCATGGGACTCTCCAGGCAAGAATACTGGAGTGGGTTGCCCTGCCCTCCTCCAGGGGATCTTCCCGACCCAGGGATTGAACCCAAGCCTCCCGTGTCTCCTGCATTGTAGGCGGATTCTTTACTGCTGAACCACCAGGGGAGTAAATCAACTATATTTCAATATAAATACCCTCCTCAAAAGAGAGACTGAGTAGGAAGATAAAGATCAGAGAATCTTAAGTGATACATCAGCCAAGAACCCTGATTTAAACAAAGAAGCTCAATTATATATTATGGCAATCAAGGAAATATGAACACTAGATCTTTGATAATATTAAGGAATCGTGGATAATGATAAAGGAATTTAAATTATTTTTTTAAAAGACTCACTGCCTTTTAAGAAAACATGCTGAAACATTTATGGATGAAATGATGGTATAAGATGATTTGCTTTGCTTTGGTTTAGGATTTGCTTCAACCATCTGTATGAAGGGTTGGGGGGTGAGGTGGGTCGAGCAGAAATAGAAAAAGCTTGTCCTTGAGCTGAAAACTTGGAGCTGGAGGATAAGAGAATATGGAGATTTGTGTTCTATTTTTTGTGTGTGAAATTTTCTACACTATAATCTTTAAAAAAAGAAAAAAAGAAAAAACTAGTAGAGCCATTTTTTTTTTTAATGCAAGTAGGTCATAAGAGAGTAAGAAGATTTCCAATAATGAATTAACAACCTGCAAATAGCTATATATTATGGTTATCCTACTGGAAATTTTAATATAAATAAATTCACTTATTTGGGAAAGTTTCTTTCAGGTTATATGTTGTATTTGGAAAATATAACAGCCATACCCAGGGGCAAGTGACAAGACTCATCTGCACACCTGGGTCTTCACTGCCAGTGCCTGTGACACTTGACTATTTTACCATTTCCACGTTACCATTCTCAGAATATAAGGCAAATCTTGCCTGAATCACTGTCACTGACCCGAGAGGGTCCTAGCCCAGAGTCTTAAAGAAGGTCTTCCTCCAGAAATTAGACACGGTCCTTGTGTAGTTCTGTCCTCTAGAATCTTTCTCCCAAGTAACATAAGAACAAGAGGAGAAAGGCAGAGATGATCTGGATTTCTTGAGCCATCTGGGTGGATCAAGTTTTTTATTTCTTTCCTCTGCACAAAGTCCCTCACCTGTGACAAGCTTCAGCATTAGGTCCTGGTGACACAGTCCCCTGCGGGGGGAGATAGAGAAGTAAGGAGACAGGTAGTAGTAAGTAGCTTCTTAATCTGACTAAGATCAATTTAATTTGAAAGAGGAAGTAGCTTTACAGCAATCCTTTTTCTCATCATTGCCAGATTACCTCATTGCTTTAAAAGAAAATGAATTCCTCCATCTCAAGTGTTTGGCAAACAATAGTCAGCAGATTTGTGTAAAAAAAAAAGTATACATAGTCAATTAGGGGTCGATTACAAATTTCTTTTTGGGGAGTCTCCAAATTGGGAACCTGAGAGTAGAGTAGAAAAAAGATTTTTCCCTTTGAATACTTCGTGCTTTTAAAATTTTGAGCCATGTGAATGTATTGCTTTATGTAATTAATTAGTTAACTTATTAAAAATAAAGATTAAATAAATAAATAAAAATAAAGATAAAAATGGAGATCATAATGCCTAAAAAGAGATTAAGATCACAGGGCCATTTGCTTCTAATGTAAAAACTAATACAAATCACTCTGTTAAGAATCAAAAGGCTATTATAATTAAATGACACATAATATCAGATTTTCTTTTGCAAAATAGGCCCTTATGGGCAAAGTTGGTGAATTCTGAATAAAATCTCTAAGTTAGATAACAGTATTGTATCAATATTAATTTCCTGACTTTAATAATAGTACTGTGGTCATATAAAAGTTTTTTTAAGAAACACACTTCAAAACATTAGGGGTAAAGTGGTGTCATATCTGCAACTTTCTCTGAAAGAGTGGGGATGAGATATATAGAGAAAGACAGAGAAAATAATAATAATAAAGTAGACTCGATAAAATGTTGATATTTACTGGCAAAGAGGGGGAGCGCCTGGAACTCTCATACACTAATGGCAGAAGTAAAAAAATTATGACTATTTTTGAAACCAGGCAATGCTTTAATAATGTTAAACATAGACTTATCATATGGCCTAGCAATTACAGTCCTAGGTATTTACCCTAGAGAAATTAAAACATAGAGATCCAAAACATGTGTCTAAGAATGTTCATATCAACTTTATTCATAATAGCCCAAAGTGCAAACAATCTCCATGTTCATCAATAGGAGAGTGAATCACATTCATCAATAGGAGATGAATAAACAAATATTTATCAACAGGAGAGTGAATAAACAAATGTATTCTCACACAAATGTTTGACAAACATTATTTTCACAAACAAATGTATCCACCTGCAAAGTGGGAGACCTGGGTTCCATCTGATCCCTGGGTTGGGAAGATTCCCTCGAGAAGGGGAAGGCTACTCACTCCAGCATTCTGGCCTGAAGAATTCCACAGGCTGTATACACGTGAGGTGACAAAGGGTCAGATATGACTGAGTAAGTTTCACTTCACTTCATTCACACACCAGACACTGGGACATGATTCCCAAGGGTCCCTTGTGTTTCCACATGTCTTATGAATAGAGGTGCTGACAGTTTTGCTCCAGACAATCTTCTTTAAAAAAAAAAAAAAAACACTTGCACAGTAGATACCCTTGGAAAATATAATTTCTCCATCTGGAGCAGAAGGCAAATTTTTTGGAGTCCAGTATGATGAAGATAATGTCTCCTTCCAGGAACAAAGGTTGGGCAGATTTTCTTGAAGTCTCTTATTAAAGATTGAGGTTTTCTAAGCTTAGGGTTCCTCAGCTATGACTCAAGATTTACTATGTGTGGACATTTAGGTTGTTTTTACCTGTATAAGTTTATTGAGGCATAACTTACATGCAAAAAAATCATATTTGATCTGGTACAAGCATGAATCCGAGGCAGCCTAACTTTTTAGCTTGCAAACAGGATAAAATCTCAGATTCTTCACAGTCCTTGCCAGTGGAATGCTGCCCAGCAACAAAAAGGAAAGAATCACTGAGACACACAGCAGTACAGATGAGTCTTGCAAACATTATGCTGCGTGAAAAAGCTGAGCCCGAATCAAGTATGATACTGTCTAATTTTATTTACTGAAAATTCTCCATCGAGCAGAATAAATCTGTATTAATAGAAATCACAATGGCAGTTGCCTGAGCCAGGGAGTTTGGGGCATGTTGACAGAGGTAAAGGATGAAGGATTTTCCCAAGAGTCCAGTGGTTAAGAATTATCCTTGCAGTGCATGGGACACGGGTTCCGGGAACCAAGGTTCTGCGTGCTGCAGCACAGCTAAGGCCACGCGCTGCGGATACTAGGTGAGGAGGAGCCCCACAATGCGACTAAGGCCCGGTGCAGGCAAATAACCAAGTCTTTAAAAGGAGGTGAGGGGGAAGCTTTCTAGCGTGGTGGGAGTGGTGGAACTATTTTGTATCTTTGTTGTGTTTGCATGGATATATACATCTTTCAAAGTGCATCAAACAGTGTGCCCTAAAATGTATAATTTTGTTATATGTGAATTACGCCTCAGTAAAATTACATAGAAATAGTCTAAATATTTATCAACATGTGAACAGATATGCAAAATATGGTATATACATAAAATGGAATATTATTCAGCCTTGAAAAGGAATGAAATTCTGAAACATGCTAGAACATGGGTGTTCCTTGAAATCATTACACTACGTGAGAGAAGTCAGACATGAGAAGACAGTTACTGTGTGATTCCACTTCTTTGAGCTGCCTGGAATAGACAAATTCATAGACAGAAAGTAGAGCAGTGGTTATCCAGGGCTGTGGAGTTGTGGTCTAGTGGGTACAAGGTTTCAGTTTGGAAGGATGAAATAATTCTGGAGATGGAGGTGATGGTGTTGTACAACAGTGTGAACACACTTAATGCCACTTAACTGGACACTCAAAATGTTTAAAATGATAAATGTTATATCTAGTACATTTATATGTATTACAGTAGTGGTGTGAAAAAAAATAATCTCTCTCTCCAGTGGTGTGCTGCAAAATGTATAACAACCAGCTATGAGAGGGAAGCATATTGGTAGTATTCACTTTGATAGAAACACTCCCACAGTGATCCAGTTCAAGCAACAGTGTGATATCACTGAATGTAGAGTTTGGAAAAGATACAAACAACTGACTTTACAAAGTCAATAGGAGTTGGCTCAAAGACACTACTGTCTCTATCCAACCAACCGATTGTTAGTACACAGCAAATCCAGTAAAGAAAACACAACATAAAAGTTATAAAGAAAAAGGGAAAAAAAATCACCCCACCACTACTTATAGGCAGTTGTCTGTATGCCAGCCAGGGAGGTCGATGGTTATTTGTGGGCTGATAACATACAGGAACAACAAAGTGCCAGTTCACTGATCCTGCAGGCTGGAAGGCATCAATTCTGGTTGGTTGGTACCCATTGCCACATCAGTTATTAAATCTTGTGGCTCTTATTCCTGGTGGTGACATCCAGAAAAGGAAAACTGTGGGACCTTCTTGAATCATGTAAGTTTAGCTACCAGTAGGTAACCCTTTAAAATTTTTATCCATCTTTACTGTCATCATATTCCCTTTGTTTTGGCACAAAATGGCTGCAAAAGTACAGGAGATACAAAATTTTGAAGCCATTTCCAGAAGATTTAGGCTGATTCTCGGTGCCAGTGACTCTCAGATAGGGTGTGCATGTAATTACTTGGAGTAATCTTCATTTTGAAAGAACTACAGGTGATTCTAATGCAGTTGGTTCACAGAACACATTTGGCAACATGGTTCGATGAGGTAGCTCTTTCCCTTCTCCCCTTTCATAATTTCACACCACAACCACATTGCTCTAAGATGCAAATTAGGGTAACTGATGTTATAAAACATGTCCCAATGTGTGTATAACAATGTCTGAAATGATTTTAAGAATATTCAGTATAGAAAAGGTGACATAAAATTGTGCTAATTCATTTTACTGTCATTGGTGAAACAAGTGTTATTCAAGCCTTTTGATGTGGCAGAAATATTTTAAGACAACCCCTTCTATTCTTTGAGCAGGAAATAAAATCTAGCAAACTGTGTAGCCAGTAACCTTAGGGATGGTACTTGAGGCTTGATCTCTAAAAGATGTTGAGTCCAAAAGTTGAACCTAAATCTGCCTGTATTGTTCTGCCTTGAGTGAATCTTTCATGCAGGCTGTGATCAGTGCATTTAAAAGAGCAGAGATCTGAATTTTATTGAGATTTACCTTATGTTTTATTATTGTGGGCTTGCCAGGTGGCACTAGTGGTAAAGAACCCACCTGCCAATGCAGGTGATGTAAGAGGTGCTGATTGGATTTCTGGGTCAGGAAGATCGAGGAGGGTGTGGCAACCCACTCCAGTATTCTTGCCTGGAGAATCCTATAAACAGATGAACCTGGTGGGCTACAGTCCGTAGTCGCTAAGAGTCGGACACAACTGAAGCAACTTAGCATGCATGCATGTTTTATTAATAATGAATTTCTGTTTAGTAAATGTTTCATAGTTATGTGCCAGACTTGCTTTCCTTATAACATGGTGGCAAGGTTAAGAAGGCATCGTTAGTCTTCATCCACTCTAATTAATAAATGCTACATGAATCTACCAAAAAGAACCTTATAACTGTGCTTGAAAAGTTGGCTTAGGGTAGCTCTTTATAGGGTGTTTGGGGGAATACTAAACCCCAAGATGCTCATTTGAAGATAGAAGACCTGCAAAAAAAAAAAAAAAAGAGAGAGAGAGAGAAAGAGAAGAGAAAGAAGACTTGCATGATAAAATAAACATAGGAAATGCTGCATAGGCGAATATTTTATTTTTTTTAATTTAGTCCACCATTTACCAAAGTTATTGATTAAAGATTTTAAAATTTCATAAGAATAACATTTTGTGGAATATATATTTAGCAAAGAATTCTCCAGTGCTCTGGTGAAAATTTTAGCTGTGAAGGGGAACACAGGGATAGAGAGGCAAATTAATTTGGCATTCTTGACTTCAAACTTACATTAACCACATTTGTTTCCACTATTAAATGTAAAGAATTTGATGGATTTAACAACAGTCATCAAGGATAGTCAAAAGGTAACTTCCTCAGTGGTCTGGTGCAGCCAAAAATCAACTGGAGAATATACCTCAGGTGCCCGCTGCAACTCGAGAAAAACCATGAGGCTTCCCCCTCGCTACGAGATGAACTCCAATTCCCCAGCATTGCGTGAAGACCAATTCCGTGTTCCCCATCAAACAAGAAAGGAGCCTTGACTTCCTTGATGGAACTCCAGAGAGGCCCCAAGAACACTGTCACAAGTCTAGAGGGACCTGAGGTCACCACAATCACACAAAAGAGCTCCATGTACCACAAATCAACTCGAGATGAGGCCTGATTCCCCTGCAATGGCTCCAGAGCTAGCAGGCGTTCCCCTGCAAACACAGCAAGTGGCTTGCCTTCCTTTAGGCAACTCCAGAGATTCCGCGAGAACACCATCCCAAGTCTAGAGGAACACGAGTTCAGCACAGCAACTAGAGAGAAGCTCCATGTACAGCAAATCATCTCGAGATGAGAGCTGATTCTCTGGCTTTGACTCAAGAGGAATGCCAACTTTCCACAAGCACCTCAAGAGGAGTCTTCTCTCAGCTATAGGTATGTGAGAGGGACCCTGAGTTTGCTGCCTCAAGTGGAATGGACACCGAGATGCCGTGACTCGAGATAAGGCCGGATTTCCCTGCAGTGACCTGAATGCAAGCTCGTCTTTCATCTCACGAGATGAAGGGATGTCTGAATCCCCTGTGGAGACACTAGAGAAAGCCCTAGTTCCACGTATCATCTCAACAGGAGGCCTCACACTCCTTTCAAAACTCGAGAGTCACGCGGAGGTCAATGCCTCAAAAGGAGACGATTCCTGACTCCTCTTGAAAATTGATAGGAATCCCAATATCCCTGTGGCAACTGGACAGGAACCCTGGGTCTCTCGCCTCACCTTGAGATGGGTCCCTATTGCCCTATCAAGCCTCGATGAGAATACCGAGGTGTCCCTAACATCTAGGCAGGAGTCCTGATGTCACTGAACAACATGAGTTTTGAAGGGTCATTCCCGCCGTAACTCGAGAAGATACCCCAGGTCCCCACCACAACTCAAGAAAACCCAGGAGAATTCACCCTCGCCGTGAGATGAGGCCCAATTCCACTGCATCGCATGTAAAGCAATTCCGTGTTCCCCATAAAACAGGATATGAGCCTTGACTTCCGTGATGGAACTCCAGAGAGTCCCCAAGAACACTGTCGCAAGTGTAGAGGGACACTGAGGTCCCCGCAGCAACACGAAAGTGCTCCGAGTACCCAGATCAACTCGAGATGAGACCCGATTCCCCTGCACTGGCTCCAGAGCAATCCCGCTTTCCTCATCAAACTAGACAAGTGGCTTGACTTCCCTTAGGCAACTCCAGAGATTCCCCGAGAGCACCGTCCCAAGTCTAGAGGAACACCAAGTTCAGCACAGCAACTCGAGAAAAGCTCCGTGTACCCCAAAACATTCGAGATGAGAGCTGATTCCCTGGCTTCGACTCAAGAGGAATGCCAACTTTCCACAAGCAGCTCAAGCGGAGGCTTTTCTCAGCTCTAGGTATGTGAGAGGGACCCTGAGTTTGCTGCCTCAAGTGGAATGGACACCGAGATGCCCTGACTCGAAATAAGGCTGGATTTCCCTGCAGTGACTTGAATGCAGGCTCGTCTTTCATCTCACAAGATGAAGAGATGTCTGAATCCCCTATGGAGACCCTAAAGAAAGCCCTAGTTCCCCACCTCATCTCGACAGGAGGCCTTACATCCCTTTGACAACTCGAGAGGAACACGGAGTTCAATGCTTCAAAAGGAGACGATGCCTAACACCTCTTGAAAATTGATAGGAATAGCAATATCCCTGTGGCAACTGCAAAGGGAAGCTGGGTCAACACCTCACCTCGAGAAGCATCCCTATTGCCCTGCCAAGCCTCGAGGAGAATCCCGAGGTGTCCTTCAAAACTAGACAGGAGTCCTGTCGCCGCTCAACCAACACGGGTTTTGAAGGGCCATCCTCGCCGTAACCCAAGAACATACCCTAGGTCCCAGCCGCAACTCAACATAAACCATGAGACTTCCCCCTGGCCGCGAGGTGAGGCCCGATTCCCCTGCACTGAGTGCAGAGCAAATCCGTGTTCCCCATCAAACATGAAAGGAGGCTTCACTTCCTAGATGAAACTCCACATAGTCCCCAAGAACACTGCCAGAGGTCGAGAGGGACCCTGAGGTCACCGCAGCAAAACAAAAGAATTCGTGTAAATGAAATCAACTTGAGATGAGGCGCGATTGCCCTGCATTGGCTCCAGAGCCATCTCGCATTCCCCATCAAACATGACAAGTGGCTTGACTTCCTTTAGGCAACTCCAGAGATTGACCAAGAGTACCGTCCAATATCTAAAGGAACACAAAGTTCAGCACTGCAACTCGAGAAAAGCTCCCTGTACCCCCAAATCATCTCGAGTTGAGAGCTGCTTCCCTGGATTCAACTCAAGAGGAATGCCAACTGTCCACAAGTACCTCAAGAGGAGGCTTCTCTCAGTTATATGTATGTGAGATGGGCCCTGAGTTTGTGGCCTCAAGTGAAATGGACACCGAGATGTCCTGACTCGAAATAAGGCTGGATTTCCCTGCAGTGACTTGAATGCAGGCTCGTCTTTCATCTCACGAGATGAAGGGATGTCTGAATCCCCTGTGGTGACCCTAGAGAAAGCCCTAGTTCCTGGCCTCATCCCAACATGAGACCTCACATCCCTGTGAAAACTCGAGAGGCACACGGAGTTAAATGCTTCAAAAGGAGACGATGGCTGACTCTTCTTGAAAAATGATAGGAATCCCAAAATTCCTGTGGCCACTGCAAATGGAACCTGGGTTTCCCCTCTCACCTTGAGAGGCGTCCCTATTGCCCTCCCAAGCCCCGAGGAGAATCCCGAGGTGTCCCTCGCAACTAGACAGGAGTCCTGACATCACTGATCCAACCCGAGTTTTGAAGGGCCATCCTCGTCATAACACGAGAACATAATCCAGGTTCCCACCGCAACTCGAGAAAAACAATGACACTTTCCCCTCGCCACGAGATGAGGCCCGATTCCCCTGCACTGCATGCAGAGCAAGTCCGTGTTCCCCATCAAACAGGAAAGGAGCCTTGACTTCCTTGATGGCACTCCAGAGAGTCCCCAGGAACACTTTCACAAGTCTAGAGGGACCCTGAGGTCCCCGAAACAACATGAAAGCGCTCCATGTACTCCAAATCAACTCGAGATGAGGCCTGATTCCCCTGCACTGCATGCAGAGCAAGTCCATGTTCCCCATCAAACACGAAAAGAGCCTTGACTTCCTAGATGAAACTCCACATAGTCCCCAAGAACACTGTCACAGTTCTGCAGGGACCCTGAAGTGACAGCAGCAGCACGAAAGAACTCGTTTAACTCAAATCAACTCTAGATGAGACCCAATTCCCCTGCATTGACTCCAGAGACATCCCTCATTCCCCATTAAACAGGGCAAATAGCCTGACTTCCTTTAGGCAACCCCAGAGATTCACCGAGAGCACTGTCCCATATCTAGAGGAACACCAAGTTCAGCACAGCAACTCGACAAAAGCTCCGTGTACCCCAAAACATTTCGAGATGAGAGTTATGACACAGGAGGAATGGAAACTTTCCACAAGCACCTCAAGATGAGGCTACTCTGAGCTATAGGTATGTGAGAGGGATCCTGAGTTTGCTGCCTCGTGTGGAATGGACACCGAAATGCCCTTACTCGAAATAAGGCCGGATTTCCCTGCAGTGACTTGAATGCAGTCTCGTCTATCATCTCACAAGAAGAAGGGATGTCTAAATCCCCTGTGGATACCCTAGAGAAAGCCCAAGTTCCCTGCCTCATCTCGACAGGAGGCCTCACATCCCTTTGAAACTTTGAGAGGCACGTGGAGTTCAATGCCTCAAAAGTAGATGATGCCTGCCTCCTCTTGAAAATTGATAGGAATCTCAATATCTCTGTGGCAACTGGAAAGGGACCCTGGGTGTCCACTTTACCTCGAGAGACTTCCCTATTGCCCTCCCAAGCCCCGAGGAGAATCCCGAGGTGTCCCTCACAACTAGACAGGTGTCCTGACGTCGCTGACCCAACACAAGTTTTGAAGGTCCATCCCCACCGCAACTCAAGAACATACCCCAGGTTCCCACCGCAACTCGAGAAAAACCATGAGACATCCCCCTCGCCGTGAGATGAGGTCTGATTCCCCTGCATTGCATGCAGAGCATGTGTGTGTTCCCCATCATACTTGAAAAGAGTTTTGACTTCCTTGATGGAACTCCAGAGAGTCCCCAAGAACACTGTTACAAAGCTAGAGGGACCCTGCGGACTCCGCAGCAACATGAAAGAGCTCGTGTACCCCAAATCAACTCGAGATGAGGCCCAATTCACCTGAATTGGGTCCAGAGCCATCACACGTTCCCCATCAAATAGAACATGTGGCTTGACCTCCTTTACGCAACTCCAGAGATTCCATGAGAACATCATTCCAAGTCCAGAGGAACACCAAGTTCTGCAGAGCAACTCGAGAAAAGCTCCATGTACCCCAAATCATCTCGAGATGAGAGCTGATTCGCTGAACTCGACTCAAAGGGAATTCCAACTTTCCACAAGCACCTCAAGAGGAGGCTTCTCTCAGCTATAAGTATCATAGTGGGACCCTGAGCTTGCTGCCTCAAGTGGAATGTACAATGAGATTCCCAGACTCGAAAAAAGGCCGGATTTCCCTGCAGTGACGTGAATGCAGGGTCGTCTTTCATCTCACAAGATGAAGGGATATCTGAATCCCCCGTGGAGACCCTAAAGAAAGCCCTTGTTCCCCGACTCATCTCGACAGGAGGCCACACATCCCTTTGACAACTCGAGAGGAGTGCAGAGTTCAAGGCGTCAAAAGGAGACGACGCCTGACTCACCTTGAAAATTGATAGGGATCCCAATATCCCTCTGGCAACTGCGAAGGAAGTCTGGGTCTCCTGTCTCACCTCGAGAGGCGTCCCTATTGCCCTGCCAAGCCTCAAGGAGAATCCCGAGGTATCCCTGGCAATTAGACATGAGTCCTGAAGTCGCTGAACCAACATGAGTTTTGAAAGGCCATCCCCGCCGTAATACGAGAACATACCCCAGATTCCCGCTGAAACTCAAGAAAAACCATGAGACTTCCCCATCGCTGCGAGATGAAGCCCGATTGCAATGCTGCGTGCAGAGCAAGTCTGTGTTCCTCATTAAACACAAAAGGAGCCTTGACTTCCTTGATGGACCTCCAGAAAGTCCCCAAGAACACTATCACAAGTCTAGCGGGACCCTGAGGTCCCCGCAGCAACACAAAAGAGCATCGTGTACCCCAAATCGACTCGAGATGAGGTGTGATTCCCCTGCATTGCATGCAGACCACATCTGAGTTCCCCATCAAACACTAAAGGAGCCTTGACTTCCTAGATGAAATTCCACATAGTCCCCAAGAAGACTGGGGACTTCAGCACCTCACAAGTCTAGAGGTGCTGAGGCCACCACAGCAACACATAAGAGCTTCGTGTACTACAAATCAACTTGACATGAGGCCGGATTCCCCTCCATTGGCTCCAGAGCCATCGTGCATTCCCCATCAAACAGATCAAGTAGCTTGACTTCTTTTAGCAACCCCAGAGATTAACCGAGAGCACCGTCCCATATCTAGAGGAACACCAAGTTCAGCACAGCAACTCGACAAAAGCTCCGTGTACCACAAATCATCTCAAGATGAGAGCTGATTCCCTGGATTGGACTCAAGAGGAATGCCAACGTTCCACAAGCAACTCAAGAGGAGGCTTCTCTCAGCTATATGTATGTGAAAGGGAACCTGATTTTGCTGCTTCAAGTGGAATGGACATCGAGATACCCTGATTCAAAATAAGGCCGGATTTCCCTGCATTGACTTGAATGCAGGCTCATCTTTCATCTCACATAAAGAAGGGATGTCTGAATCCCTTGTGGAGACCCTAGAGAAAGCACTAGTTCCCTGCCTTATCTCGACATGAGGCCTGACTTCCCTTTGAAAACTCGAGAGGCATTCGAAGTTCAATGCTTCAAAAGGAGACGAAGCCTGACTCCTTTTCAAAATTGATAGGAATCACGATATCCCTGTGGCAACTGGACAGGAACCCTGGGTCTCTCGCCTCACTTCGAGAGGCATCCCTATTGCCCATGCAAGCCTCGAGGAGAATTCCGAGGTGTCCCTCGCAACTAGAGAGGAATCTTGACGTTGCTGATCCAACACAAGTTTTGAAGGTCCATCCTCATCGTAACTAGAAAACATAACCCAGGTTCTTGCCGCAACTCGAGAAAAACGATGAGGCTTTCACCTGGCCGTGAGATGAGGCCTGAATCCCCTGCACTGCAGGCAGAGCAATTCCCTGTTCCCCATGAACACGAAAGGAGCCTTGACTTCCTTGATGGAACTCCAAAGAGTCCCCAGGAACACTGTCACTGGTATAGAGGGACACTGAGCTCCCCACAGCAACACGAAAGCGCTCCGTGTACTTCAAATCAACACGAGGTGAGGCCTGATTCCCCTGCATGGTCTCCAGAGCCATCCAGCATTCCCCATCAAACACGACAAGTGGCTTGTCTTCCTTTAGGCAACTCCAGAGTTTACCCGAGAACACCGTCCTAAGTATAGAGGAACACCACGTTCAGCACAGCAACTAGAAAACATCTCTGTGTACCTCAAATCATCTCGAGATGAGCGCTGATTCCCTGGCTTTGACTCAAGAGGAATGCCAGCTTTAAACAACACCTAAAGAGGAGGCTTCTCTCAGCTATAGGTATGTGAGAGGGACCCTGAGTTTGCTGCCTCAAGTGGCATGGACACTGAGAAGCCCTGACTCAAAATAAGGCCAGGTGTCCCTGCAGTGGCTTGAATGCAGGCTCATCTCTCATCTCACAAGATGAAGGGATGTCTGAATCCCCTGTGGAGACCCTAGAGAATACCCTAGTTCCCAGCCTCGTCTTAAAAGGAGGCCTCACATCCCTTTGACAACTCGAGAGGAACACAGAGCAACATGTAAAGGCTCTGTGTACTCCAAAACAACTCGAGATGAGGCCCGATTCCCCTGCACTGCGTTCAGAGCAAGTCTGTGTTCCCCATCAAACACAAAAGGAGCTTTGACTTCCCTGATGGAAATCCAGAGAGTCCCCAGGAACACTGTCACAAGTTTCGAGGGTCCCTGAGGTCCCCGCAGCAACATGAAAATGCACTGTGTACTTGAAATCAACTCGAGATGAGGCCCGCTTCCCATGCACTGCATGCAAAGCAAGTCTGTGTTCCCCATAAAACACGAAAGGAGCCTTGACTTCCTTGATGGAAATCCAGAGAGTCCCCAGGAACACTTTGAAAAGTCTAGAGGGACCCTGAGAACCCCACAGCAACATGAAAGTGCACTGTGTGCTTCAAATCAACTCGAGATGAGGCCCGATTCCCCTGCATTAGCTCCAGAGCCATCACTCATTCCCCATCAAACACAACAAGTGGCTTGACTTCCTTTAGGCAACTCCAGAGATTACCTGAGAATACCGTCTCAAGACAAGAGGAATACCAAGTTCAGCACAGCAACTCGAGAAAATTCCGTGTACCCCAAATCATCTCGAGATGAGAGCTGATTCCCTGGCTTCGACTCAAGAGGAATGCCAACTTTCCACAAGCCCCTCAAGAGGAGGCTTCTTTCAGCTCTAGGTATGTGAGAGGGACCCTGAGTTTGCTGCATCAAGTGGAATGGTTACCCAGATGCCATGACTCGAAATAAGGTTGGATTTCCCTGCAGTGACTTTAATGCAGGCTCGTCTTTCATCACACATGATGAAGTGATGTCTGAATCCCCTGTGGAGACCCTAGAGAAAACCCTAGTTCCCCGGCTCATCTCGACAGGAGGACTCACAGTCTTTAGAAACCTCCAGAGGCACATGGATTTAAATGCTTCAAAAGGAGAGCATGGCTGCCTCCTCTTGAAAATTGATAGGAATCCCCAAATTACTGTGGCAACTGGAATGGACCCTGGGTCTCCCCCCTCACCTCGAGAGGCATCCTTATTGCCCTACCAAGCCTTGAATAGAATCCCGAGTTGTCCCTTGCAGCTAGACAGGAGTCCTAATGTCACTGAATCAACACGAGTTTGAAGGGCCATCCCAACCATAACTTGAGAACATAACTCAGGTTCCCGCCACAGCTCAAGAAAACCGTGAGAATTCCCCCTTGCCATGAGATGAGGCCCGATTCCCCTGCATTGCATGCAGAGAAAGTCCATGTTCCCCATCAAAAACGAAAGGAGCCTTGACTTCCTAGATGAAACTCCACATAGTCCCCAAGAACTGTGTCAGAAGTCTAGAGGGACCCTGAGGTCAGTGCAACAATAGGAAAGAGCACCGTGTATCACAAATCAACTCGAGATGAGGCCCGATTCCCCTGCACTGGCTCCAGAGCAATCCTGCATTCCTCATCAAAGAGCACAAGTGGCTTGACTTCTTTTGGGCAACTCCAAGATTCCCCGAGAACACCATCCCAAGTCTAGAGCAACACCAAGTTCAGCACAGCAACTCGAGAAAAGCTCCGTGTAGCCCAAATCATTTCGAGATGAGAGCAGATTCCCTGGCTTTGAAACAAGAGCAATGCCAACTTTCCACAAGCAGCTCAAGTGGAGGCTTTTCTCAGCTCTTGGTATGTGAGAGGCACCCTGAGTTTGCTGCTTCAAGTGGAATGGACACCGAGATGCCCTGACTCGAAATAAGGCCGGAATTCCCTGCAGTGACTTGAATGCCGGCTCATCCTTCATCTCAAAAGATGAAGGGATATCTGAATCCCCTATGAAGACCCTAGAGAAAGCCCTAGTTCCCCGCCTCATCTCGACAGGAGGCCTCACATCCCTTTGACAACACGAGTAGAACACGGAGTTCAGTGCTTCAAAAGTAGACAATGATTGAGTCCTCTTGAAAATTGACAGAAGTCCCAGTATCCGTGTGGCAACTTGAAAGGACACTGGGTCTCCCGCCTCACCACGAGAGGCATCCCTATTGCCCTGCCAAGACTCGAGGACAATCCCGAGTTGTCCATCGCAACTAGACAGGAGTCCTGACGTAGCTGAAAAAACACGAGTTTTGACGGGCCATCCCCATCGTCACTTGAGAATATAACCCAGGTTCCCTCCACAACTCGAGAAAATCCATGAGACTTCCCGCTCGATGAGAGATGAGATCAGATTCCCCTGCACTGAGTGAAGAGCAATTCTGTGTTCCCCATCAAACATGAAAGGAGCCTTGACTTCCTTGATGGAACTCCAGAGAGTCCCCAAGAACACTGATAAATGTCTAGAGGAACCCTGAGGTCACCGCAGCAACATGAAATAGTTCGGTGTACCCCAAATCAACTCGAGATGAGTCCAGATTCCCCTTCAGTGGCTCCAGAGCCATCCGGCGTTCCCCATCAAACATGACAAGTGACTTGACTTCCTTTAAGCAACTCCAGAGATTCCCCGAGAACAACGTCCTGAGTATAGAGGAACACCACGTTCAGCACAGCAACTAGAAAACAGCTCCGTGTACCTCAAATCATCTCGAGATGAGACTTGATTCCCTGGCTTTGACTCAAGAGGAATGCCAGCTTTAAACAACACCTAAAGAGGAGGCTTCTCTCAGCTATAGGTACGTGAGTGGGACCCTGAGTTTGCTGCCTCAAGTGGAATGGACACCGAGATGCCCTGACTTGAAATAAGGCCGGATGTCCCTGCAGTGATTTGAATGCAGGATTGTCTTTCATCTCACAGATGAAGGGATGTTTGAATCCCCTGTGGAGACCCTAAAGAATACGCTAGTTCCCAGCCTCATCTCGACAGGAGGCCTCACATCCCTTTGACAACATGAGAGGCAAGCGGAGTTCAATGCTTCAAAAGGAGACGAAGCCTGACTCCTCTTGAAAACTGACAGGAGTCACAGTATGGCTCTGGCAACTGCAAAGGGAAACCTGGTGTCCCGCCTCACTTCGAGAGGCATCCCAATTGTCCTGCCAAGCCTCGAGAAGAATCCTAAGGTGTCCCTCGGAACTAGACAGGAGTCCTGACGTCGCTGAACAAACACGAGTTTTGAAGGGCCAACTCTGCCGTAACTCGAGAATATAACCCAGGTTCCACACCACAGCTCCAGAAAAACAATGAGACTTTCCCCTCACCGTGAGATGAGGCCCGATTCCCCTGCATTGCATGCAGAGCAAGTCCGTGTTCCCCATCAAACACGAAAGGAGCCTTGACTTCCTAGATGAAACTCTCCATAGTCCCCAAGAACTCTGTCAGAAGTCTAGAGGGACCCTGAGATCAATGCAGCAACACGACAGAGCCCCGTGTACCACAAATCAACTCGAGATGAAGCCTGATTTCCCTGCATTGGCTCCAGAACAATCCTGCATTCCTCATCAAAGAGCACAAGTCGCTTGACTTCTTTTAGGCAACTCCAGAGACTCTATGAGAATACCACCACCAGTCTAGAGGAACACCAAGTTCAGCACAGCAACTCGAGAAAAGCTCCGTGTACCCCAAAACATTTCGAGATGAGAGCTGATTCCCTGGCTTCGACTCAAGATGAATGCCAACTTTACACAAGCAGCTCAAGCGGATGCTTTTCTCAACTATAGGTATGTGAGAGGGACCCTGAATTTGCTGCCACAAGTGGAATGGACACCGAGATTCCCTGACTCGACATAAGGCTGGATTTCCCTGCAGTGACTTGAATGCAGGCTTGTCTTTCATCTCAAAAGATGAAGTGATGTCTGAATCCCCTGTGGAGACCCTAGACAAAGCCCTATTTCCCCACATCATCTCGACAGGTGACCTTACATCCCTTTGACAACACGAGTCGAATGCGGAATTCAATGCTTCATAAGGAGACGATGACTGAGTCCTCTTGAAAATTGACAGGAATCCCAGTATGTCTGTTGCAACTTGAAAGGACACTGGGTCTCCCCCGTCACCTCGAGAGGCGTCACTATTGTTCTGCCAAGCCTTGAGGAGAATCTCAAGGTGTCCCTCGCAACTAGACAGGAGTTCACACATCGCTGAACAAACATGAGTTTTGAAGGGCCATCCCCGCCGTAACTCTAGAACATAACCAGGTTCCCTCCACAACTTCAGAAAAACAATGAGACTTTCTCCTCACCGCGAGATGAGGCCCAGTTCCCATGCAATGTATGCAGGTTAAGTCCGTGTTCCCAATCAAAAGGAAAGGAGACTTGACTTCTTTGAAGGACCTTCAGAGAGACCCCAAGAACACTGTCAGAAGTCTACAGGGACCCTGAGGTCCCCGCAGCAACATGAAAGGGCTCCGTGTACTCCAAATCAACTCAAGATGAGGCCCGATTCCCCTGGACTGCATTCAGAGCAAGTCCGTGTTCCCCATCAAACACGAAAGGAGCCTTGACTTCCTTGATGGAACTCCAGAGAGTCCCCAGGAACACTGTCACAAGTCTAGAGAGACCCTGAGGTCCCCTGCAGCAACATGAAAGTGCACCGTGTACTTCAAATCAACTCGAGATGAGACCCGATTCCCCTGCATTGTCTCCAGAGACATCACTCGTTCCCCATCAGACACACAAAGTGGCTTGATTTCCGTTAGGCTACTCCAGAGATTACCCGAGACTACCATCTCAAGACTAGAGGAACACCAAGTTCAGCACAGAAACTCGAGAAAAGCTCTGTGTACCCCAAATCATCTCGAGATGAGAGCTGATTCCCTGGCTTTGACTCAAGAGGGATGTCAACTTTACACAAGCACCTGACGAGGAGGCTTCTGTCAGGTATATGTATGTGAGAGGGACCCTGAGTTTGCTGCCTCAAGTGGAATGAACACCGAGATGCCCTGACTCATAATAAGGCCGGAATTCCCTGGAGTGACTTGAATGCAGGCTCGTCTTTCATCAAACAAGATGAAGGGATGTCTGAATCCCCTGTGGAGACCCTAGAGACAGCCCTAGTTCCCCGGCTCATCTCAACAGGAGGCCTCACATCCTTTTGAAACTCGAGAGGCACGTGGATTTAAATGCTTCAAAAGGGGAGTATCGCTCCCTCCTCTTGAAAATTGATAGGAATCCCAAAATTCCTGTGGCAACTGGAAAGGACCTTGGGTTGCCCCTCTCACATTGAGAGCCGTCCCTATTGCCCTGCCAAGCTTCGAGGAGAATCTCGATGTGTCCCTCACAACTAGACAGGAGTCCTGATATCACTGAACCAACACAAGTTTTGAAGGGCCATCCCAGCTGTAACTCGAGAATATAACCCAGTTTCCCGCCACAACTCGAGAAAACCATGAGAATTCCCCCTCGCCGTGAGACGAGGCCTGATTCCCCTGCATTGCATGCAAAGCAAGTCGGTGTTCCCCATCAAACACGAAAGGAGCCTTGACTTCCTAGATGAAACTCCACATAGTCCCCAATAACTCTGTCACATGTCTAGTGGGACCCTGAGGTCAACGCAGCAACACGAAATATCCCCGTTTACCTCAAATCAACTTGAGGTGAGGCCTGATTTCCCTGCATTGGCTCTCGAGCAATCCAGCATTCCTCATCAAGCAGGACAAGTGGCTTGACTTCTTTTAGGCAACTCCAGAGATTCCCTGAGAACACCGTCCCAAGTATAGAAGAACACCAAGTTCAGCACAGCAACTCGAGAAAAGCTCCGTGTACCCCAAATCATTTCGAGATGAGAGCTGATTTCCTGGCTTCGAATCAAGAGGAATGCCCACTTTCCACAGCAGCTCAAGCGGAGGCTTTTCTCAGCTCTAGGTATGTGAGAGGGACCCTCAGTTTGCTGCCTCAAGTGTAATGGACACCGAGATGCCCTGACTCGAAATAAGGCCGGAATTCCCTGCAGTGACTTGAGTGCAGGCTCATCTTTCATCTCATCAGATGAAGGGATTCCTGAATCCCCTTGAAGACCCTATAGAAAGCCCTATTTCCCCACCTCATCTTGACATGTGGCCTCACATCCCTTTGACAACACGAATGGAAAGTGGAATTCAATGCTTCAAAAGTAGACGATGACTGAGTCCTCTTGAGAATTGACAGGAATCCCAGTATCCCTGTGGCAACTTGAAAGGACACTGGGTCTCCCGCCTCACCTCGAGAGGTGTCCTCCTTATTGACTTGCCAAGTCTCGAAGTGAATCTCGAGTTGTCCCTCGCAACGAGACTGGAGGCCTGATGTCGCTGAACAAACACGCGTTATGAGGGGCCATCCCCTTCGTCACTCGAGAATATAACCCAGGTTCCTTCCGCAACGCGAGAAAGTCCATGAGACTTTCCACTCGAAGAGAGATGAGATCAAATTCCCCTGCATTGCGTGCAGAGCAATTCCATGTGCACCATCAAACATGAAAGGAGCCTTGACTTCCTTGATGGAACTCCAGAGAGTCCCCAAGAACACTGATACAAGTCTAGAGTGACCCTGAGGTCACCGCAGCAACACGAAAGTGCTCAGTGTACTGCAAATCAACGTGAGATGAGGCCAGATTACACTATATTGGCTCCAGAGCCATCCGGCGTTCCCCATCAAACACGACAAGTGGCTTGACTTCCTTTAGGCAACTCCAGAGATTCCCTGAAAACACTGTCCTAAGTATAGAGGAACACCACGTTCAGCACAGCAATTAGAAAACAGCTCCGTGTACCTCAAATCATCTCGAGATGAGAGTTGATTCCCTGGCTTCGAATCAAGAGGAATGCCAACTTTCCAGAACCCCCTCACGGGGAAGCTTCTCTCAGCTATAGGTACGTGAGAGGGACCCTGAGTTTGCTGCCTCAAGTGGAATGGACACCGAGATGCCGTGACTCGACATAAGGCCGGATTTCCCTGCAGTGACATGAATGCAGGCTTGTCTTTCATCTCAAAAGATGAAGGGATGTCTGAATCCCCTGTGGAGACCCTAGAGAAAGCCCTAGTTCCCCACCTCATTTCCACAGGAGGTCTCACATCCCTTTGACAACTCGAGAGGAACACGGAGTTCAATGCTTCAAAAGTAGACGATGACTGACTCCTCTTGAAAATTGAAGGAATCCCAGTATTCCTGTAACAACTTGAAAGTGACAGTGGGTTTCCCTACTCATCTCGAGAGGCATCCCTATTGTCCAACCAAGTTTCGAGGAGAATCCCGAGGTGACCCTCACAACTAGACAGGCGTCCTGACATCATTGAACAAACAGGAGTTTTAAGAGTCCATCCCTGTCGTCACTCGAGAATATACCCCAGGTTCCCTCCGCAACTCGAGAAAAACCATGAGACTTCCCACTCGATGAGAGATGAGATCAGATTCCCCTGCATTGAGTGCAGAGCAAGTCCGTGTTCCCCATCAAACATGAAAGGAGCCTTGACGTCCTTGATGGAACTCTAGAGAGTCCCCAAGAACACTGATACAAGTCTAGAGGGACCCTGAGGTCCCCGCAGCAACATGAAAGCACTCCGTGTACTCCAAATCAACTCAAGATGAGGCCAGATTCCCCTTCATTGGCTCCAGAGCCATCTGGCGTTCCCCATCAAACACGACATGTGGCTTGACTTCCTTTAGGCAACTCCAGAGATTCCCCGAAAACACTGTCCTAAGTATAGAGGAACACCCTGTTCAGCACAGCAACTAGAAAACAGCTCCGTGTACCTCAAATCATCTCGAGATGAGACCTGATTTCCTGGCTTTGACTCAAGAGGAATGCCAGGTTTAAACAACACCTAAAGAGGAGGCTTCTCTCAGCTATAGATATGTGAGAGGGACCTTGAGTTTGCTGCCTCACGTGGAATGGACACCAAGATGCCCTGGTTTGAAATAAGGCCGGATTTCCCGGCAGTGACTTGAATGCAGGTTCGTCTTTCATCTCATAAGAGGAAGGGACGTCTGAATCCCCTGTGGAGACCCTAGAGAATGCCCTAGTTCCCCGCCTCATTTTGACAGGAGGCCTCACATCCCTTTGACAACACGAGAGGCACGTGGAGTTCAATGCTTCAAAAGGAGATGAAACCTGTCTCCTCTTGAAAACTGACAGGAGTCACAGTATTGCTCTGGCAACTGCAAAGGCAAACTTGGTCTCCCCCCTCACCTTGAGAGGCGTCCGTATTGCATTGCAACATCTCGAGGAGAATCCTGATGTGTCTCTCCCAACAAGACAAGAGTCCTGACGTCACTGAACCTCACCCCAGACCCTGCACCTGGGGTCACTCCTCGAGTTTCCAAGGTGACTCCACCTGAAATATCCTGTGTCTGTAATCACATGTGCACATCTCCAGGATGACGCCACTTCCCAGACCCAGTACCTGTGGTCACGCTTCCACAATCTCCAGGGTGATCACAACACACTGGACCATGCACCTGGGGTCACATGTCCACAGTCTGCAGGGTGACATTCTCCCAAACCCTATATCTAGGATCACATATCTACAGTCCCCTGGGTGATCCCTCCCAGACACTCTATCTGGAGTCACACATCCACAGTCTCCACGGTGACCCCTTCCCAAGCCTTGCAACTGGGCTCACAATTCCACAGTCTCCAGGGTGAATTCCTTCTGACCATTCCCCTGGGGTCACATATCCACATTCTTCAGGGTGACCAACCCAGTCCCTGTCCATGGGGTCACATATCAACAGTCTCCAGGGTGACACTCCTCCCCTGAATGCACATTTCAAGGGGAGCCCAAAAAGCACACCCAAAATATGCACATTTGACAAAAGGGTTATTTTGGACTGATTAATTAAAAAAAAACGAAACAAAACAAAAGAAAAAAACAAACAGCCGCCCCAGGAGGATCTTTGAAAACCAAGTCAAAATTCCATTTTATGAAGTAGATTTACATTTGTTAAGGATATCTCCATCTTTAAGGACGTGTCCCTGTCTGGACCAGGAAATAGAGGATGGCTAAATATCAAGAATGGACTAAGTATCAAGACTGACTTGATATCACTAAATGACTTGACTAAATATCAAGAAGGTCTATGGAATGGACCTGGAAGTTAATCTGCATACCACCATGTCTTTGTTTACTGTGCTTCACCTAATAATCTCCCTTAAATAGCTTCTTCCATTCCTTAACCTCCTTCTTTCATTCTTAGCTGATGATAGCATTTAAGGTAAAGTCTTGGACCATTTCAGAAAGTGACAGTTTTCCCAGGTATCTTTCAACTATATAGGAGGTATGCATGTCATATATTAAACTTCTGATTGTTTTTCTCCAATCCATCTTCCTTTCATTATGAACATCTCAGTGAAGAACATTGAGGCTAGGGGGAAAATTATCTTTTCTCTCATCTAATGCAATAAAATAGCATTCAGAGATATAGAGGAATGAACCACAGACCAATTTAAAATAAAAATAAAGGAAAGCATGAATCTAACACTTACATTACTGAGTGAGGGAATCCAGCCTCAAGTGCTACACACTGTATGATCGTATAAGACATTCTAGCAAAGGTAAAACAGACATGATAAAGAGTTTATGGAATATATGGTTGAAATATTTCACATGGTACTTTAGTGAGGAATACCTGCCACTATGCATTTGTCTAAGCACATAGATTTCTGTTTTCAGAACACAAGTAATTTATTACCTATTCACATTTATTTATTTATGGTATGGAGTGCTAAAGACTGGAATGCAGAATTTAACAAAGAATATAACAGATTGAGAAATAAATGAAAAGCTTCAGACTTCCCTAGGGGCCCAGTGGTTAAGACTCCACGTTGCCAGTGCAGGAAATATGGGTTCAATTCCTGGTCAGGGACCTAAAACCCCACATGACGCGGCACAGCCAAAAGATTTAAAAGGAAGAAGAAAAATTTTAAAAGGCCACTCTCACTCTTAGGACAAAATTATCTGACCTAAGTTCACTGTGTAAATGAATGGAATCTGCAGGCCAAAGGCAAATGTACCATACATAAACAATGGGCTCTGTAAGTTCTTTCCACGGGGGTTTGTAGCTAACAGGACTGAAACTACCATATCAGTTATTGAAGGAGCAAGCCCTGAATTTGATAAGTGATGAGTAGTGGAAGCCAGGTTTCTTACCATTGGAGTGGGAAGTTACAGGCAGACAAAAGGAGAAGGGTATAATACCTGTGTCATAAGAGATCAGGTTGGAGACATCATTATAAACTATCTTTAGCCTAATGCAGAAACATATAACTCCATGTGAAAATCTTCATAACCGTCTGTATGCATAGTCTGGATACATGCATGTGTATTTCCATGCATTGTCTGCTGAGATTATTAAGTTCCCACATACAAGTTTTTATTAATATGCTCTAACAAAAAGGGACAAGGACTCTTTAAATATGTGTCTGATACTAGGACTGAGACAATAAATATGTAAAGCAGCATAATCTTAAAATGTGAGAAAGAAGGACCAAAAAGCCCCATAAAAGCTGAATTATGTAAAATAAAAGCAGGAGAGTATGGAAAAAGCTCTCAATAGCCAAAGCTAGAATGAACTAAGCAGTCTAATTGGCTGGATTATAGCCAAAAGAAAGTGAAAGTGAAGTTGCTCAGTCGTGTCTGACTCTTTGCAACCCCATGGACTGTAAGCTATGAGGCGCCTCCATTCATGAAATTTTCCAGGCAAGAGTACTGGAGTGGGTTGCCATTTCCTTCTCCAGGGGATCTTCCCCACCCAGGGATTGAACCCAGGTATCCTGCATTGCAAGCATATGCTTTTACAGGCTGAGCCACCAGGGAAGCTCCCAAAAGTTTAAAATAATTTTCAGGTGTCCAAACTGGTAAAAAGTAAAAATTAGGTTTTATGAGTAATGTTGAATAAAAATCTCACACAGAAAGATTCTAAATAATTGATACAGACTCAGCTGTCCATCAAGTATATGAAGCTAACTCTCCTCTCCTCAAATGTGGGTCCTGCATTATGACTTCCTCCTTAATAAGGCACTCAGGATGGACGTGAGGAAAATCAACAATAAAGACAAATAACAAATGTTGGCGAAAATGTACGAAATTGAAACTCAAAACTTTACTTGTGGAGAGGTAAAATGGTGCAATCAATGTCTCCAAAACAAGCATTTTCTCGAAAACATAAAAATGTAATTATATCACTCAGTAGTGGCCACAGGACTGGAAAAGGTCAGTTTTCATTCCAATCCCAAAGAAAGGCAAAGCCAAAGAATGTTCCAACTGCCACACAGTTGCACTCATCTCACATGTTAACAAAGTAATGATCAAATTTCTCCAAGCCAGGCTTCAACAGTAAGTGAACCATGAATTTCTAGATGTTCAAGCTGGATTTAGAAAAGACAGAGGGACCAGAGATCAAATTGCCAACACCCGTTGCATCACTGAAAGAGCAAGAGAGAAAAACATCCAGAAAAATATTTACTTCTGCTTTGTTAACAATGCCAAAGCCTTTGACTCTGCAGATCACCACAAACTGTGGAAAATTCTGAAAGGTATGGGAATACCACACTGCCTTACCTGCCTCCTGAGAAATCTGTATGCAGGTGAAGAAGCAACAATTAGAACTAGACATGGAACAATGGACTGGTTCCAAATCAGGAAAGGAGTACAGCACCCTGCTTATTTAACTTATATGCAGAGTATATCATGTGAAATCTCGGGTCTGGATGAGGCACAAGCTGGAATCAAAATTGCCAGGAGAAATATCAATAATTTCAGATACACAGAGGACACCACTCTTATGGCAGAAAGCAAAGAAGAACTAAAGAGTCTCTTGATGAAAGTGAAAGAGGAGAGTGAAAAAGTTGGCTTAAAAATCAGTATTCAGAAAACTAAGATCATGGCATCTGGCCCCATCACTTCATGGCAAATAGATAGGAAAACAATGGAAATGGTGACAGAATTTATTGTGGGGGGGGGGCTCAAAAATCACTCAAGATGGTGACTGCAGCCATGAAATTAAAAGACACCTGCTCCTTGGAATAAAAGTTATGACCAACCTAGACAGCATATTAAAAAGCAGAGACATTACCAACAAAGGTCCATGTACTCAAAGCTATGGTTGTTCCAATAGTCATGTATAGACGTTACAGCTGGACTACAAAGAAAACTGAGCACCGAAGAAGTGATGCTTTGGAACTGTGGTGTTGGAGAAGACTCTTGAGCATCACTTGGACTGCAAGGAGATCCAACAAGTCAATCCTAAGGGAAATCAACCCTGAATATTCACTGGAAGGACTGATGCTGAAGCTGAAACTGCAATACTTTGGCCACCTAATGTGAAGAACTGACTCATTGGAAAAGACCCTGATGCTGGGAAAGATTGAAGGCAGGAGCAGAAGGGGATAACAGAGGATGAGATGGTTGATGGCATCACCAACTCGATAGACATGAGTTTGAGCAAGCTCTGGGAGTTGGTGATGGATAGGGGAGCCTGGTGTGCTGCAGTCCACGGGGTCACAAAGAGTCGGACATGAGTGAGTGACTGAACTGAAATATCATATGTTTTGGTAACTCCACTCCTAGATATACATCCAAAGAAATTAAAAGAGGTGCTCAAATATATACTTGTACACCAATATTTACAGCAGCAGTGTTCTTGATAATCCAAGTTAAAAACAATGAAAATGTCCACCAACAAGTGAATGGAAGAGCAAATAGGGCAGTTCCATCCATGAGATGCATTACTCTGCCATATAAAGGAATATAGTAAAATAATGCCACAGCTTCAGAAAATAGTAGGGGGCTTTACAAAAACTTAAACACAGAGTTAACATAGAATCCATCAATTCCGGTCCAGGTTATACACTCAAGATATTTAAAACCAAATACTGAAACAGATATTCAAACCCCATATTCATAGCAGCATTATTCATAGTAACCAAAAGGTGGCAGCAGCACAAGTGTTCAACAGATGACTGGATAAGCACGATGTAGTATATACACAGTGGGATCTGATTCAACCTTTAAAAACAAGATAACTCATACATGCTATAATGTAGATGAAACTTCAAGTCATTAGGTGAAGTGAAACAAGCCTGACACAAAAGGAAAAATGTTCTATGATTCCACTAGTATGAGATATCCATATAAGACAAATTCCAAGTAGAGTAAGATGGCCAGGGATTGGGGGTTATGAGTATTTAATGGTTACAGTGTCACTTCAGGAAAAGGGAACGATTCTGGAGATGAATGGTGGGGAAATTTTTACAATGAGAGTGCAGTTAATGCTATAGAAGTTCATACTTAAAATGACTCAAATAATAAATGTTGTTATATGTTTGTAAGCACAGTGAAAAAAATGACACATGGCACAACATGGAAAAGCACTAAAAACATTCTCAGTGAAAGAAACCACACTGAAAAGCCACCCAGATCATAGTCATCTTGTCACTTTAAATCCATGAAGGTTTTTAACATGAGGGAAAGCCCCAGTGATGGCTCCAGAAAAAGAAAACTGCATTAGAATGAAGAAAGACAGTTGCACAAAGCTTGGGCAGCTGATGAAAGTTGAACTGGTCCTATGGATAGGATTGTAATGTGGAAACCATAATTATCCCCCATTTTGGGGTTGTGGGCTGGTTCCCTGGGAAAGTGACCATGTTTTGGGTAAAACACATTGCGGTATTTGGTGTGAATGTAGAAAACTTTGTACCACTATTTAAAGTAGACACGTTTGAAATTTTACTAGAAAGTAAGTTACTTTTCAATACAGCCATGTAAGGCACATGCCAGAAAATCAGAGATGACATCGAACATTGCAATAGAGGCCAAGAGTTAACCTAACTAAATTCAGCTAAAGTAGTTTGATGCTAATTGCCTTGTACTAGTCCACATGGTATTAAAAGGCACCATAGGAAGAGTATATTAGTAGACACCATGCCCTGGGTGCTGTGGATGACCAGATGGAACTGAAACTATTAGATGTCTTAATTCTAGTTTTCCACATAACACTACACCAAAGCAACTGTCAGAACTAAAAAGCGAATTCACAGACTTGCCTGGCAGTCCAGTAGTTAAGACTGCACTTCCACTGCAGGGGGTACAGGTTTGGTCCTTGGTCAGAGAACTAAGATCCAACATGTCGAGCTGTGGGGCCAAAAAAAAGAAAAAAGAAAGTCAGCAGAACTGCAAGATCATTTGTGATTCTCTACACTAATAATGAACTATCAGAAAGAGAAATTAAGAAAATAATTCCTTTTACAATTGCATCCCCTCCCCCACATAACTAGAAATCTAACCAAGGACTTGAAAGACCTGAAAGCTAAAAACTACAAGACAATGATCAAAGAAACTAAATGGATACAAGTAAAAAGATATCCCATGCTTATGGGTGAAAATACCATTAAAATATCCATTCTAAACAAAGCAACGTACACATTCATGCAATCACTGCCAACATTTCAATGACATTTTTCACAGAAACAAAAGCAATCTTTACATCTGTGTGGAGCCACAAAGGAACCAGAAGAGCCAAAGGGATCCTGAGAAAGCAGAACAGGCTGGTGGCATGTCTATCCCTGACTTCAATCTAGAGTATGTACCTAAAGTCACCAGAAGACGTGTGGAATTGGCACAGAAATAGTCAAGAGAGCTCAGAAGTAAACCTACAGGTGCATGGTAATTAATTTACAAGAAAGGAACTAAAAATATATACGCGGGAAAGGACAGTCCCCCCCCACCCCCCTCAATAAACCGTGCTGGGAAAAATGGAAACCACACACCAAGGAACAATATAGGACACCATCTTATACTACAGACAAAAACTGACTAAAATCCCACAACTTTCCACATCAAGCCCTAACAGTCTTGGGTCCTCTTAAGACAGACTTTCAGCAACAGCCACACACAGAAGCTTCTTCCCAATTTTCCTCACTTTTTCTTTCAGCAGCACATCGTTGCAGGAATCTTGAGGAAACCAGACTCCCGTCAGACTCAACTGAACCCCACAATGTCCCAAAGCTGAAGCACCAATGGGTTCTGAGGAGATCATGGGTCCTGAGGAAACTAGATTCCATCAGCCAAAACTAAACCCCATAATGCCCCAAAGCCAAAATACAATGGATCCTGTGGTGACCCATCTCCTGTCAGCCTGAACTGAACCCCACAATGTCACAAAGCTGAACCCCCATAAGGTCCTGAGGAGATCAAATTCTATCAGCCTGAATTGAACCCCACAATGCCCCAAAGCTGAAACCACATGTGTCTTGTGGTGACCCATCTCCTGTCAGCCTGAACTGAACCCCACAATGTCCCAAAGCTGAACACCCAGCAGGTCCTGAGGAGACCAGATTCCATCAACCTGAACTAAACCCCACAATGCCCCCAAACTGAAGCCCCAGTGGGTTCTGAGAAGACCAGATTCCATCTGCCTGACCTGAACCTCAGAGTATCCTGAAGCTGGGTCCTGAGGAGACCAGAGTGCTGTCAGTGGCCACCAACAGCCAGGTGCTCCAGCAGAGTGGGGAGTTCCCCCTGGGGTGAGGAGAGTGTCAGGGGGGCGGGCTCTTCATTATCATGAATAGGCATGATCAAGAAGGTTTGCAGGGGCCAGGGCAAGGACAAGGGAGATAAGCTCCAGCTCCGAGTATTCTAAGTCCCCACTTTCTGAGATTGCATGACCTACATGATCCAGACTTTGCAAGGAGCAAGCTGAGTTACAGAGGCAGAAGGAGCAGGAGGTGATGTAAAATTTTAACGTTTCCTCTTCAGGTTCAGAAAGATGAAGCCCTCCCAGGTTCCCAGGTCCTTGTGCCCCAGTGACTGTGAGCTCTTCCTTCTGGGTGTATGACCAACCCCCACACTAAGTCCCCTCTATACCCATGGCCCTGGCCCAAGCCTAACCTCCCCCTCAGGCCCTGATGAAGCTCCCCGCCCCCATTGTGCATCTCACATCCCACCCCAACGTGGTCTTTTTGAAGCCTAAACAAGACCATCCTCCTCTCCTCCCTGTGATTCCCCTCACCTGATGAAGCCAGGTCTTCATCCGTTCCAGGTGACTCCAAGGGCCTCATTCTCTCCATGTGTGTGGCCGCTCTCTGTGCCCGTCTTTATGGGCATGTGGTGATCTCCTAAAATGAGGGTTATTTGACAGAGAGAGAATGGGGTAAATGGTGGCCACCAAAGATGTGTCCCCCCAGAACAGGGCCGTATCTGGGAAAAGAGTCTTTGTAGATGTAGTTAAGGATAGCAAGGTAAGGTCATCTAGGGTTAGGGTGACCTTCAATCCAACTGACAGACTCCTTCAAAGAGACGAAAGAGGACACCAAGGGGAAGCCTCTTAAAGGCAGAGGCAGAGATGGGAGGGAGGGGGCCACAAGCCCAGGGACCCCTGGAGCCCCTGAAGTTGGAAAAGGCAGGAATGATCCTGTCCTGGAGCCTCTGGAGGGACCTCAGCCCTGTGCCACCTTGATTTCCGGTGTCTGGTCTCCAGGACTGAGAGAGAATGAACTCCTGTTGTTTTAAACCACCCAGCATGTGATCATGTTAGAGAAGCCACAGAGCAGCCACACAGACCCTGCTCTGTAAGATCCTAGAAATGTGGGTCTCATTAAAGCAGATGAAGGGTGGATTACAGAACACTTAAATTCAGCTCTGTACCCTCAGAAATGCTAAAGCAGTGGCTGGGCTCCAGAATGTTGAGGGGTCAAGTCTGAAGCCTGTGCCTAGGGGTACTGGGTGCACACGCCTCCCCGGGTTCTTACACCAGTACATGTGGTGTAACATCTCAGTCTTGATGGAGGACATTTAATATCAATGGCCACATTGCTAATTAAGAAGCCACCAGTTGCACAGGTGAAAGCCCAATTAGGGCACTTGCTTCAGGGATGAGCAATTCTGAAGATGGTCAGGGATGGGGACTTACTCATGTGTAGCCAGCCAGCAGCCCTTGCACATACCCCACCCCCTCCCCTCCCAAGGAGGGACCTCAGTGGGAAGCTGGGAGACTACACGGAGTCATCTCTAAGTAAATGCTGGCTGACCCCCAGGCTAGCCATTCCTGAACCTCATCCACCCTTCATAGATAAAACACTTGAATATGTGCAAAGACCTCACAGGCTGGAGAAAAGTGGAGCCACTCCAGCGACAGCATGCTTACTGACGTGGCTCCTGTAGGTCAGGCAGAATGGTCCTGGCCTGGGTGATCTGGAAGCTTTGCACTTTCCTACCTGAGTTACTCCTCCTGTGCTGCTCCCATTGCCTGTTTTCTTGCTTCCTCATTTCTGCCTGAGAAGATTTCCAACAGCAGGAACAGGTGACACAGCCCATCCTTAGGAAGTGACAGCTTAGCACCTCCTGCAGAAGGTCCAGCAGAGCCCAACACAGACCCAATCCCCCGAAACACTATGGGCCCTCACTCTCTCTTATCAAGCCAACCCTGCAAGATCTAAGCAGAAAGACAGCATCAGGTACAGCTGCAGGCACTTGAGGGGGTTTATATAGACCTCAACCCAGGCACACATCCAAAGGGCAGGCCAGTCAGGTCAGCCAATCTGCCCACCTGGGCTTGTGGTTTCAGAAAATGGGCCTCATTGTCCTGGCCAGGGTTCCAGGAACAGGTGTGGGTCCTTTGGGTCAGGATGGATATGGGGCTGCTGCTCTGACTTGTTTTCTCGTCTTCTTATCTGACCTATAAGTGGGAGAGGATTTCAGGAAGGCCTTCTTCTAATGAGAGGGACCCAGGGGTCAGGGAGAGGATGGGTGGTGGGTGGAGACAGACTCAGTGCCCAGGTGCTATGGGACCCTCTGGAAAACCTGCTGGAAGGAGGCTGCAACCAGTGAAGCCCAAGGTCACAAAACTATCCTGAAGCTGCTGTATGTTACCTCAGGTCCTCCTCTGAGGGTCTCAAGGTCAGATCTGTCCAACAGAGGAGCTGGGGGCTCTTTGCAGTGAGGGCTCTGTGAACAGCTCCTGGGTGCTGAGCCCTGCAGGATACCTGCCCAGGTAAGCCCCATATCCTGGGAGGCACCTGCCCATAAGAACCATGTATCCTGGGAGGGGCGAGTGAACAAGTATTCTCTCTGTGCAGTTATCACAGATTAGCTTAGTGACTCTCACATGGGCAGTGCTGGAATTAGATGAGAACAAGGACATGTTGGGGGACGTTCCCTGAAACACCCCCAGGCCCATCCAGAGTGAAGAGTTCAGTAGGTGGGTACTGGTTGCTGTGCTGGGGTGGGAGGTTTCATGGGTGTCTCTTGTTTCTTCACCTGACACCACAGAGGCCTCTGCAGGACACAGAAGACAGCCTGCCCAGGGACGGTGTGAGCCCCTGATGACCAGGCACGGGAAGTGAGAGGGAAGGACCAGGCTGAGGGGTCCTTTCTGCTCTGAGTTGGGAGTGGACAAGCAAGTGGTGAGTGTGATCTAGGAAAGTGGCTCTGGTGATGGGAGGCTTGTTGAGGCCATCTGAGTACGAGTTGGAAAAGAATGTTCAGACATAGAGCATTTCAGAAGGGAGTGAGTTTGTATTAAGAACAAAGAGCAGAGATAAAGTGGGCACTGTGGGCTCAGGGGGCCAACCACCTGACAGACTAGGGAAAGTTGACTGATTTCCTGGGTTAAGAGCCAATTTTTACAGTTTCAAGGCAAAGAAAATTCCTACTGGAAGGTTGATATTAGGTGATTGGGTGGGGTACCATAGGGTGTTTACTGGAGTGGGCATCCTTGCCTGGTAGGGAGTCAGGAAGCTCATTAGCGATGATCAGGTGCTTTTGGCAACAGTTGCAAAGGGGGCCCAGTCCGATTCACAGGTGACCTTGGTTCTGGGGCCCACTTCTATGGCCTTGGTGTGAGGACTCCCAGTTGTGGCCTTGGGGAAGGAGTCACCTCAACAAGACTGACCCTGCTTCAGAGTAAAAGTTCCATCAAGTTTTCTCTGCAGGAGAGATCTAGTGATCCTAGATCTGTTTGGAAAAGTCTTGGACACTGCAGGGACACATACTGAGTGTGAAACTGGATATTGAACCTTGTTGGCAAAACTCACCTTTTCTCTCTGTTGGCATTAAAAGGGTGTGGGCTGACAGCTACCTGAGAATCCATCCAATTGACAATTTCCTATTTACAACATAAATGAGTTTGGTCAAATTATTTCTATTTCTATGCAAACAGGCAGCTTGCAACACCTTGTGGCAGGATCATTTCCAATAGATTGTCAACTAATCAAGGTAACAACATTATGACACTCAACACATTTAGATATAATTTCCTAAGCCTTTTTCTTGAGGGACAGACCCAATATGAGCTAGGAATGTGTTCAAAAGGCTCAGAAAGTGCAGGAAAATACACTGGCTATGACTGGAAATTAGGGTCTCTGTGCAAACCTGGAGTTCTGACATCTTACAATCTAGACAGTTCCTGATAGACAGATGCATGAAAAACACTCTACTTTTATGTTTTTCTTTCATCAAAGGAACATGGATTTCCTAGCATTCTGTGTGCTGAGAGTAACTCACTGCTCTAAAATGCTTGCTTGGACTTCATTTTTCAGTAAGAACTTCCCGTGACTGTGTTACAGTCAGGACGGTCCCACACTCACAGGGAAAAAGCAAACTAGCATCCAAACGTTTGTTCCATCAGGTTTTCTCTGTAGGAGAGATCCAGTGATCCTAGGTCTGTCTGGAAAATGCTTGGGTAGTGCATGGACACATACTGAGTGTGAAGCTGGATCCTGGACCTTGTTGGCTAAATCAGCATTTTCTTTCAGGTGGTCCTAAAATGGTGCAGAGTAGCAACTGCCTGAAGATCCATCCAATTGCTGTTTTCTTACTTGTGACAGCAATATCTTTGGTCAGACCTCTTGGATTTCTGCAGCAAACATGGGACTTTCAATTCCTTGCCACTGGATCATTTCCAATGGCAGGTAAACTCATTAGGTAACCAGACTCGATGGCATTCAGCACTCTCAGACACACTCCTACAGCCTGTTTCTTCATAGACAGTCCCAGGATGACCTAGGAATGGGTTCGCTAGTATCAGAAATGTGAGCAAACATACTGGCTGTGACTCTGAAAATTAGGTGCTCTGTGCAAATCTGGAGTTTTAACATTTTAGAATCTAGACAGTTTCTGATAGATGTCTGAAATACACTCCTTTTTATTTTTTGCCTTTCATTCCTCAAAGAAACACAGATTTCACAGCATTATGTTTGCTGAGAGTGACAGACTGCTTGGAAATTCTTGCCTGGAAGTCATTTTGAAGTAACAATTTCCCCTCCCCTGTGTTACCATGGGAAATGCCCCCACACTGACAGAGAAAAGTAAACAAATGTCAAAACATCTGTTCCATGAAGTCCCCTGTAGGAGGGATCCAGTGATCCTAAGTCTGTCTGGAAAATTCTTGGATAGTGCTTGGACACATGCTCAGTGTGAACCTGGATTCTGGACCTTGTTGGCAAATTAGAATTTTCTCTGTGTTGGCCACAGTAGGCTGGGGTTTAGCAACTCCTTGAAAATCAGTACACTTGCTCTTTTCCCACTAACGACAGCAATAGCTTTGGTCAAAACACTGGAATTGCTGAAGCAAGCAGGCAGCGTGCAACTCCTTGTGGCAAGATCATTTCCATTGGAATGCCAATTAAACTACTTAGAAACAGTATGGCACTCAGCTGTGTCAGACACACTCCTCCAGACTCTCTCCTCATGGTGTGTCCCAGTAAGATAGAGTACTGTGCTCATGAACCATGGAAAGTTCAGGGAAACTTACTGGCTGTGTCTCTGGAATTGAGGGCATCTGTGGAAGCGTGGTCTTCTCACATCTTAGAATCCAGACAGCAGTCATGGATAGAGAGATGCCTGAAAAGCACCCTATTCATTGCCGCTCATTCCACGAGTGAACACAGGTGTCCCAGCATTCTGTTTGCTGAGAGTAACCCGCTAAGTGGAAACCCTTGCCTGGAAGTCATTTTTAAGTAAAAATTTCCCCTCACGTGTGTTACACTAGGGAAGGCTCCCACACTCACAGGGAAAAGCAAGCAAACATCAAAATGTCTCTTCCATCAATTTTTCTCTGTCAGAAGGATCCAATGGCCCCAGGTCTCTCTGGAAATTTCTTGGATACTGCAAGGGAAACATACTGACTGTGAACCTGAATATTTGACCTTCTTGGCAAAATTAGCATTGTCTCTCTTTTGGCACTAACAGGATGTGCGCTGGCAGCTGCCTGAAAATCCATCCAATTGATATTTTCCTACTTCTGACATCAATAGGTTTGGTCAAATCTTTCAGGTTTCTGACACAAGCAGGTGGCTTGCAACCCCATCGAGCTGGATCATTTCCATTAAAATGTCAAATAATCTAGGTAACAACAGTATGGCTCTCAGCAATCTTAGATAATTTCACAGCCAGTTTCCTCTGAATCAGACCCAATAGGAGCCAGGAATGTGTTCATAAGGCTCTGAAAGTGCAATGAAATATACTGGCTATGACTTTGGAAATTAGGCCCTGTGTGCAAACCTGGAGTTCTCACATCTTAGACTTTAGATAGTTCCTGACAGATAGATGCCTGAAAAACACCCACTTTTATGTCTTTCATGCATTTAAGTAACATAGTTATCCCAGATTTCTGTGTGATGAGAGTAACACACTGGTTGAAAATCCTTGCTTGAAGGTGATTTTTCAGTAACAATTTCCCATGACTGTGTTACTGTAGGGAAGACCCCCAAACTCACAGGAAAAAGAAAACAACCAACCAAATGTCTATTCTATAAAGTTTTCTCTTTAGGAGAGATCCAATGATCCTCTGCCTGTCTGGAAAATTCTTGGATACTACAGGGACACATACTGAGTGTGAATCTGCATCCTTGAATCTGTTGGCAAAATTAGCAAATTTTGTCGGTTGGATCTAAAAGAGTGCGGCCTTAGCAACTGCCTGAAGATTCATCCAATTGGTCTCTTCCTAATAATGACAGTGATAACATTGGTCAAACCTTTGAGGTTTCTAAAGCAAGCAGGCGGCTCACTACTCCTATCTGCTGGCCCATTTCCAGTGTAATGTCACCTCATCTAGTTAAGCACTGTATGGCACCCAGCCCTCTCAGACATACTCCTGCATCCTGTTTCCTCATGGGCAGGCCCAGTTTGAATAAGGAATGTGTTTAAAGCCTTGGAAGGTGCAGGGAAACACAGTACCCTAACTCTGGAAGTTAGGACCCTGGGAAAGCCTTGAAGTCTCATGCCTTGAGTTCTAGACAGTTCCTGATAGATAGAGGCCCAAAAATACACTCCGTATGGATGCCTTTCCGTCCTCGAAGAAACATAGCTTTCCCAACATTCTGTGTGCTGAGAGTCACACGGTGCTTGAAAACACTTGCTTGTAGGCCATTGGTCAGTAGAAAATTCCCCTGAAGGTGCAATGGTAGGGAAGGCTCCCACACTCACTGGGAAAGGCAAACCAACATCCAAACGTGTACTCCATAACATTTTGTCTTTAGGTGCGATCAAGTGAGCCTAGGTCTGTCTGGAGAATTCGTGGGTATTGTGGGGACACATCATGAGTGTGAACTTGTATATATGAACTTGGTGGCAAAATTCTCATTTTCATCTCTCACACTCATTTTGGGACCACATTGGTTCTAAAATGGTGCAGTGTAGCAAATCCTTGAAAATCCATCCAATTGCTGTTTTCTTACTTTTGACAGTGATAGATTTGTCCACCCTTTGGAATTTCTGAAGCAAGCAGGTTGCTCACCACTCCAGCCACTAACTGATTTCCATTGTACTGGAACCTCATGCAGGTAAGCACAGTATGCTGCCCAACACACTCGGATACACTCGTGCAGCCTGTTTCTTCAGGAGCAGTCCCAGTATATACTTGGAAAGTGTTTACAAGGCTTGAAAAGTTCATGGAAACACACTGCCCTGACTCTGGGTGTTAGGATCCCTAAGAAAGACTGAAGGTCTCACGACTTAGAATGTAGACAGCTCCTGATAGATAGAGGGCTGAAAGCACTCTCTGTTGATGCATTTCTTTTCTTGAAGGAACATAACTTTCCAAACATTTTGTGTGCAGAGAGACACACACGGCTTGAATATGCTGGCATGGAGGTCATTTTTCAGTAGCACTTTCCCCTGATGGTGTGACCATGGGGATGCCGCACTCTCCATTTTTAGAGAAAGACAAATTAGCATTCAAACGTCTGTTCCATCACATTTTCTCAGTAGGATCGATCCACTGAGACTAGTTCTGTCTGGAAACTTTGTGGATACTGCATGGAGACATCCTGAGTCTGGACATGGATACCGGATTTTTGGGGCAAAAATAATATTTTTTCTCTTGATTTGGGAAAATGCTACGGCCTTGCAACTGCTTGGAAATCCATCCAATTGCTGTTTTCTTCCTTCTGACAATGATAGCTTTGGTCCATCCTTTGGGATTTCTGAATCAAGCAGGCGACTCACCACTCCTACCCTCTGGCCCATTCCCAGAGGAATGTCATCTCATCTAGGTAAGCACAGTATTGGTACCATACAATCTCAGACACTCTCCTACAGTCTGTTTCCTCATGGGCCATCCCTATATGAGCTAGGATGTCTTTGGGAGGCTTGGAAGGTGTAGGAAAAATAGTGCCTTGACTCTGGTAGTTAGGTCCCCTGGACAAGCCTGGAGGTCAATGTTAGATTCTAGACAGTTACTAATAGATATAGGCCTAATAACACACTCTCTGTTGATGCCTTTTCTTCCTTGAAGAAACATACTTTTCCCTGCATTCTCTGTGCTGGGGATCACACACTGCTTGAGAACGCTCTTTGGAGGTCATTTTTCAGTAGAAACTTCCTCTGACAGTGTAACCTTAGGGAAGGCCCCCACACTCACTGGAAAAGGCAAACCAACATCCAAACTTCTGTTGCATCACATTTTGTCTCTAGGAGTGATCCAGAGAGCCTAGGTCTGTCTGGAAAATCGTGTATACTGCAGGACCACATCCTAAGTGTGAACCTGGATACTGGAACTGGTGGCACAATTCACATTTCTCTTTCGGTTTGTCCTAAAACTGTGTGGCCTGGCACCTGCTTGAAAATCCATCTAATTGCTGTTTTCTTACTTTGAAGAGCAATAACTTTGGTTCACCCTTTGGGATTTCTGAAGCAAGCAAGGAGATCACCACTCCTAGTCATGGGCCTATTTCCAGTGGAATGTCACCTTATCTAAGTAAGCACATAATGGCCCCTCTGTATACTCAGACACACACCCACAGTCTGTGTCCTCATGGACAGTCCCAGTGTGACCTAGGAATATGTTTACAAAGCATTAAAAGGGCAAGGAAGACACTGCCCTGACTCTGGAAGTTCCGTTCTCTGGGAAGGCTGGAGGGCTCTTGTTAGAATCAAGACAGTTCTTCATAGATAGAGCCCTGAAAACACACTCTCTGTTGATACCCTTCCTTCCTCGAAGAAACAGTACTTTCCCAGTATTCTGTGAACTGAGAGTCACACATTGCTTGAAACCGTTTGCTTGCAGGTCATTTTTCAGTAGCAATTTCTTGTGATGTTGTGACAATAAGGATGTCCTCTACACTCACAGGGTAAGGCAATCCAAGATCCAAACATCTGTTCCATCACATTTTCTCTATCAGAGCAGCCAGTGAGCCTAGGTCTTTGTGAAATATGGGTAGATACAGCAGAGACACCTCCTGAGTCTGACAGTGGATACCGGAACTTGATGGTCAAATTTGCAACTGCTAGAAAATCCATAAAATTGCTTTTTTTTTTTTAATTTCTAACAGTGGTCACTTTTGACCCACCTTTGGGATTTCAGAAGCAAGAAGGCAGCTCGCAAGTGCTGCTGATGGCCTATTTGCAATGGAATGTCACCTCACCTGGGTAACAACAGCATGGCACCCTGCAGTCTGAACACATTCCTGCAGCCTGTTTCCTCATGGGCAGTTCTGGGATGATGTAGGAAGGTGGTTAAAAGCCTGGGTTAGTGCAGGGAAACACACTGCCCTGACTCTGCAAGTTAGGTCCTCAGGGTAAGACTGGAGGTCTCACATCTTAGAAATCTAGACAATTCTTGATAGATAAAGGACTGAAAATTCATTCTCTGCTGATGCCTGTCTTTCCTTGAAGGAACATTGTTTTCCCAACATTCTGCTTCCTGAGTGTCACACACTTGCTTGGAGGTCATTTATCACTAAGAATTTCCCCTGAAGATGTGACTAGAGGGAAAGCCCCACAAACACAGTAAAAGGGAACCACATTCAAATGTCTGTTCCATCACGTTTGCTCTGTAGGTGAGATATAGTGAGCCTAGTCCTATCTGGAAAATTCTTGGATACTGCAGGGACACATCATGAATGTGAATCTTGATAGCAGATCTTGGTGGCAAAATTTGCATTATCCTCTCCATTGGGCTTAAAACGTTGTGGCCTAACAACTGCTTGAAAGTTCATTTAATATCTGTTTTCTTACTTCTGACAATGATAGCTTTGTTCCAGCTTTCTGGATTTCTGAAGCAACAGGCGGTTCATAACTCCTAGTCCCTGGCCCATTTCCAGTGGAATGTCAGTTCATTTGGTAAGGGCAGAATGACACACAGCACACACGGACACTCTTCCATCGCCTGTTTCATCATGGACATTCCTGAGTGATCTTGGAATGTGCTTACAAGGCTCAAAATTTGCAGGGAAACACTGCCCAGACTCTGGAAGATGGGTCCTCTGGACAAGCCTGGAGATCTCACATCTTAGAATATAGACAGATCCTGATAGATAGAGGCCTGAAAACACACTCTCTGTTGATGCCTTTCCTTCCTCAAATGAATGTAGCTTTCCCAGCATTCTGTGTGCTGAGAGTCACATACTGCTTGAAAATGCTTGCCTGGAAGTTGTTTTTCAGTAGCAATTTCCCTTGATGGTTTGACCATAGGGAAGTCCACCACACTCACAGGAAAAGGCAAAACATCATCCAAACGTCTGTTCCATCATGTTTCTCTGTAGGAGAGATCCTAGGCTTAGGGTTAGGGTTAGGGTTAGCCTAGGTCTGTCTTGAAAATTCTTCAGTGCTGTGGGGACACATCCTGCGTGTGAACCTGGGTAATGGACCTTGGTGGCAAATTTCGCATTTTCCTCTAGGTTGGCCCTAAAATGTTGGGAAAGCAATGGCCCTTTGAGTAAGGAAAGGCGTCACCAGAGAGTGTGTTTCCAGGCCTCTATCTATTAGGAACTGTCTAGATTGTAAGACGTGAGACCTCCAGTCTTGCCCAGATGACCTAACATCCCGAGTCAGGGGATATGTTTCCATACAATCTCTGAGCCTTGTAAATACATTCCTAGGTCATACCAGGACTGCCAAGGAGGAAACAGGCTGTCAGAGTGTGTCTGAGAGAGCTGGGTGCCATGTGGTGCTACCTATATTATGTGACATTTCACAGGAAAGGGACCACCAGATAGAAGTGGCAAGCAGACTGCTTGCTTCAGAAATTACATGGGTGAACCATATCTGTCACTGTCAGAAATAAGAAAACAAGTACTGGATGGATATTTAAGCAGTGGCTATGCCAAACCATTTTAGTGCCAACTGAGAGAAAAAGGTGAATTTTGTCCTGTATTCAGGTTCACACTCAGGATGTGACCCCACAGGACCCAAACTTTTCCAGATAGACCTGGGTTCACTGGACCTCTCTAACAGAGAAAACGTGATGGAACAGGTATTTGGATGCTTGCTTGTCTTGTGATTGTGGGCGCTTCCCTACTGTCACAGTCTCAGGGGAAATTGCCACTGAAAAGTGAACTCCAAGCAAATGTTTTCAAGCAGTGTGTGACTCTCAGCACACAGTACATTGGGAAAGTTATGTTCCTTCAATGAAGGAAAGGCATCAACAGAGAGTGTGTTTTTTATAGCAGGAACTGTTCAGCTTCTAAGATGTGAGAGCTCAGGCCTGATTAAAGGACCTAAGTTCCAGAGTCAGGACAGTGTGTCTTGCTGCACTTTCTGAGACTTCTAAATGCATTCCTAGGGCATACCAGGTCTGCTCCTAAGGAAGGATGCTGAGGGAGTGTATCAGACTGTGCTGGGTGAAATACTGTGGTCACATAGACGAGGTGTCATTCCACTGGAAATGGGCCTGCAGCTAGGAGTTGCAAGTCATTCACATGCTTCAAAAATCCCAAAGGGTGAACCAAAGCTAGCATTGTCAGAAGGAAGAAAACAACATTCAGATGGAATTTCAAGCAGTTGCTCGGCGGCACTCTTTTAGGGCCAAGTGAGAGAAAAATGCATATTTTAACACCAACGTCTGGTATCCAGATTCAAACATAGGTGTTTCCCCGCAGTGTCCACGGATTTTCTAAATAGACTTACATTGATGAATGGCCCCACCAAGAAAACGTGATTGAACAGATGTTTGGAAGTGCTTTTGAACTTACCTGTGAGTGTGGCGCCTTCCCTACAGTCACACCTCCAGGGGAAATTGCTAATGAAAAATGACCTCCAACAAGCGTTTTCAAGGAGTGTGTGACACTCAGCACACAGAATGTTGAGAAAGCTATATTCCTTTGAGGAAGGAAAGGCATCTCGAGAGAATATGTTATCAGGCCTCTACCTGTCATGAACTGTCTAGATTCAAACATGTGAGTCCTCCAAGTTTCCCAGAGGACCTAAATACCAGAGTCAGGGCAGTGTGTTTCCCACCACTTTCTGAGATTTGTAAACACATTCCTAGGTCAAACCAGATCTGACCATAAAATTCATGCTGCAAGAGTGTGTCTCAGAGTGCTGGGTGACATATTGAGCTAACCTAGATGAGATGACATCTCCCTGGAAAGGGGCCAGTGGCTTGGAGTGGAGAGCCTCCTGCTTGATTCATAAATCCCAAAGGGTGCACCAACACTATCACTGTCAGAAGTAAGAAAACAGCAATTAGATGCATTTTCAGGCAGTAACTAGGTTTAACCGTTTTAGGGCCAACTGAGAAAACAATGGAAATTTTGCTGCCAAGGTCCAGTATCCAGGTTCAAACATAGGGTGTGTAGGAACAGTATCCATGAGCATTCTAGACAGTTAGGTTGAATGGATTGCTCCTATCAAGAAAACGTGATTGAGCAGACGTCTGGATGATCCTTTGCCTTTTCCTGTGGGTGTGGCGGTCTTCCGTAAGGTCACAACATCAGGGGAAGTTGCTACTGAAAAATTACTTCTAACAAGCCTTTTCAAGCAGTTTGTGACTCTGAGCACACAAAAAGCTGGGAAAATTATTTTCCATCCAGGAAGGTAAGGCATCAACAGAGAGTGTTTTATCAGGCCTCTGTGTATCACAAACTGTATAGACTCAAAGATGTGAGACTTCCAGGTTTGCCCTGAGGACCCAAATTCCAGAGTCAGAGCATTGTATTTCCCTACACTTTCTGAGATTGCATCCAAGTACCATATTTTGGACTCGATTGTTGATCATGATGGCTACTCCATTTCTTTTAAGCGGTTCCTGCCCACAGTAGTAGATATAATGGTCATCTGAGTTAAATTCACCCATTCCTGTCCATTATAATTTGCTGATTCCTAGAATGTCGACATTCACTCTTGCCACATCCTGTTTGACCACTTCCAATTTGCCTTGATTCAAGGACCTAACATTCCAGGTTCCTATGCGATATTGCTCTTTACAGCATTGGACCTTGCTTCTATCACCAGTCACATCCACAACTGGGTACTGTTTTTGCTTTGGCTCCATCCCTTCATTCTTTCTGGAGTTATTTCTCCACTGAACTCCAGTAGGATATTGGACACCTACCGACCTGGGGAGTTCCTCTTTCAGTATCCTATCATTTTGCCTTTTCATACTGTTCATGGGGTCCTCAAGGCAAGAATACTGAAGTGGTTTGCCATTCCCTTCTCCAGTGGACTACATTCTGTCAGACCTGTCCACCATGACCCGTCCGTCTTGGGTGGCTCCACACGTCATGGCTTAGTTTCATTGAGTTAGACAAGGTTATGGTCCATGTGATCAGATTGGCTAGTTTTCTGTGATTATGATTTCAGTGTCTGCCCTTTGATGCCCTCTCACAACACCTACCATCTTATTTGAGTTTCTCTTACCTTGGACGTGGGGTATCTCTTTACAGCTGCTCCAGCAAAGCACAGCCACTCCTCCTTACCTTGGACAATGGGTATCTCCTCAGGCCGCCCCTCCTGACCTTGAATGTGGAGTAGCTCCTCTCGGCCCTCCTGCACCCGTGCAGCTGCTGCTCTGTGGACGTGGGATTGCTCCTCTTGGCCACAGCCCCTGACCTTGGGCATGGGGTAGCTCATCTCAGCCACCTCCCCTGACCTCAGGCATGAGGTAGCTCCTCTCAGCCGCTGCCCCTGGTCTCGGACATGGGGTGGCTCCCCTCAGCCACTACCTCTGACCTTGGGCGAGAGATAGCTCCTCATGGCCATGCTTCTGCATGGTCCGTCACAGCCTGCACCATTTGAATGCCGAGTTCCAAAGAATAGCAAGGAGAGATAAGAAAGCCTTACTCTGATCAATGCAAAGAAATGGAGAATAACAACAGAATGGGAAAGACTAGAGATCTCTTCAAGAAAATTAGAGATACCAAAGGAACATTCCATGCGAAGATTGGGTTCAATAAAGGACAGAAATGCTATGCATCTAACAGAAGCAGAAGCTGTTAAGAAGAGGTGGCAAGAATACACAGAACAACTGTACAAAAAAAGATCTTCATGACCCAGATAATTATGATGGCGTGATCAGTCACCTAGAGCCAGACATCCTGGAATGTGAGGTCAAGTGGGCCTTAGAAAGCATCACTACAAACAAAACTAGTGGAGGTGATGGAATTCCAGTTAAGCTATTTCAAATCCTAAAAGATGATGCTGTGAAAGTGCTGTACTCAATAGGTCAGCAAATTTGGAAAACTCAGCAGTGGCCACATGACTGGAAAAGATCAGTTTTCATTCCAATTCCAAAGAAAGGCAATAACAAAGAATGCTCAAACTACTGCACAATTGCACTCATCTCACACGCTAGTAAAGTAATGCTCAAAATTCTCCAAGCCAGGCTTCAGCAATACATGAGCCGTGAACTTCCAGATGTTCAAGCTGGTTTTAGAAAAGGCAGAGGAACCAGAGATCAAACTGCCAACATCTGCTGGATCATTGAAAAAGCAAGAGAGTCCCAGAAAACATATATTCCTGCTATATTGACTACGCCAAAGCCTTTGATTGTGTGTATCACAATAAACTGTGGAAAATTCTGAAAGAGATGGGACTACCAGACCACCTGACCTGTCTCTTGAGAAACCTATGTGCAAGTCAGGAAGCAACAGTTAGAACTGGACATGGAACAACAGATTGGTTCCAAATAGGAAAAGGAGTATGTCAAGGCTGTATATTGTCTCCCTGCTTATTTAATTTATATGCCGAGTACATCATGAGAAACACTGGGTTGGAAGAAGCACAAGCTGGAATCAAGACTGCCAGGAAAAACATCAGTAACCTCAGATATGCATATGATACCACCCTTATGGCAGAAAGTGAAGACGAACTAAAAAACCTCTTGATGAAAGTGAAAGAGGAGAGTGAAAAAGTTGGCTTACAGATCAATATTCAGAAAACTAAGATCATGGCATCTGGTCCCATCACTTCATGAGAAAGAGATTGGGAAACAGTAGAAACAGTGTCATACTTTATTTTGGGGGGCTCCAAAATCACTGCAGATGGTGATTGCAGCCATGAAATTAGAAGATGCTTACTTCTTGGAAGGGTTAAGACCAACCTAGATAGCATATTAAAAAGTGGAGACATTTCTTTGCCAACAAAGCTCCATCTGGTCAAGGCTATGGTTTATCCAGTGGTCATGTATGGATGTACGAGTTGGACTGTGAAGAAAGCTGAGCACTGAAGAATTGATGCTTTTGAACTGTGGTGTTGGAGAAGACTCTTGAGAGTCCCTTGGACTGCAAGGACATCCAACCAGTCCATCCTAAAGGAGATCAGTCCTAGGTGTTCATTGGAAAGACTGATGCTGAAACTGAAACTCCAGTACTTTGGCCACCTGATGTGAAGGGTTGACTCATTGGAAAAGACCCTGATGCTGGGAGGGCTTGGGGGCAGGAGGAGAAGAGGATGACAGAGGATGAGATGGCTGGATGTCATCACCAACTCGATGGTCATGAGTTTGTGTAAGCTCCGGGAGTTAGTGATGGACAGGGAGGCCTGGTGTGCTTCGATTCATGGGGTCCCAAAGAGTCGAATACAGCTGAGCGTCTGAACGGAACTGAACTCTTTCTGAGCATTGTAAACACATTCCTAGGTCATACCAGAAGTGCCCTTAAGAAAAAACAGGCTGCAGGAAGATTTCTGAGATTGCTGGGTGCCATGCTGCACTTACCAAGATGATGTAGCATTCCACTGTAATTGGGCGAGCGGCTACGAGTTGCTAGCTGCTTACTTGCTTCAGAAATCCCAAAGGGTGTACCAAGTGATCACTGCCAGAAGTAAGAAACCAGCAGCTAAATGCATTTCCAGGTAGTTGTTATGCTCTACTGTTTTTGGCCAACTGAGAGAGAAAGGTGAATTTTGCCACCAAGGTCCACTGTCCATGTTCACACCTAGGATGTGTCCACTCAGGATCCAAGAATTTCCCAGACAGACCTAGGCACACTGAATCTCCACTACAGAGAAAACATGATGGAACTGACCTTTGGTTGTTGCTTTTCCTTTTCCTGTGAGTTTGGTGGCCTTCCCTATGGTCACACTATCAGGAGCAATTGCTAATGAAAAAGGACTTCCAACAAGTGTTTTCAAGCAGTATGTGACTCTATGGACATGGAATACTGGAAACCTACGTTCCATTGAGGAAGGAAATGTATTTATAGACAGTGTGTTTTCAAGAATCTGTCTATTAGGAACTGTCTAGCTTCAAAGATGTGAATTCTCCATATTTGCCCAGAGGACCTCAATTCCAAAGTCAGGGCAATGTGTTTTCCTGCACTTTTTGAGCTTTGTAAATACATTTCTTGGTCATACCAGGACTGCCCATGAGGAAACAGGCTCTCTATATGAGGAACTGTCTTAGATACTAAGATATGAGACCTCTAGGTTGGTACAGAGGACCTAAATTTCAGAGCAAGGGCAGTGTGTTTTTGAGCATTTTCTGAGCTTTGTAAACACATTTCTGAGTAATGCCAGGTCTGCTCATGAGAAAACAGGCTTCAGGTGTGTGTCTGAGGGTGCTGAGTACCATACTGTGCTTACCTAGATGAGGTAACTTTCCATGGCAAATCGGCACGTGACCAGGAGTTGTGAGCCATCAACTTGCTTCAGAAATCTTGAATGGTGGACTAAAGTTTGCACTGTCAGAAGTAAGAAAAAAGTAATTGGGTGGATTTTCAAGCAATTGCTAGCCACACCTCTTTATGGCTCCAGAGAGATAAATACAAATTGTGCACCCTAGGCCCTTTATTCAGGTTCACACACGGGATGTGTTCCCTCGTGATTCAAGAAATTTCCAGACAGACCTTTGCTCCCCAGAGTTCTTCTACAGAGAAAACTGGTTGGAACAGCCATTTGGATGTTGCTTTGCCTTTCCCTGTGAGTGTGGGGCCGCTACTTATGGTCACAGCCTCAAGGAGATATTGCCACTGAAAATAGACTCGCAAGCAAGCACTTTTCAAGCAGAGTGTGACTCTCAGGTCGCAGAATGTGAAGAAAGCTATCTTCCTTTGAGGAAGGAAAGACGTCCACAGAGAGTGTGTTTTCAAACCTCTATCTTGCAGGAAATTTTGAGCTTCTAAAACATGAGACCAGCAGGTCTGCTGAGAGGACCTATATTCCTGAGTCAGGGCCGTGTGTCTCCCTGTAATTTCCGAGTCTGACAAACACATTCCTAGATCATAACGGTACTGACCATGAGAAAGCTGGCAGCAGGAGTGTGTCTGAAAGGGCTGAGTGCCTTACTGTGGTCAACTGTGTGAGGTGACATTCCAGTGACAGGCTCAAAGCTCCAAGGTGTGAGCCACCCGCTTGCTTCAGAAACCCCAAAAGGTAGAGCAAAGCTAGCTCTGTCAGAGGTAAGAAAAGAGCAATTGGACGGATTTTCAAGCTGTTGCTAGGCCGAACCACTTTAGGGCCCCCTGAGAGAAAAATGTGAATTGTGCCCTGTAGGTCAGGTATCCAGGTTCAAACACAGGGTGTGTCCCAGCAGGATCCAAGAATTTTCCACAGAACTAGGCTCACTAGACCTCTCCTGCTGGGAAAATGGGATGGAACAGACATTGGAAGTTGGTTTGCCCCTCCCTATTGTCACAGACTCAAGGAGAAAGTGCCCCTGAAAGATGACCTCCAAGCAAGCACTTTTCAAGCAGTGTGTGACTCTCAGTTCACAGAATGCAGGGAAAGATATCTTCCCTCAAGGAAAGAAAGGCATCAAAAGAGAGTGTATTCTCAACCCTCTATCTTGCAGGAACTGTTTAGCTTCCCAGATGGGAGGCCTCCAGTAGTGCTCAGAGGAACTAAATTCCAGAGTCAAGGCCATGTTTCTCCCTGCACTTTCCAAGCCTTGCAAAGCCATTCCTAGGTTATACCAGTACTGCACATGAGGAAGCAGTCTGCGAGAGTGTGTCCAAGAGGGCTAGGTTCCTCACTATACTCACTTCAGCGAGGTGGCATTCCACTGTAAAAAGGCCCACAGCTGGGAGTTGAAATTCACCCACTTGCTTCAGAAATCAAAAAGGAAGGAGCAAATCTAGCTCTCTCAGAATCAAGAAAAGAGCAAGTGGATGGATTTTCAAGCTGTTGCTAGGCTACATTGCTTTAAGGTCCACAGAGAGAAACACAAATTGTGCCCCCTCATTCTGGTATCCTGGTTCACAAACAGGGTGTGTCCCCAAAGGATCCAAGAATTTTCCAGACAGACTTACGCTCACTAGAGTTCTCCTACAGAGAAAACGGGATGGAACAGACATTTAGATATTGCCTTGTCTTTCCCAGTGAGTGTGGAACCCCTCTGTTTGACTACAGCCCCAAGTGGAAATTACCATTGAAAACTCATGTCTAAGCGAGCACTTTTCAAGCACTGTGTGACTCTCAGTTCGCAGGATACTGGCAAACCTATATTTCTTCAAGGAAGGAAAGGCATCCACAGAGAGTGTGTTTTCAAACCTGTCCCTTGCAGGAACTCTTTAGCTCCTAAGACATGAACCCTCTAGTTCTGCTCAGAGGACCTAAATTCGAGAGCCTGTGCCCTGTGTCTTGGTGCATTTTCCCACCTTTCAAACACATATCTAGGTGATACTGGTACTGCCCTTGAGGAAGCAGACTGTGGGAATATGTCTCAGAGTGCTGGGTCCCTTACTGTGGTCACCTCTGTAAGGTGACACTCCAGTGTAAATAGGCCCAAAGATAGGAGTTGCGAGCCGCCCATGTGCTTCAGAAACCCCAGGGGTGGAACAAAGTTAGCTCTGTCAAAAGTAAGAAAATGGCAATTGGACGGATTTTCAAGATGTGGATAGGTTACACCACTTTAGGGCCACCCGAGAAAAATATGCAAATTTGAACCTGGGTGTCCAGATTAACGCACAGGGTGTTTCCCCACATGATCCAAGAATTTTTCAGACAGACCTAGGTTCACTGGAGCTCTCCTGCAGAGGAAACATACATCCAGAGTCTCCAGTGTGAACCCTCCAAAATCTATACCTGGTGTCACGAATCCACAGTCTCCAGGATGACCCTACCCTCAAGATCCTGTACCTGGGGTCACAAGTCCACTATTTCCATGTCGAGTCCACCTCCAAGAACTTGAACTTGTGGTCACATGTCCAGAGTCTTCAGGGTGACCCCACCTCCCCGAAGCTACTGGTGTGAAGCATCCACAGTTTTAAGGATGGACCCAATTCCCAGAACCTGTAGCTGGGGTCACACTTCCAAATTCTAAGGGTTACCCCACCTCCCACACATTGAACCTGGTTTCCCATGTCCCTGTTAGCCAAGGTTACCCTCTCCATGACCCTGTAATGGGGATCACATGTCCACAGTCTGCTGTGTGTCGTCACTTCCCAGACCCTTCACCTAGAGTCACAATCACAGTTTCCAGGTTACTCCTTTGCAGACCCTGCACCTGGAGTCACTTATCCACAGTCTCCAGGGTGACTCATTCAAAACCCCACACTGGGGCTCACATGACCACAGTCTCCAGGGTGACCCAAGCACCCAGATCCTGCACCCAGGGTCACATATCCACAGGCTCCAGGGTGTACCTCTTGCAGACCCTGCACCTGGGGTCACATATCTACAGCCTCCAGTGTGATCCCCATCCCCAGACCTGATTTGGGTGAGAAATATCCATAGTCTCCAGACTCACACCTTGGATCACATATCCACAGTCTCCAGAGTCACACCTTGGGTCACATAGCCATAGTCAGCAGGGTGAACTCACCTCCCAGAGCCTGTACATGGTGTCAAATGTGCACATTCTCCAGGGTTACCACCCTTCCAACATGCTGTACCTGGGTCAAAAGCCCACACTCTCAAGGGTGACCCCCTCTCAGACCCTGTTCCTGGGGTCACATGTCCAGAATCTCCAGAATGATCTACCTCCAAGATGAAGCACCTGATGTCACATGTCAACAGTCTCCAAGGTGACCCCGTCCTCAGAATCTGCACCTGTGGTTACATTTCTCCAGTCTGCAGGATGACCCCCAATCTCAGTATTTGTATTATGTGTCACATGTACATAGTCACCAGGGTAACCACTGCAGGCCCTTTTTCTGACATAACATTTCCACAGACTCCTGAAGAACTCCCTTCCCAGACTCTGAACCTGGGATCCTACCTCCAGGGTCTCGAGGGTGATGCCCTTCCCTGTCCCTTCACCTGGTGTCAAACATCCACAGTCTCCATGGTAACATCCACACCAAAGTCTGATATTGGGGACACAGATCCATAGTCTTCTGGGTCGCAACCCCTCCCAGATCATGCACCTGGTCTCACATGTCCTCAGTCTCCAGGTTGACACCCCTCCCAGACACTGCAGCTGGGGTTACACATCCACAGTCTCCAAGGTGAACCCACCTCACTGACTATTGTACCTCTGGCCACATGGCCTCAGTCTCCAGGGTGACCCTATATCTCAGACACTGTACTTGAGGTTACATATCAACGGTGTCCAGGATGACACCTCTCCCCAGACCCTGTACCTGGGGTCGCATTTGCACAGTCTCCAGGGCGATGCTATATTCCCAACCCTGTACCTGGGGTCACAGGTCGCAGTCACCAGGCTTTCCCCACCCTCAAGAGCCTTTACCTGGGGTCATACGTCCACAGACTCCAGGGTGACTCCCTCCCAGACCCTTCACCTGGCATCCTATGTCCACAGTCTCCTGTGTGATATCACTTCCCAGACCCTATACCTGTGGTCACAGATCCACAGTCTCCATGGTGATCCCCTTCCCAGACCCTGTAATTTGGATCCCATGTCCTCAGTCTCCAGTGTGACACCACCTCTCATACCTTGTACTTTGGTGACTTGTCCACAGTTTCCAGGATGACCCAAACGGTGCATGTGGAGTCACATGTCCACATTCTGCAAAGTGACCCCAGTCCCTAACCCTGAACCTTAGTCACACAGCCACAGTTTCCAGAATGACCTCACTCCAGACCCTGCACAGAGGGTCACACCTCCACCTTCTCCATATTGACCCCCTCCTTGAACTTCTATCAGGTTTCACACATGCACCATCTCCACAGTGACCACCACCAGATCCTGTACCTGTGGTCAGGGTCCGCAGTCTGCAGGGTGAGACCATTTTGTACCTTAAACCTTGGTTCACCTAGCCAGTCTCCAGGGTCATCCCTGCCAAACCTGCACCTGGGGTCACATGTCCATACTCTCCATGGTGACATCCCCCAGGCCCTGTACTGCTGCTGCTGTTGCTGCTGCTGCTAAGTCATGCCAGTCGTGTCCAACTCTGCGACCCCATAGATGGCAGCCCACCAGGCTCCCCCATCCCTGAGATTCTCCAGGCAAGAACACTGGAGTGGGTTGCCATTTCCTTCTCCAAAGCATGAGAGTGAAAAGGGAAAATGAAGTCACTCAGTCATGTCTGACTCTTAGGGACCCCATAGACTGCAGCCTACCAGGCTCCTCCATCCATGGGATTTTCCAAGCAAGAGTACTGGAGTGGGTTGCCCACTCCAGTACCTAGTGTCATATATCTGCGCAGACCCTATACGTAGTGTCATATATCCACAGTTTCCCGGCTTACCCCACTTCCCATATCATGCACCTGGGATCACATGCTCAGTCTGCAAGGTGACCCCGATCCCATTCCTGTACCTTGTGTCACAAGTCCACAGCCACCAGGATGGCCCCACCCTCAAGATCCCATACCTGGGGTCACACTCCTGTCTCCAGTGTGATCTCACCTCCCAGAAAGTTTACCTGGGGATAAACGTCTACTGTTTTCAGGATGGTCCCAACTCCCTGAAACGGTACCTGGAGTCACTCTTCCATAGACATTGAGGCTGTTCCATGCCCCTGGTCCACAGGGTTACACCCTCCAAGACCCTGTAATGTGGTTTACATGTCCACAGTCTCCTGTATGTCATCACTTCCCAGAACCTTCACCTGCAGGCACACAAACAGAGGTTCCAGGATGACTCCCTCATAGACCCTGCACTTGGAGCCACATATCCACATATCACCTCTGATGTCTCACAGGTGACTCATCCAAATCACTGTACCAGGGCTCACATAACCACAGTCTTCCAGATGCTGGACTATTGACCCCAGCACCCAGTGTCACATGTCCACAGATTCTAGCATGGCCTCACACTCCAGACACTGTACCTTGGGACACATACCCACAGTCTCTAGGGTGAACACCCTCCTAGACACTGTACATGGTGTCACATGGGCACATTCACCAACTCCCAAACCCTGTACCTAGGGTCACACGTAGATAGTCTCAGGGTGACCCCACTTGCCAGAACTTGCACCTGGGTTCATATGTCCGCAGCGCCCAGGGTAACACCACCTGTCAAACAATTGTACTCGGTTCAAACACCCACTGGTTCTAGGGTGACACCAATTCCAAGCCCGTGAACCTAGCTAGGGTCACACATCCATGGTCTCCTGGGTGGCAACCCCTCCCAGATCATGCACCAGGTCTCACACCTCCGCAGTCTCCAGGGTGACTACACCTCACAGAATATTGTAATTCTGGTCACATTGCCCCAGTCTCCAGGGTGACCCCGTATCTCTAACCCTCTACCTGGGGTTACATGTACATGTTGGCCAGGAATACACGCCTCCCCAGACTCTGTACACGTGATTACATTGGCACAGTCGCCAGGGTGACTCCAACTTCCCCACCCTATACCTGGGGTCACATGTCCAGAGTCTCCTGGATTTACCCACATTCAAGGGCTAGTAACTGGGATCACATGTCCACAGTCTCGAGGCTTTCCCCACCCACAAGTGCCTGTACCCAGGGTCACACGTCAACTGACTCCAGGGTGACTCCCTCCCAGACCGTTCACCTGGCATCCCATGTCCCTAGACTTTTGTGTGATGTCATTTCCCAGACTCTGCACATGTACTAACAGATTCACAGGCTCCGTGGTGACCCCCTTCCTGGTCTCTGTAACTTGGGTCACATGTTCTCAGTATCCGGTGTGACCCGACCTCTCATGCCCTATACCTTTGGTGACTTGGCCACAGATTCCAGGGTAACCCTCCCCTGCCAGACCCTGTGCTTATTTACACACATCCACAATCTCCAGGATGTTCGCCCTCCCATACCCTGCACCTGGAGTCACATGTCAACAGTTTCCAGCGTGAACCCCACTTTGCCCACTGCACCTGGGCTCACATATCCACATCATGCAGGGTGACACCCCTTCCAGACCATTTCCCTGCCATTAAATGCCTGCAGTCCCCAGAGTGACCCCGTATCTCCCAGACACTGTACCTGAGGTCACATATACAGAGTTTCCTGGATCACCCCCATCCTAGACCCTGTACCTGGGTTCAGATATCCTAGTGTCTTGGGGGACCCAGGTCAGACCTTGCATCTAGGGTCGAATGCCCACTATCCAGGATGACTTGCCTCCCCAATCAGTGCATCTGGGGTCATATGTCCACAATCTTCAAAGTGACCCCATCCCCTAACCCTGCACCTTACTCACACATCCACAGTCTCCAGAGTTATGTCCACTCTCTCACGGGTGACCTCTTCCCTGAACTTGTTCCAGATTTCACACGATCACCAATGCCACAGTGACCACCAGCAGATCCTGAACTTGTGGTCACAGTTCAACAGTCTGCCTGATGAGACCCATTTTGTACCCTGAACCTTGTGAACCTGCACCTGGGATCAGAAGTCCATATTCTCCATGGTGTCATCCCCCAGACCCTGTACCTAGTGTCATATATACAGTCTCCTGGACTTCCCCACTTCCAATACCATGCACCTGTGATCACACATCCACAGTATCCAGGGTGATCCCCCTCCTAAACCTGTACCTGGTGTCACAAGTCGACAGACTCCAGGATGACTCTACCGTTAAGACCCTGTACCTAGGGTCACAAGTCCACTGTTTCCAGGGTGAGACCCCTCCCAGACTCTGCACTTGGGGTCACTTGTCGAGAGTCTCCAGGGTGACCCCACCTCCCAGAAACTGTACCTAGGGTGAAACATCCACAGTCACTCAGGTTGGCCCCAATTCCCAGAACCTGTACCTGGGGTCCCACTTCCATAGTCTCGGTTACCACACGCCAAGACATTTAACATGGTGTCCCATGATCTTGGATGCCAGGGTTACCCCCTCCAAGACCCTGTAATGGGGTCACATGTTCACAGTCTCCAGAGTGTCGTCACTTCCCAGACCCTCCACCTGGAGTCACACAAACACAGGTTCCAAGGTGACTCCCTCGCAGGCCCTGCACCTGGAGTCACATATTCACAATCTCACCTTGGGGAATCCCATTCAGACCCTGGATCTACGGTCACGTATCCAGTCTCCAAGATGATTTGCCTCCCAAATGGTGCATTTGAGGTCACATGACCACAATCTTCAAAGTAAACGCGTCCCCTAACCCTGCATCTAAGTCACACGGCAAATAGTTTCCAGAGTGACCTCAACCCAGACCCTGAAACGAGGGTCACATGTACACAGTCTTGGAGGGTGACCCCCTCCGTGAACTTGTACTAGGTTTCATACGTCCATCATCGCCACAGTGACTACCACCAGATCCTGTACCTGTGGTCATAGATCCACAGTCTACAGGGTGAAACCCTTTTCCTACCCTGAACTTTGGGTCACACGACCACAGTCTCCAGGGTGACCCCACCCAAACCTGCACCTGGGGTCACATGTCCACACTTTCCATGGGGACATACCTGAGACCCTGTACCTACTGTCATATATCCACAATCTCCTAGGTTACCAAACTTCCCATACCATACACCTGTGATCACATGTCCACAGTCTCGAAGGTGGCCCCCTGTATAACCTGTACTTGGTGTCACAAGTCCACAGCCTCCAGGTGACCCCACCCTCAAGATCCTGTATCTGGGGTCACAAGTCCACTTTTTCCATGGTGAGTCTACCTCCCAGACCCTGCATTTGGGGTCACATGTCCAGAGTCTTCAGGGTGACCCCACCTCCCAGAAACCATACCTCGGGTGAAATGTCCACCATTTTCAGGATGGCACCAACTCCCAGAACCTGTACCTGGGGTCACACTTCCATACTCTCAGGGTATCCCCACCTCCCAGACATATAACCTTGCATCCCATGACCCTGGCCACAAAGGTTCCCCCCTCCAAGACCCTGTAATAGGGGTCACATGTCCACAGTCTCCTGTTTGTCAAAACTTTGTAGACCTCACCTGGAGTCACACAAACACAGGTTCCATGGTGACTCCCTTGCAGACTCTGCACCTGGAATCACATATTCACAGGCTCCAGGGTGACCCCCTCGGAAATCCTGTACCTGAGATCACATATCTACAGTCTCCAGGGTGAATCCCATCCCCACACACTGTCTGAGCGGAATCATCCAGTCTCCCATGAGACCCCAATGTCAAGAACTCATCCCTTGTGCTAGAAGTCTACATTCTCCAGGGTGACATTATTTCCCACACCCTGCACCTTGGGTAGCATATTCACAGTCTCCAAGGTGACCTTACCTCCCAGACCCTTTACCTGGGGTCACATGTGCAAATTATCCAGGATTCCCGCCACTCCAACACCCTGCACCTGGGTCAAAAGCCCACAGTCTCAAGGGTGACCTCCTATCTGACCATGTTCCTGAGGTACATGGCCAGAATCTCCAGGATGATCTTGAAAGGTATTGCTGAACCACGCAAAGACACTGGAATTCTTGGCCTCCAGAGGAGATGAATTCAATTCAGGTCCAGAGACGAGGCTTGATTGCTTAGAGCTTTTGTGTAATAAAGTTGTATTAAAGTATAAAGGAGATAGAGAAATCTTCTGACATAGGCATCAGAAGAGGGCAGAAAGAGTAGCCCCTTGCACATGTTAGCAATGGAATTATATGGCTCAAATGGTAAAGCATCTGTCTGCAATGCTGGAGACCCAAGTTAGATCCCTGGGTCAGGAAGATCTCCTGGAGAAGGAAATGGCCACCCACTCCAGTACATTTGCCTGGAAAACCCCATGGACAGAGGAGCCTGGTAGGCTACAGTCCATGGGGCCACAAAGAGTTGGACATGACTGAGCAACTTTACTTTACTTTTAATTAGTTATTCATATCAGTTCAGTTCCGTTCAGTCGCTCAGTCATGTCTGACTCTTTGGGACCCCATGAATCACAGCACGCCAAGCCTCCCTGTCAGTCACCAACTCCCGGAGATTTCTCGAACTCATGTACATCGAGTCGGTGATGCCATGCAGCCATCTCATCCTCTGTCATCCCCTTTTCCTCCTGTCCCCAATCCCTTACAGCATCAGGGTATTTTCCAATGAGTCAGCTCTTCGCACCAGGTGGCCAAATTATGGGAGTTTCAGCTTCAGAATCAGTCGTTCCAATGAACACCCTGGACTGATCTCCTTTAGGATGTACTAGTTGGATGCCCTTGCAGTTCAAGGAGCTCTCAAGAGTCCTCTCCAACACCACAGTCCAAAAGCATAAACTCTTCGGTGCTCAACTTTCTTCACAGTCCAATTCTCACATCTGTACATGACCACTGGAAAAACCATAGCCTTGAACAGAGGGACCTTTGTTGGCAAAGTAGTGTCTCTGCTTTTTATTATGCTATCTAGGTTGGTCATAACTTTCCTTCCAAGGAGTAATTTTCTTTTAATTTCATGGCTGCAATCACCATCTGCAGTGCTTTTGGAGCCCAAAAAGATAAAATCTTACACTGCTTCCACTGTTTCCCCATCGATTTCCCATGGAGTGATGGGACCTGTTGCCATGATGTTAGTTTTCTGAATGTTGAGCTGTAAGCCAACTTTTTCACTCTCCTCTTTCACTTTCATCAAGAGGCTTTTTAGTTCTTCTTCACTTTCTGCCATAAGGGTGGTGTCATCTGCATGTCTGAGATTATTGATATTTCTCTTGGCAATCTTAATTCCAGCTTGTGCTTCTTCCAGCCCAGCATTTCTCATGATGTACTCGGCATATAAGTTAAATAAGCAGGGTGACAACGTACAGTCTTGACGTACTCCTTTTCCTATTTGGAAGCAGTCTGTTGTTCCATGTCCAGTTCTAACTGTTGCTTCCTGACCTGCATACAGGTTTCTCAAGAGGCAGGTCAGGTGGTCTGGTAGTCCCATCTCTTTCAGAATTTTCCACAGTTAATTGTGATCCACACAGTCAAAGGCTTTGGTGTAGTCAATAAATCAGAAATAGATTTTTTTTTCTGGGACTCTCTTGCTTTTTCAATGATCCAGCAGATTTTGGCAGTTTGATCTCTGGTTCCTCTGCCTTTTCTAAAGCCAGCTTGAACATCTGGAAGTTCACAGTTCACGTATTGCTGAAGCCTGGCTTGGAGAATTTTGAGCATTACTTTACTAGCGTGTGAGATGAGCATAATTGTGTGGTATTTTGAGCATTCTTTGGGATTACCTTTCTTTCTATTTGGAATGAAAACTGACCTTTTCCAGTCCTGTGGCCACTGCTGAGATTTCCAAATTTGCAGGCATTATGAGTACATCATTTTCACAGCATCATCTTTCAGTATTTGAAGTACTTCAACTGGAATTCCATCAACTCCACTAGCTTTGTTCTTACGATGCTTTCTAATTGCCACTTGACTTCACACTCCAGGATGTCTCGCTCTAGGTGAGTGATCACACCGTTGTGATTATCTGGGTCATGAAGATGTTTTCTACAGTACTTCTGTGTATTCTTGCCACATCTTCTTAATAGCTTATGCTTCTGCTAGGTCCATAGCATTTCTATCTTTTATCAAACCCAGTTTTGCATGAAGTGTTCCCTTGGTATCTCTAATTTTCTTGAAGAGATCTCTAGTCTATCCCATTCAGTTCTTTTCCTGATTCACACGTGATGCGCACAAGGTGCACATGAGGTGCACACGTGATGCCCACGTGATGAACACGTGATGCACACGTGATGCTCATGTGATGAACATGTGGTGCACAAGTGAGGCACACGTGATGAACACGTGATTCACACGTGATGCACATGTAATGAACAGGTGATGCACACGTGATTCACACGTGATACACACGTGATGAACACGTGATGCACACATAACACACACGTGATGAATACGTGATGAACAAGTGATTCACAGGTGACGCACACGTGGCGCACACGTGACGAACACGTGTTGCACAAGTGATGCACATGTGATGGACATATGATTCACACGTGAAGAACACGTGACTCACATGTGATGAACACGTGCCTCACACATGATGAACACGTGATGCACACGTGATGAAAACATGATGCACACGTCACACAGACGTTGTGAACAAGTGAACAACACGTGAGGCACATGTGATGAACAAGTCATGAACACGTGATGCACACGTGATGCACACGTGATTCATGCGTGATACACATGTGACTCACACGTGAAGAACACGTGATGCACACATAACCCATATGTGATGAATACGTGATGCACACATGACACAAACGTGACGCACACGTGACGAACACGTGATGCACACGAGATGCACACGTGACGCACATGTGATGCACACATGATGGACACGTGATCAACACGTGACACACACGTGATGAACCCATGATTCACACATGACGCAAACTTGATGCGCACGTGATGCGCACGTGACGCACACGTGTCGCACATGTGATGCACATGTGATGCACACGTAACACATATGTGATGAATACGTGATCAACACGTGACACACACGTGACGAACACGTGACGCACACATGACGAACATGTGATGCACACGAGACGCACATGTAACTCACACGTGATGTACACATGATGGACACGTGATGAACACGTGACGAACACGTGATTCACACGTGACGCAAACTTGATGCACACGTGATGCACACGTGATGAACACGTGACGAACACATGTCGCACACATGATGAACTCGTGACGCACACGTAACGCACACGTGATGGACACGTGATGCACCAGTGACGCACACGTGATGGACACGTGACGCACACATGACGCACCCGTGACGCACACGTGATTCCCACGTGCACACACGTGATGCACACGTGACACACAAGTGACACACATGTGATGAACACGTGATTCACCCGTCATGGACACGTGACACACACCTGATGAACACGTGACTCACACGTGATGGACATGTCACACACACGTGATGCACACGTGATGCACACGTGACACACACGTGACACACACATGATGGACACGTGATTCACACTTGATGCACACGTGATTCACACGTGATTCACTCATTTCAACTCGAGATGAGGCCCGATTCCCCTTCATTGGCTCCAGAGCCATCCCACTTTCCCCATCAAACACGACAAGGCGCTTGACTTCCTTTAGGCAACTCCAGGGAATCCCCGAGAACACTGTCATAAGTCTAGAGGAACACCAAGCGTAACACAGCAACTCGAGGAAAGCGCCATGTACCCCAAATCGTCTCGAGATTAGAGTTGATTTCCTGGCTTCAACTCAAGAGGTATGCCAACTTTCCACAAGCACCTCTAGAGGAGGCTTCTCTCAGCAATAGGTATGTAAGTTGGACCCTGAGTTTGCTGCCTGAAGTCGAATGGGCCCCGAGATGCCCTGACTCAAAAGAAGGCCCAATTTCTCTGCAGTGGCTTTAATGCAGGCTCGTCTTTCATCTCACCAGATGAAAGGATGTCTGAATCCCCTGTGGAGACCCTAGAGAAAGCCCTAGTTCCCCATCTCATCTCGACAGGAGGCCTCACATGACTTTGATACCTAGAGAGGCACCAAGAGTTCATTGCTTCAAGAGGTGACGATGCCTGACTCCTCTTGAAAAGTGATAGGAATCCCAATATCCATGTCACAAGTGGAAAGGGATTTTGGGTCTCCCGCCTCATCTCCAAAAGCGTCCCTATTGCCTGCCAAGCCTTGAAGAGATTCCCGAGGTGTCCCTCTTAACTAGACAGGAGTGCTGACATAGCTGAACACATCCGAGTTTTGAAGGGCCATCCCCACCGTAACTCGAGAATATACCCCAGGATCCCACCGCAACTCGAGAAAAACCATGATACTTCTCCCTGGCCACGAGATGAGCCCCGGTTCCTCTGCATTGCATGCAGAGCAATTCTGTGATCCCCATCAAACATGTAAGGAGCCTTGACTTGCTTGATGGGACACCAGAGAGTACCCAAGAACACTGTAACAAGTCTAGAGTGACCGTGAGGTTAGTGCAGAAACGGGAAATAGATCCGTCTACCCCAAATCAACTCGAGATGCTGCCCCATTCCCCTGCATTGGCTCCAGAGTCATTCTGCGTTCCCCATCAAACACAAGTGGCATGACTTCATTAAGCAACTCCAGAGATTCCCCGAGAACACTGTCCCAAGTGTAGAGGAACACCAGGTGCAACACAGCAACTCGAGGAAAGCCCCATGTACCCCAAATCGTCTTGAGATTTAGAGCTGATTTCCCTGCTTCGACTCAAGAGGTATGCCAACTTTCTGCAAGCACCTCAAGAGGAGGCTTCTCTCAGCAATATGTATGTGAGTTGGACCCTGAGTTTGCTTCCTGAAGTGGAATGAACACCAAGATGACCTGACTCAAAAGAAGGCCAGATTTCCCTGCAGTGGCTTTAATGTAGGCTCGTCTTTCATCTCACAAGATGAAGGGATGTCTGAATCCTCTGTGGAGGACCTAGAGGAAACCCTATGTCCCCGCCTCATCTCGACAGGAGGCCTCACATCCCTTTGACATCTCGAGAGGCACGCGGAGTTCAATACTTAGAAGGTGACGATGCCTGACTCCTCTTGAAATGTGATAGGGATCCCAATATCACTGTGACAACTGGAATTGGACCCAGGGTCTCCCGCCTCACTTCAAGAAGCGTCCCTATTGCCCTGCCAAGCCTCAAAGAGATTCCTGAGGTGTCTCTCATAACTAGACAAGAGTCCTGATGTCGCTTAACAAACAGGAGTTTTGAAAGTCTATCCCCACCTTAACTCGAGAATATGCCCCACGTTCCCACCGCAACTTGAGATAAACCATGAGACTTCCCCCTGGCCGCAAGATGAGGCCTGATTGCTCTGCATTGCAGAGCAATTCCGTGTTCCCCATCAAACACGTAAGGAATCTTGACTTGCTTGATGGCATTCCAGAGAGTCCCCAAGAACACTGTCACAAGTCTAGAGGGACCCTTGTGTCACCGCAGCAATGCGAAATAGCTCCATACTGCAAATCAACTCGAGCCGAGGCCCAATTCCCCTGCATTTGCTCCAGAGCCATCCCGTGTTCCCCATCAAACAGGAGTAGTGGCTTTACTTCCTTTAGGCAACTCCAGAGATTCCCCGAGAACACCGTCCCAAGTCTGGAGGAACACCAGTTGCAACACAGCACCTCGAAGAAAGCCCCATGTACCCCAAATCGTCTCGAGATTAGAGCTGATTCCCTGGCTTTGACTCAAGTGGTATGCCAACTTTCCACAAGCACCTCTAGAGGAGGCTTCTCTCAGCAATAGGTATGTGAGTTGGACCCTGAGTTTGCTGCGTCAAATGGAATGGACACCGAGATGCCCTGACTCAAAAGAAGGCCTGATTTCCCTGCAGTGGCTTGAATGGAGGCTTTTCTTTCATCTCACCAGACAATGGGATGTCTGAATCCCTTGTGGAGACGCTAGAGAAAGCCCTAGTTCCCCTCCTCCTCTCGACAGGAGGCCTCACATGCCTTTGACACCTAGAGAGGCACCAAGAGTTCATTGCTTCAAGAGGCGACGATGCGTGACTCCTCTTGAAAAGTGATAGGAATCCCAGTATCCCTGTGGCAACTGGAAAGGGACCCTGGGTCTCCCGCCTCACCTCTAGCAGCGTCCCTATTGATGTGTCAACCCTCGAAGAGATTCCTGAGGTGTCCCTCATAACTAGACAGGAGTCCTGACGTCGCTGAACAAACACGACTTTTGAAGGGCCATCCCCGCTGTAACTCGAGAATATACTCCAGGTTCCCAGCGCAACTCGCGAAAAAACATGAGACATCCCCTCGCCACTATATGAGGCCAGATTCCTCTGCATTGCGTGCAAAGCAATTCCGTTTTCCCCATGAAATGCGTAGGAGCCTTGACTTGCTTGATGGAACTCCAGAGAGTCCCCAAGAACACACTCACAAGCCTAGAGGGACCCTGAGGTCACTGCAGCAACGCGAAATAATTCCGTGTACACCAAATCAACTGGAGATGAGGCCCGATTCTGCCACATTAGCTCCAGAGAAATTCCGCTTTCCCCATCAAGCAAGACAAGTTGCTTCACTTTCTTTAGGCAAATCCAGAGACTCCCCGAAAACACCGTCCCATGTCTAGAGGAACACCAGGTTCAGCACAGCAACTTGAGGAAAGCTCTATGTACCCCAAATCATCTCGAGATGAGAGCAGATTCCCAGGATTCAACTTAAGAGGTATGCCAACTTTCCACAAGCACCCCAAGAGGAGGCTTCTCTCATCAATAGATATGGGGGAGGGACCCTGAGTTTGCTGCCTCAAGTGGAATGGAGTCCGAATGCCCTGACAAGAAAGAAGGCCGGATTTCCCTGCAGTGGCTTGAATGCAGGTTCGTCTTTCATTGCACAAGATGAAGGGATGTCTGAATCCAATACGGAGACCCTAGAGAAAGCCTTAAGTCCTGGCCTCATCACGCCAGGAGGTCTCACATCCCTTTGACATGGAGGTAGGCGGAATTCAATGTTTCAAAAGGTGATGACGCCTGACTCCTCTTGAAAATTGATAGGAATCCCAGTCTCACTGTGGCAACTGGAAAGGAACCCTGGGTCTCCCGCCTCACATTGAGAAGCGTCCCTATTGCCCTGCCAAGCCTCGAAGAGATTCCTGAGGTGTCCCTCGTAACTAGACAGGAGTCTTGACGTCGCTGAACAAACATGAGTTTTGAAGGGCCATCCCCGCCGTACCTGGAGAATATACCCCAGGTTCGCGCCGCAACTCGAGAGAAACCATGAGACTGCCTTCTCGCCGTGAGATGAGGCTTGATTCCCCTGCATTGCATGCAGAGCAATTCCGTGTTCCCCATCAAATACGTAAGGAGCCATTACTTGCTTGATGGAATTCCAGAGAGTCCCCAAGAACACTGTCTCAAGTCCAGAGGGACCCTGATGTCACTGCAGCAATGGGAAATAGCTTCGTGTATCCCAAATCAACTCGAGATGAGTCCCTATTCCACTGCATTGGCTTCAGAGCCATCCCGTGTTCCGCATCAAACACGACAAGTGGGTTGGCTTCCTTTAGGCAACTGCAGAGATTCCCCGAGAACACTGTCCCAAGTCTAGAAGAACACCAAGTTCAGCACAGCAACTCGAGGAAAGCTCCATGTACCCCAAATCATCTTGAAATGAGAGCTGATTCCCTGGCTTCCACTCAAGAGGTATGCCACCATTCCACAAGCACAACCAGAGGAGGTGTCTCTCAGCAGTAAGTATGTGGGAGGGACCCTGAGTTTGCTGCCTCAAGTGGAATTGACCCTGAGACGCCCTGACTCGAAAGAAGGTCCGATTTCCCTACAGTGGCTTGAATGCAGGCTCATCTTTCATCTCACAGGATGAAGGGATGTGTGAATCCCCTATGGAGAGCATAGAGAAAGTCCTAGGTCCCCGCCTCTTATCGACAGGAGGCCTCACATCCCGTTGACACCTTGAGAGGCATGCAGAATTCAATGATTCAAAAGGTGATGATGCCTGACTCCTCTTGAAAATTGGTAGGAATCCCAATATCCCTATGGCAACTGGAAAGGGACCCTGGGTCTCCCTCCTCACCTCGAGAAGTGTGCTGATTGCCCTGCCAAGCCTCAAGGAGATTCCTGTGTCCCTCATAACTAGACAGGAGTCCTCAAATTGTCCAAGAACACTAGAGCAAACAAGCCCATTCATAACTGGTAAAGATTGAAATAGACACCTGGCCACGGAGGGTATACTGATAGTAAACTCTCCTACAGAAACATACTCAAGATACTGGTGGGATGCATGCACAGCCCCCTTTGGAAGACAGTCTGACAGTTGTTTCAGTAACCACATGGGACAAGCACTGAATTCCATACATGACAAGTGGTGGAAGCCAGGTATCTTACCATTGGAATGGTAAGTTATGGATAAACAAAAGGAAAGGTTACAAGATTCATGGAGACATCATCACAAATTACCTTCAACTGAATATATAAGCTGGAATACATGTATATATTTCCAAATATTGTCAGCTGAGCATATTTAGCTCCTACATGTATGTTTTAAATATCACTCTATAATGAAAAAGAACAGGAAATGTCCCTGGTGGCCCAGTGGTAAAGGATCTGCCTACCAATGCAGGGAACACTGGTTCAACCCCTGGTCCTAGAGGATTCCACATGCCCAGGGGCAACTAAGCCCCCGTACAACTATTGAAGTACTTGCATGCTCCAGAGCCCAAGTTCTGCAACCAGAGAAAGCGCTGCAATGAGAAGCCATGGCAAGTCAACTAGAGGGTAGCCTCTGCTCACTACAACTAGGCATCTAGCTACAAAGACCCAGCATTGTCAAAAATAATTCAGTGTTTAAAAAAAAGGACAGAAATTCTTTGAATAAACGATTGAGACTAGGGGCGAGACAGTAAATATATAAGCTAGGATAATCTTAAAGTATGAGGAAGTAAAGAAAGTAAAGACAACTATCAAGCTGTCCAAGCTGATAAAAATGAATGATTACACAGTTTTATCTGTATACACTAGCAAATAATAATCTGAAAAGGAATTTAAAAAAACAATTTCCTTTTGATAGTGTCAACATTAATAAAATATTTTGCCATGGGTGTAATGAGGATGACAAGACTGGCACATTGGAAATTATACACGATTGCTGAAAAATATCCTGAATACATGCACAGATATTCCATAGCGATGGAAAGACTTAAGATGGCAATACCATGGAATGCATCTTCAATCTGAAATGAAGATTCAATATGAATTACAAAAGACTGAAAGGTCATTGCTGAACCACAAAAGGCGCCAGGATTTTTGGCCTCCAGAGGAGAAGAATTCAATCCAGGGCCAGTTGACAAAGCTTGATCGCTCAGAGCTTTTGTGTCATAAAGTTTTATTAAAGTATAAAAGAGATAGAGAAAGCTGCTGACATAGACATCAGACGGGGGCAGTAAGAGTACCCCCTGCTAGTCTTTAGGCAGATGTTATACAGCCACTAGCAGTCTGCTAATGAAAGAAAGGCAATGTCTCAGAGAATGACACCAGGCCCCTCACCCACAACATGCATTGAGATAATATTGGCAGCAGGTGAGTCATCCCGGGCCATAGAATGATTGACATGAATTTTGAAGAAAGGCAGATTTCCAAGCAAATATATCATTTCATTAACATAGATTAGGAGAACAGGTATGAGTAAAACATATTGGTTTGTCAAGTCGGTTCTGAGCCTTTAGGGGGAACCGACCTGAAGACAGAGTCTAGCAGAAATACGTAGTATATTAACATAGCTTAAGACAAACCTTTCCTTAAGACAAAATGCATTGCTTAGCTGAAGGTTTGAGAAAAGTTAAGTTCAGGTGGAGCCAGGAGTCGTCATAGCAACACAAAATTTTAAGAGAAACCTCTTAAATTTGTATTGAGAAGGGGAAAAAATGTAGCACTCGTTTCGTTCCTCCAGCTGCTTGAGAGATGAAAAAACGTCTGACACTTGCAGCCTATTCCCTCTGTCTGGAGACCCCTGGCCTTCCTGCCTATTACCCTCTCCAGGCCTTTAGGAAGCAATATACAAGCTGACCCTAACATACACGTGGAATAACAAGGGACTCCAAAGAATCCAAACAATCACATGAGTCTGCAGTTCAAAGGTCCTATGGTATGCTGTGCTAAGTCGCTTCAATCACGTCTGACTGTCAGAGCCCACCAGGCTCCTCTGTCCATGGGAATTTTCCAGGCAAGAATACTGGAGTGGGCTGGGTGCCCTCCTCCAGGGGATCTTCCCAACCCAGGGATAGGATTCCTGCATTGGCAGGTAGGTTCTTTACCACTAGCACCACCTGGGGAAAAAGTGCCTAAAGGAGATCATGGAAACCCATTTAGGAAAAGGGACTCAGAGGAAAGACAGTGAGGGAAGGAAACTCTTAATCACACTCAGAGAAGCCCAGCAGGTAGTTCTGCAGGTGGAAGAGGAGGAGGAAGCATGCTGGAGCTGTGTAGAAGATGAAAGAGGGAACTAAAGCAGGGGCCCCCAACCTCTAGGATCTAATGCCTGATGATCTGAGGTGGAGCTGGTGAAATAATAATAGAAATAAGAGTTTGATCACTCAGCCATGTCCAGCCCTTGGTAGCCCACCAGGCTCCTCAGTCCATTGAATTCTTCAGGCAAGAATACTGGAGTGGGCTGTCATTTCCTTCTCCAGGGGATTTCCCTGACCCAGGGATTAAACCCGGGTCTCCCTCATTGCAGGCAGACTCTTTACCAACTGAGCCTCCAGGGAACAGAAACAGAAATAGAGTGCACAATAAATGGACTGCACTTGAAACATCCCAAAACCTTGCCCCACCCCTGTCTGTCAAAAAATTGTCTTCCAAAAAAACTCCCAAGGTCAAGGAAGGAACTTCAAGTGTACTCAGCTGTCCTAGATTGCTGGTTTAGGGAGATGCTGAAGTGGGGATGTCCCAAGAGGTAGACCCTCCCTTGTGTGGAGTCTGCAATAGACCTCTGATAGCCTTGGTGATGATCAGAGAGATTTGTTTCATTTTTTAAAAATATCCTTGTGGGTACCAACTGGGACCATCACTGTTCTAATATACCTCAGAGTGTTGCTGACACTACAGATACAATTGTGTGACATTGAACTTATTCAATAAAAATGATGAAGCATCTGCCCTGTGCCCAGCACTTTCCAAGGGCTGGGAAGTACAATGAAAATACTCCATAAGATGCACAGCTGGTAGGCACATTCTTTCAAAAAGCCTTTTTCATTTCCACCAATAGTTTATTCTCAATGTCAACCCTTGCCACTTAATGACCATGCTGGGTAGGAAGCTCATTAAAAACCCAGGAGCCAGTGTTCCTGGAAGGATATCCCATTCTCCCTTGGACAGTCCTCCGCCCTCTCCGACTCTCAGTTTCCTCATCTGTGAAATCATGGACAACTGACTATAATTCATCACCGGAACCCAAGCCTATTGAGGGGGAGGGGAAATATTACTCCAAGGCCTGGATGATAGACCAGATTGAAAGAAAAATATGCCATTTCTGGTTTTCAGTCAAACAGACAAATACAATGAAGAAAGGAGGCCCTGGCCATGTGGGATTTGCCTAGGAGTCTAGTCTGGGAAATTCTTACACATCAGGAGATGGCTCTGAGCTGGATTTCCACAAACAAGAACATCCATGCAAAGGACAAGCCTGCAGAACTCTGTGCCCATTGGTCACAAGAGACTGCCTCCCGATGCCCAGCAGCATTTACAAGTGACCTCCTAAGACCTTCACCAAACTCCTGGGGCACCTCTGGCTTTTCTGTTTCCCTCACTTTTCTGACCCTTTTCTTTAAAAAACGCACATTTCTTCATAGAATGCCACAGTGGAAGGAAAATAGGCCTTCAAGTTTGAGGCCTCAATTTGCAGAAAACTTGGAGCTGCTTGTTTTTTTTTTTTTTTTTTTTAATTAAAGCACCACATAAATTAAAAATTTTACACGTTCTAATTATTCAGTTCCAAAACACCAAACTTATTGCACAGGGTCCCCATGGAAAGGCCCCCTCTCAGCAGGACAGCCACAGATTCCCCCATGAAAGGGCAGCAAGGTGCCCTCCTCCCTTCTCTCCTGCCTGGGCGGCCACCAGGTTTTTAAATACATGCACCCTACTAAGTTTCTAGGATGCAATTCGTGGACCCTTCCCTTTCCTGTCCCAGCAGGTGGTCAAGGGCCTGCTGGCCTGCAAAGTGCTGGAAGCAGGGCTGGGTCAGCCGGCCAGACTAAGGGTTGTGGAGTCCCAGCTGGTGAAATTACCAGGCAGGATAAATCCCTTGGACTTCCAGCAGGCACTACACTGCATGGGAAAATAGATAGATATAACCGGCCTGGAGCCTCAGGGTGGGACCTAAAGTTCGATTTTGTTTTCTCCAATGTTAAATGATACAAGCAAGGGCCTTTGAGACTGTTGTTTTCTTTTCTAAGCCCAAAGACTCCTTCAGTTACTAATGTAGGTATCCTAGAAACTATGTGACATCCATGAAAATCTGATATGTCCTGGTAAAATGCTGTCAGTTATAATTCTAGTTATCATATTAAAGTGTTTCAAGTCACAGCAGTGACTATTTTGTCACTTTTTTTGTCAATTTTTATTTTGTCAATTTTGTCAATTTTTATTTTGTCAATTTTTATCTAATCAGGTTTTAAACATGCCTTCCATGGTTTCACACTGATGCCTTTGCAAAAATACTGCTACCTCAAGATACATGGAAAAGACTTTCCTGAGCTTACCCATAAACAACGCTTTTTGTTTGTTATCTGGTAAGCTGGTACCAGACTGGAATTTAGTCTACTCTCTAGGTTAAGAGAACACAGCTTTCTTAGAATGGAGCTTTCAATCACAGATGATGAATTTATTTACCTTTCAGTGATTTATATTTGTTTTTATCATCTGTGTTTTTTTTTTTTTTTTTACTTCCGTAAAATAAATAAGCATTATTTAAGTACGGTACATGTAGGATGGACCAAGATTTCCCCACTCCTGCAAATTCCCTTAAGCCCTCAGATTCTTCTCTTGGGACCAAGGTCTCACTTTCCTCCAGAGGGACAATCCAAGCTTTTTATCAGCTAGCTGATCTGCCCCTGATATCAGAGTCAATTTGAGCATGAGTTGGTCTATAATTTAGGCATGAAACTGTGATTACATAAAAGAAAGATGACTTTTTGATGGAGGATGCCCATGATATTCCTTGAACTTCAGAGAAAATTGGTTAAAATGAAACTTTTTTCCCTTGGAAACTGCAAAGGCAGTTCTTTTAGCATATGCGATTGAAAACATCTAGGTTGTTAGCTCAGTTTTCATTCCAGTCTCAAAGAAAGGCAATGACAAAGAATGTTCAAACTGTCACACAACTGGACTCATCTCACATGCTAGTAAAGTAACACTCAAAATTCTCCAAGCCAGGCTTCAGCAATATGTCAACCGTGAAATTCCAAATGTTCAAGATGGATTTAGAAAAGGCAGAGGAACCAGAGATCAAATTGCCAAAATCCACTGGATAATTGAAAAAGCAAGAGAGTTCCAGAAAAACACTTATTTCTGCTTTGTTGACCATGCCAAAGCCTTTGACTGTGTGTATCACAATAAACTGGGGAAAATTCTGAAAGAGATAAGAATACCAGATCACCTGACCTGCCTCTTGAAAGACCTATATGCAGGTCAGGAAGAAACAGAACTGGACCTGGACCAACAGACTGGTTCTAAATAGGAAAAGGAATATGTCAAGGCTGTATATTGGCACCCTGCTTATTTAACTTATATCTGCTTATATATAGGGCATCGTGAGAAATGCTGCACTGGATGAAGCACAAACTGGAATCAAGATTGCTGGGAGAAATATCAATAACCTCAGATATGCAGATGACACCACCCTGATGGCAGAAAGTGAAGAACTAAAGAGCCTCTTGATGAAAGAGAAAGAGGAGAGTGAAATAGGTAGCTTAATGCTCAGCGTTCAGACAACTAAGATCATTGCATCCAGTCTCATCACTTCTTGTCAAATAGATGAGAAAACAGTGGAAACAGTGGCAGATTTTATTTTTCGGGGCTCGGAAATCATTGCAGATGGTGACTGCAGCCATGAAATTAAAAGATGCTTACGACTTGGAAGGAAAGTGATAACCAAACTAGACAGCATATTAAAAAGCTGAGACATTGCTTTGCCAACAAAGATCCGTCTAGTCAAGGCTAAGGTTTTTCCATGTCATGTATGGATGTGAAAGATGGACTATAAAGAAAGTTGACAGCCAAAGATTTGATGCTTTTGCACTGTGGTGCTGAAGAAGATGCTTGAAGTTTGCTTAGACTATAAGAGGACCCAACCACTCCATCCTAAAGGAAATCAGGTCTGAATATACATTGGAAAGACTAATATTGAACCTGAAACTCCAATACTTTGGCCACTAGATGTGAAGAGCTGACTCATTTGGAAGTTGCTTTGATTTGCCTGTGAGTGTGGGCGCCCTACCTGGGCACAGGGCCTCAGGGGCCATTGCCACTGAATCATGACCTCCACGCAAGCACATTCCAGCTGTGTGACACTCAGCATGCAGGAGACTGGGAAAGCTATCTTCCTTGGAGGAAGGAAAGTCATACACAGAGTGTGTTTTCAGGCCTCTATTTGCAGCAAGTGTTTTGCTTCTCAGATGTCAGACCTGCAGGCCTGCCCCAAGGACCTCAATTCCAGAGTCAGGGCCATGTGTCTCCCTGCACATTCCGAGCCTTGCAAACACATTCCTGGGTCAGAGAGGTGCTTCCCATGAGGAAGAAGGCTGCGGGAGTGTGTCTGAGGGGGCCAGGTGGCATGCTGGGGTCACCTGGTTGAGGGCACCTTGCACATCCATTGGGCCCCAGGAGAGCAGTTATGGGCTCGCCCCTTGCTTGTGATATCCCAAAGCAAGGAGCAATGCTAGCTGTATCAGAAGGAGGAAAACAGCAATGGGATGGATTTTCAAGCAGTTGCTAGGTCACACTGTGTTAGGGTTCCCCAGGAGACATGTGAGAATTTTGGCCCCTAGGCCCGGTATCTAGGGGTGTGCACAGGGTGTTTTCCCCACAGGATCCAAAATGTTCCAGACAGACCTAGGCTCAATAGCTGTTGCTAGGCTGCACCGCTTTAGGCACACCGAGAGAAGCAGGCACACTGTGGCCCCGAGGTCCGGTATGCAGGTTCACATATGGGGTGTGTCCCCGTAGGAGCCAAGAATTTTCCTGACAGTCCTAGGCTCCCTAGAGCACTCAGGTCTGCTCAGAGGACCGAAGTTCCAGAGGCAGGGTCGTGTATCTCCCCTTCCCTTTGTGATCCTTGCAAAGACATTCCAAGCTGATAGTGGTACTACCCATGAAGAAGCAAGCAGTGGGAGTATATTTGACATGACCGGGTGCCTTGATGGGCTCAGCTCCTCAAGGGGGCCTTTCCTCTCAAAGTAGGCCCCATGTCCACTTGAGGACGGGGTTGGGCCCTCTTCCCTCCACACTGCCAAAGGGTGGAACAAAGCTAGGTGTCAGAGGTAAGAAAGGAGCAATTGGATGGATTTTCAAGCTCTCACTAGGCTGTACTGCTTCAAGGCCCACTCGAGCAAAACAGGCGCCCTGTGGCCCCTAGGTCGGGTATGCAGGTTCACACACAGGGTGTGTTCCCGTCAAAGCCAAGAATATTCTGACAGACCTAGGCTCACTAGAATTGTCCTACAGAGCAAAGGGGATGGAAGAGATGTGTGGAGGTGGGTCTGCCTTCCCCTGTGAGTGTGGGGCTACTCTCTATGGCCCCAAGTTGAGGGATAACTGCAACTAAGAAAGGAACTCCAAGAAGGAACTCCAAGAAGCGCTTTTCCAGGAGGCTGGGACAGGGAGTCCGCAGGATGCAGGGAAAGGGAGCCTTCTTCAGGGAAGAAGAGGCAGCCACTCGGGGTGTGTTTGCAAGCCTCTTTGGAAGGCACAGTTTCGCTGATACAATTGAATTCCAGTTCTGCTCAGAGGACTGAAATTTCAGAGGCAGGGCCATGTATCTCCCCTTCCCTTTTCAATCCTTGCAAAGACATTCCTAGCTGATAGTGATACTGCCCATGAGGAAGTAAGCAGCTGGAGTGTGTTTGACATGACTGGGTGCCTTCCTGGGCTCAGCTCCTCAAGGGGACTTTCTACTCAAAGTAGGCCCATTGCCTACTTGGGGAGAGGGTATGGAAGGTTTGCTTCCAAATGGCGAAAAGGTGGAGCAAATCTAGCTTTGTCAGAGGTACGTAAAGTGCAATTTAATGGATTTTCAAGCTGTTGCCAGGCAACACCGCTTCAGGGTCCCCTCTCCCAGAAGAAAACAGGCGCCCTGTGGCCCCTAGGTCTGGTATGCAGATTCACACACAGGATGTGTCCCCACAGGAGCCAAGAGTTTTCCTACCAGGCCTAGGCTTACTAGAGCTCTACTATAGAGCAAAGGGGATGGAACAGAAGTGTGGATGTGACTTTGCCTTTACCTTTGACTGTGAGGCCCCTCCATAAGGTCCCAGGCGAAATTGCCCTCGCCCTTGCCCTAACCCTAACCCCAACACGACACCCTAACCCTAACCAACACCGTAACCCTATCCCAGAACCTAACACCAACCCGACCCCCTAACCCTAACCTGACACACTAACCCTAACGCATCATCCCAACCCTAACCTGACACCTTCACCCCTCAGCCCTCACCCTCACCCACACCCCTAACTTCTAACCCCTAAGCCACAATGTAACCCACACCCTAATCCACACCCTTAACCTAACCCACACCCTCCCCCCCACCCTACTCACACCCTCAACCCTAGACTTAACCTGCATCATCTTCAATTTCAGCACTTCTCATGCATCACAAAAGACAAGGGAGTCATATTTCAAACATGAATCCAAGACCCATTAACCACATAACAGGAATATAAACACTGTGAACACATCATTTAAATCACTTGCACCACCAAATACCTCTCCACCACATATCATATCAATAACAGTGGAACTCATGTATGCCATACATATTGTAACATAGCAATCTAATACCCAACAGTAATCTGGGTAATTATATACACAAGATATATTTAAACCAAAAATATTTAAACAAATTCCAGTTTTTACGATGGTTTTAATCCTCGCAAAAGTAGGATTAACAGCATGTTTTTCCACTAGGATCCAAAGCATTGAGCAAAATTGCCGAGGTCCAGCCCCAGCAGGACCAAGAATACCCAAGGGATGAGTGGCGTCAGCGAGGAAGAAGACAGACAGAAGACACACAGATGTTGCATAGAAGAGGTAGCTTTTTTTTTAATTTTTAGGATAGCTCAGTTTTTTTTTTTTTAATTTTATTTTATTAGTTGGAGGCCAATTACTTCACAACATTTCAGTGGGTTTTGTCATACATTGACACGAATCAGCCATAGAGTTACACGTATTCCCCATCCCGATCCCCCCTCCCACCTCCCTCTCCACCCGACTCCTCTGGGTCCTCCCAGTGCACCAGGCCCGAGCACTCGTCTCATGCATCTCACCTGGGCTAGTGATCTCTTTCACCATAGATAAAATACATGCTGTTCTTTTGAAACATCCCACCCTCACCTTCTCCCACAGAGTCCAAAAGTCTGTTCTGTACTTCTGTGTCTCTTTTTCTGTTTTGCATATAGGGTTATCATTACCATCTTTCTAAATTCCATATATATGTGTTAGTATGCTGTAATGTTCTTTATTTTTCTGGCTTACTTCACTCTGAATAATGGGCTCCAGTTTCATCCATCTCATTAGAACTGATTCAAATGAATTCTTTTTAATGGCTGAGTAATATTCCATGGTGTATATGTACCACAGCTTCCTTATCCATTCATCTGCTGATGGGCATCTAGGCTGCTTCCATGTCCTGGCTATTATAAACAGTGCTGCGATGAACAATGGGGTGCACGTGTCTCTTTCAGATCTGGTTTCCGTGGTGTGTATGCCCAGAAGTGGTATTGCTGGGTCAAATGGCAGTTCTATTTCCAGTTTTTTAAGAAATCTCCACACTGTTTTCCGTAGTGGCTGTACTAGTTTGCATTCCCACCAACAGTGTAAGAGGGTTCCCTTTTCTCCACACCCACTCCAGCATTTATTGCTTGTAGACTTTTGGATAGCAGCCATCCTGACTGGCGTGTAATGGTACCTCATTGTGGTTTTGATTTGCATTTCTCTAATAATGAGTGATGTTGAGCATCTTTTCATGTGTTTGTTAGCCATCTGTATGTCTTCTTTGGAGAAATGTCTGTTTAGTTCTTTGGCCCATTTTTTGATTGGGTCATTTATTTTTCTGGAATTGAGCTTCAGGAGTTTCTTGTATATTTTTGAGATTAATCCTTTGTCTGTTTCTTCATTTGCTATTATTTTCTCCCAATCTGAGGGCTGTCTTTTCACCTTACTTATAGTTTCCTTTGTAGTGCAGAAGCTTTTAAGTTTCATTAGGTCCCATTGTTTATTTTTGCTTTTATTTCCAATATTCTGGGAGGTGGGTCATAGAGGACCCTGCTGTGATTCATGTCGGAGAGTGTTTTGCCTAAGTTCTCCTCTAGGAGTTTTATAGTTTCTGGTCTTACATTTAGATCTTTAATCCATTTTGAGTTTATTTTTGTGTGTGGTGATAGAAAGTGTTCTAGTTTCATTCTTTTACAGGTGGTTGACCAGTTTTCCCAGCACCACTTGTTAAAGCAGTTGTCTTTTTTCCATTGTATATCCTTGCCTCCTTTGTCAAAGATAAGGTGTTCATAGGTTCGTGGATTTATCTCTAGGCTTTCTATTCTGTTCCATTGATCTATATTTCTGTCTTTGTGCCAGTACCATACTGTCTTGATGACTGTGGCTTTGTAGTAGAGACTGAAGTCAGACAGGTTGATTCCTCCAGTTCCATTCTTCTTTCTCAAGATTACTTTGGCTATTCGTGGTTTTCTGTATTTCCATACAAATTGTGAAATTATTTGTTCTAGTTCTGTGAAAAATACCGTTGGTAGTTTGATAGGGATTGCATTGAATCTATAGATTGCTTTGGGTAGAATAGCCATTTTGACAATATTGATTCTTCCAATCCATGAACACGGTATGTTTCTCCATCTGTTTGTGTCCTCTTGATTTCTTTCATCAGTGTTTTATAGTTTTCTATGTACAGGTCTTTTGTTTCTTTAGGTAGATATACTCCTAAGTATTTTATTCTTTTTGTTGCAATGGAGAATGATATTGTTTCCTTAATTTCTCTTTCTGTTTTTTCATTGTTAGTATATAGGAATGCAAGGGATTTCTGTGTGTTAATTTTATATCCTACAACTTTACTATATTCATTGGTTAGCTCTAGTAATTTTCTGGAAGAGTATTTAGGGTTTTCTCTGTAGAGGATCATGTCAACTGCAAACAACGAGAGTTTCACTTCTTCTTTTCCTATCTGGATTCCTTTTACTTCTTTTTCTCCTCTGATTGCTGTGGCCAAAACTTCCAAGACTATGTTGAATAATAGTGGTGAGAGTGGGCACCCTTGTCTTGTTCCTGATTTCAGGGGAAATGCTTTCAATTTTTCACCACTGAGGGTGATGCTTGCTGTGGGTTTGTCATATATAGCTTTTATTATGTTGAGGTATGTTCCCTCTATTCCTGCTTTCTGGAGAGTTTTAATCATAAATGAGTGTTGAATTTTGTCAAAGGCTTTCTCTGCATCTATTGAGATAATCATATGGTTTTTATCTTTCAATTTGTTAATGTGGTGTATTACATTGATTGATTTGCAGATATTGAAGAATCCTTGCATTCCTGGGATAAAGCCCACTTGGTCATGGTGTATGATTTTTTTAAGATGTTGTTGGATTCTATTTGCTAGAATTTTGCTAAGGATTTTTGCATCTATGTTCATCAGTGATATTGGCCTGTAGTTTTCTTTTTTTGTGGCATCTTTGTGTGGTTTTGGAATTAGGGTGATGGTGGCCTCATAGAATGAGTTTGGAAGTTTACCTTCTTCTGCAGTTTTCTGGAAGAGTTTGAGTAAGATAGGTGTTAGCTCTTCTCTAAATTTTTGGTAGAATTCAGCTGTGAAGCCATCTGGTACTGGGCTTTTGTTTCCTGGAAGATTTTTGATTACAGTTTCGATTTCCTTGCTTGTGATGGGTCTGTTAAGATCTTCTATTTCTTCCTGGTTCAGTTTTGGAAAGTTATACTTTTCTAAAATTTGTCCATTTCATCCTTGTCAATTTTATTGGCATAGAGCTGCTGGTAGTAGTCTCTTATGATCCTTTGTATTTCAGTGTTGTCTGTTGTGATCTCACCCTTTTCATTTCTTATTTTGTTAATTTGGTTCTTCTCTCTTTGTTTCTTAATGAGTCTTGCTAATGGTTTGTCAATTTTGTTTATTTTTTCAAAAAACCAGCTTTTAGCTTTGTTGATTTTTGCTATGGTCTCTTTAGTTTCTTTTGCATTTATTTCTGCCATAATTTTTAAGATTTCTTTTCTTCTGCTAACCCTGGGGTTTTTCATTTCTTCCTTCTCTAATTGCTTTAGGTGTAGAGTTGGGTTATTTATTTGGCTTTTTTCTTGTTTCTTGATGTAAGCCTGTAATGCTATGAACCTTCCCCTTAGCACTGCTTTTATAGTGTCCCATAGGTTTTGGGTTGTTGTGTTTTCATTTTCATTCATTTCTATACATATTTTGATTTCTTTTTTGATTTCTTCTATGATTTTTTGGTTATTCAGAATCGTGTTATTTAGCCTCCATATGTTTGAATTTTTAACAATATTTTTCCTGTAATTGAGATCTAATCTTACTGCACTGTGGTCAGAAAAGATGACTGGGATGATTTCAATTTTTCTGAATTTTCCAAGACCAGATTTATGGCCCAGGATGTGATCTATTCTGGAGAATGTTCCGTGTGGACTTGAGAAAAAGGTGAAATTGATTGTTTGGGGGTGAAATGTCCTATAGATATCAATTAGGTCTAGCTGGTCCATTGTATCATTTAAGGTTTGTGTTTCCTTTTTGATTTTCTGTTTAGTTGATCTATCCATAGTTGTGAGTGGGGTATTAAAGTCTCCCACTATTATTGTGTTACTATTCATTTCCTCTTTCATACTCATTAGCGTTTGCCGTACATATTGCGGTGCTCCTATGTTGGGTGCATATATATTTATAATTGTTATATCTTCTTCTTGGATTGATCCTTTGATCATTATGTAGTGTCCTTCTTTGTCTCTTTTCACATCCTTTATTTGAAAGTCTATTTTATCTGATATGAGTATTGTGACTCCTGCTTTCTTTTGGTCTCCATTTGTGTGAAATATTTTTTTCCAGCCCTTCACTTTTAGTCTGTATGTGTCTCTGGTTTTGAGGTGGGTCTCTTGTAGACAGCATATATAAGGGTCTTGTTTTTGTATCCATTCAGCCAATCTTTGTCTTTTGGTTGGGGCATTCAACCCATTTACATTTAAGGTAATTATTGATAGGTGTGGTCCCATTGCCATTTACTTTGTTGTTTTGGGTTCATGTTTATACAACATTTCTGCATTTCCTGTCTAGAGAAGGTCCTTTAGCATTTGTTGAAGAGCTGGTTTGGTGGTGCTGAATTCTCTCAGCTTTTGCTTGTCTGTAAAGCTTTTGATTTCTCCTTCATATCTGAATGAGATCCTTGCTGGGTACAGTAATCTAGGTTGTAGATTATTTTCTTTCATTACTTTCATTATGTCCTGCCATTCCCTTCTGGCCTGGAGGTTTCTATTGGTAGATCAGCTGTTATCCTTATGGGAATTCCTTTGTGTGTTATTTGTTGTTTCTCCCTTGCTGCTTTTAGTATTTGTTCTTTGTGTTTGATCTTTGTTAATTTGATTAATATGTGTCTTGGAGTGTTCCGCCTTGGGTTTATCCTGTTTGGCACTCTCTGGGTTTCTTGGACTTGGGTGGCTATTTCCTTCCCCATTTTAGGGAAGTTTTCAGCTATTATCTCCTCGAGTATTTTCTCATGGCCTTTCTTTTTGTCTTCTTCTTCTGGGACTCCTATGATTCGAATGTTGGGGCGTTTCACATTGTCCCAGAGGTCCCTGAGGTTGTCCTCATTTCTTTTGATCATTTTTTCTTTTTTCCTCTCTGCTTCATTTATTTCCACTATTCTATTGTCTACCTCACTTATCCTATCTCCTGTCTCCGTTATTCTACTCTTGGTTCGCTCCAAAGTGTTTTTGATCTCATTCATTGCATTATTCATTTTTAATTGACTCTCTTTTATTTCTTCTAGGTCTTTGTTAAGCATTTCCTGCATCTTTTTAATCTTTGTCTCCAGGCTATTTATCTGTAACTCCATTTTGTTTTCAAGATTTGGATCATTTTTATTATCATTATTCTAAATTGTTTTTCAGATAGATTCCCTATCTCCTCCTCTTTTGTTTGACTTGGTGGGCACTTGTCATATTCCTTTACCTGTTGGGTATTGCACTGTTCTTGCACTAGTGCACATGGCAAGTATTAGGTTCGGTTTCTAAGTGAGAAACTAATGGTTACATTCACAGCTGGCCACTGAGGTACTTAATGGGAGAGGCGAACCCAGCTCTGCCAAGCAGTAGCCAACATGAAATCAGCTATTTTCATTGTAGCCAAGTTCCTTGAATTTGTAGTGTTATTTGCTGTGTTCTTCAAGAAGATGCCTTCGCCCTGCCAGTAAGACATATTTCCATAACACATAGCCATGCACTCAATCGATGTGCATCCTCCAGTAAAGCCCAGCCCCGATGTCTTAGAGGAGCCTCTCTGCCCATTGTCATAAGCCAGTCTAATTTTGTCTGAGACCATGAAAACTCAATGTCTTTATTACACTTGTGCTTCAGATGGGAGGTCTGAGAAGGCACTTCTGAAGGTTTATTCCTACCAGTCATTGTCATTTTTATCGAGTCTTTAGTTTTTTTGTTGTTGTTGTTGTTTTAATTATTAGTTCTACCAGTTTCATGCTACCAACCCGTCTCCCTCCACCCTCGTGCACACACGATCAGTCATGGAATCCCGTGGACTTCAGCCCGCCAGACTCCTCTGTCCATGGATTTTTCCAGGCAAGAATACTGGAGTGGGTTGCCATTTCCTTCTCCATGTATGGAGTCTTTAAGCATTCCATCACTGAGGTTTTGCTTCTCCACTTGTACATGCCCTTTCTCCCTAAGTGCAGTAGAAGTCATCCCCACATCCAAACATGTCTGTCTTCCGACATCTGCAGAATGTTTTGCTTGAGCTCACCACAGCGTCAGGATATTCTAGAAAGCCCTCTGATTGCAGTCTCCTCAGGAGGTTACAAGTGTTTCAAACCTCAGGATTTTACAAAGCACTTTTTACAACCTCAGCTGAAAGGGAAGTCAACACTCAGTGAAAGTCACAGGCTTCCATGGCCTGGACTTGATTATGGGTTGTGCTTTCATAATCATCGTGTTTCATATACCAACTAAGATGTCAATGAGAATTTTGTTTTTCTCATCTTTCTATCTTTCATGCTTATTTAGATATATTATGGGTTTTCCTATATACCTTCCGTTAGGGATGAGGGTCTTAAGTCAGTACAACTTACAGCAATGACTTCCAGTTAGCTGTGTTAGGACAGGAAAAAGAATGACCAGCTGCTGGATTCTTAAGATTATGTACGAAAACATTATTCGTTTTCCTGTGTGCAGTCATCCAATACTAACTTTGTGAAGTAGGCATTCAGAAAAATCACAAAACCGCCTAACTACTAGGCGGTATCCCATGCAAGTACTGACCAGGCCCGGCCCTACTCAATTTCCCAGATCAGAGGAGATAGAGCACGTTCAGTGTGCTATGGCCTTAGACCAAGGCGGCTGTCAGGTGCCCCAAGAGCTCCGCGTTGCGCCTCCCTTGCGTTCTGACCTGCCCTTCGGGCCTGGGGCCACAGCTCTCCAGCTGGCACGCGCTGCACTTGAGCCGCACGACCCGCGACTGGACTCCGACCAACCAGGGCCGGCAGCTCGGGGGCCAGCGGAGGGCGCCACGGCCCTGCACACCGCCAGCCCCGGCCAGCACCCGTCTGGCCCGGCCGCGGACTGGCATGCCTGCGGGACCAGGTGTGGGGGGAGGTGGGGTGGGTAGAGCAGCGAGGACGTCTCGGTGCCCCCTCACTCCCTGCCCCCCACCATCCCGTTCGCTGCTCAGGGTGACGTGGCTCCAGACGAGCGGGTCTTCCGCCCGGGGCCGCGGTCCCCGGAGCCTCTTGCGGGCTTAGAGGCAGCCCAGCCGGGGCCCCAGTCGCACATCCTGCCCGCTGCGCAAACCCCCTGGAGCGCCTCAGCCCCGCCTTTTCGACCTACCGAGACCCGCCCTGCCCCCACTCTGCCGGTCCAGCACAAGTCTTTCCTGAGAGAGCAGAGGAGCGAAAGCCAGGCACACGGACAGGCACTCGCATGCACCCACGCCAGGTGAGACAGAGGCAGAAACAGACGAGGTTTCAGAGAGAGACTCGAAGACAGTTTGTGGGCAGGGGGGGACTCGGGCAGGATGCCGGGCAGCTGCAGAGGCAACCCGGCCCTGAGCAGCGAATGCGATGGGGGCAGGGGGAAGCCGCTGAGTAGGGGCGGGCCTGGAGAGGCCCAGGGTGCGATGGCACCTAAGATCTCCTCGCTCCGCACGCCGCCCCCGTTCTCCCAACCCCCTGCACGCACGCCACGCCCGGGCGCTCTGACACTAGCTTCTCCGGAGTGTGGTCACCTGAATTTCTATCCTTGTGTTCAACTGAGTGATGACAGTGTATTGAACAGCTAGGTCATTTCCAAATAAATTAAGCTTAGTGTTTCACAGGACACCCGGACATGAATGCAGAGACCAGCACGGATGCATGGACACCAACCTTGGTAACTGGACAACCAATGGGAAATTACTGTCTGACTCAGGAGAGAGAAAGAACCCCGAACAGATGGAATGAAATGAACCGAAACACAAACTTTGCAACTCACACCCTAATTCAATTACAAAAAAAAAAAAAAAAAAGAAAGAAAACAACACTATAACCATTTTAGAAAAACAATAGACTTCTCCATGACCTTTGGTCGGGTGAGGAGTTCTAGCACACGACAAAATAAGCCACCTTTTCCAAATCGTGAATATGTTAGTTCACACATTGACTTTTACATTGAAATGTGTAACAAATAAACTTAAAATCATTGACTCACTACATAAGCATGGAAGTATTTTAAACATAAAATATGTTCTATAGTATTCAAGAAGCATTTGGCACATGTCTCACTGTATGAGACCCAAAACTGGAACTTAGTTGAAGAGTCAGGATAGTCTAAAAATGAATCCCTAACTAAAAGGAATACACAGGATTATTTTAGATAAAAAAGGTTAAAGAAGAGAAACTAGAAATCAGTCAATAAATGTTTTAGGGGTTAGCTTAGAGTGACTAGCCTCTGTGTGACTTTTTAAATTTTTCATGTTTGCATCTTCCAAATTTTCCATGCTGAGAATAATACTTTCATATCAGTTTCAAAATCAGTCTCACACTAAAGACAGTAAGACTGGAATAAGAAATAAGAAATGCTTGGGGGGTAAAAAAAATGCTTGAACTAAAGGTGGTACTGATGAAATTATTTGCAGGGCAGCCAAGGAGTCACAGATGTAGAGAACAGACTTATGGACCTGGGCAGGGGGGTGGAAGGAGAGGGTCAGATGAATGCAGAGTAACATGAAAATATATTACCATACGTAAAAACAGATGCCAATGAAATTTGCTGTATGACTCAGGGGACTCAAACAGGGGCTCTGCAACAAGCTAGGGGTGGAGTGGGGAGGGAAATGGGAGAGAGGTTCAGGAGGGAGGAAACATATGTATACCTGTGGCTCATTCATGATGATGTTTGGCAACAAAATTCTGTAAAGCAACTATCCTTCAATTGAAAGAAAAAGTCATGTTTGGACTTACCAGACAAGGTCTTGTGTACTTCTAGCATGGCCTTCTGTTTCGTGCTGCCCCCCTTAACTCATTCTTCCATATCATTAAACAGACTAGTCAAGTTTTTGCCAAAAATATCTTGAGCTCCTGCATTATGCTGATCCACTGCCTTCTCACGATCCAGTTTAGAATGGAGACCAAAGAAACCTTTTGTCGTGTCTTCAAGTATTTGAGGCCACACTATGTGACTTTTAAAAATAAATGTGGATAAGACGGATATGACTAAAGCAATCTAATGACAATATCTGTGCTTCAGGAAAGACTTCTGCAGAGAACTAGTAAATTTTATATATAGTATCAGAAGAATTTTTTAAATGCATGCCAACGTTTATTTCTCCTCCGCTAGCCATGTGGACAAGGAAAACTGAGTTTACCAATCAATGTCCATAGTTATGCTCCCTCACCGATTTTTACCCAATATGTGTTACTCAGGCAGGAGACCGTGGTTCAGTTCCTGGGTCAGGAAGATCCGCTGGACAAGGGATAGGCTACCCACTCCAGCAGTAGTGAGCTTTCCTTGTGGCTTAGTTGGTAAAGAATCATTCCTGTTTCACAAGACTGGCTCTACTCCCCTCAAAGCAAATACAGGATGGTAATAACTATGCAGGACAAAGCTGATTCTGTATATTTATAGTACTCACTCATGAGCTTGACAGAGGTACTAGATCTGTTACCACATTTCTTTTTCAAAGTAATATCCGCATGTGCAGGTGAAAGTGGCTCAGATCGTGCCTGTCTCTTTGCGGCCCCATGGACTATAGAGTCCGTGGAATTCTCTAGGCCAGAATACTGGAGTGGGTAGCCTATCCCTTCTCCAGGGGATCTTCCCGACCCAGGACTGAAAGCGGGGTCTCCTGTGTTGCAGGCAGATTCTTTAGCAACTGAGCTAGTAGGGCTTCCCTGGTTGCTCAGTTGCTAAGGAATATCTGCATAACTGTCTATCCACTTGGCATTAGCAATCTGTCTGTGAGAAGGGCCGGTCATAAGCAGCTTCTGTGAGAAAACAGAAGCATGTCTGTCTGACTTGCTTCTCCGTGGAGCTTTCACTGTTCTTGCGCTAGTGCACATGGCAAGTATTAGGTTCGTTTTCTAAGTGAGAAACTAATGGCTACATTCACAGCTGGCCACTGAGGTACTTATTGGGAGAGGTGAACCCAGCTTTCCCAAGCAGTAGCCAACATGAAATCAGCTATTGTCATTGTAGCCAAGTTCCTTGAATTTGTAGTGTTATTTGCTGTGTGCTTCAAGAAGATGCCTTCACCCTGCCAGTAAGACATATTTCCATAACACATAGCCATGCACTCAATCGATGTGCATCCTCCAGTAAAGCCCAGCCCCGATGTCTTAGAGGCGCCTCTCTGCCCATTGTCATAAGCCAGTCTAATTTTGTGTGAGACCGTGAAAACTCAGTGTCTTTTTTACGCTTGTGCTTCTGACAGGAGGTCTGAGAAGGCACTTCTGAAGGTTTATTCCTGCCAGTCGTTGTCATATTTATCGAGTCTTTATTTTATATTTTTTCTTATTTTTTACTTCTACCAGTTTCTTGCTACCAACCCGTCTCCCTCCACCCTCGTGCACACACGATCAGTCATGGAATCCCGTGGACTTCAGCCCGCCAGACTCCTCTGTCCATGGATTTTTCCAGGCAAGAATACTGGAGTGGGTTGCCATTTCCTTCTCCATGTATGGAGTCTTTAAAGATTCCGTCACTGAGGTGTTGCTTCTCCACTTGTACATGCCCTTTCTCCCTAAGTGCAGTAGAAGTCATCCCCACTTCCCAACATGTCTGTCTTCCGACCTCTGCAGAATATATTGCTTGAGCTCACCACAGCATCAGGATATTCTAGAAAGCCTTCTGATTGCAGTCTCTTCGGGAGGTTACAAGTGCTTCAAACCTCAGGATTTTACAAAGCACTTTTTACAACCTCAGCTGAAAGGGAAGCCAACACTCAGTGAAAGTCACAGGCTTCCATGGCCTGGACTTGATTATGGGTTGTGCTTTCATAATCATCGTGTTTCATATACCAACTAAGATGTCACTGAGAATTTTTTTTTTCTCATCTTTCTATCTTTCATGTTTATTTAGATATATTATGGGTTTTCCTATATACCTTCCGTTAGGGATGAGGGTCTTAAGTCAGTAGAACTTACTGCAACTGACTTCCAGTTAGCTGTGTTAGGACAGGAAAAAGAATGACCAGCTGCTGGATTCTTAAGTTTATGTACAAAAACATTATTCGTTTTCCTGTGTGCAGTCATCCGATTCTAACTTTCTGAAGTAGGCATTCAGAAAAATCACAAAACCGCCTAACTACAAGGCGGTCTCCCATGCAAGTACTGACCAGGCCCGGCCCTACTCAATTTCCCAGATCAGAGGAGATAGGGCACGTTCAGGGTGCTATGGCCTTAGACCTAGTCGGCTGTCAGGCGCCCAAAGAGCTCCGCGTTGCGCCTCCCTTGCGTTCTGACCTGCCCTTCGGGCCTGGGGCCACAGCTCTCGAGATGGCGCACGCTGCACTTGAGCCGCACGACCCGGACTGGACTCCGACCAACCAGGGCCGGCAGCTCGGGGGACAGCGGAGGGCGCCACGGACCCGCATACCGCCAGCCCCGGCCAGCACCCGTCTGGCCCGTCCGGGGCCTGGCGTGCCTGCGGGACCAGGGGTGGGTGTGGGTGGGTAGAGCAGCGAGGAAGTCGCGGTGCCCCCTCACCCCCTGCCCCCCGCCATTCCTTTTGCTGCTCAGGGTGACGTGGCTCTGAACGAGCGTGGCTTCGGCCCTGGCCCGCGGTCCCCGGAGCCTCCTGCGGGCTTAGAGGCAGCCCATCCGGGGCGCCAGGTGCACGTCCTGCCTGCTGCGCAAATCCCCTGGAGCGCCTCAGCCCTGCCTTTTCGCCCTACTGAACCCGCCCTGCCCCCACTCTGCCAGCCCAGCACAAGTCTTTCCTGAGAGAGCAGAGGAGCGATAGCCAGGCACACGGACAGGCACTCGCACGCACCCACGCCAGGTGAGACAGAGGCAGAAAGAGATGAGGGCTCAGAGAGAGACTCGAAGACAGCTTGTGGGCAGGGGGGGACTCGGGCAGGATGCCGGGCAGCTGCAGAGGCAACACGGTCCTGAGCAGGGAATGCGATGGGGGCAGGGGGAAGCCGCTGAGTAGGGGCGGGCCTGGAGAGGCCCAGGGTGCGAGGGCACCTGAGATCTCCTTGCTCCATGCCCTGTCCCCGTCCTCCCTACCCCTGCACGCACACCACGCCTGGGCGATCTGACACTAGCTTCTCCGGAGTTTGGTCACCTGAATTTCTATCCTTGTGCTCAAATGAGTGATGACAGTGTATTGAACAGCTAGGTCATTTCCAAATAAATTAAGCTTAGTGTTTCACAGGACACCCAGACATGAATGCAGAGACCAGCACGGATGCATGGATACCAACCTTGGTAACTGGACAACCAATGGGAAATTACTGTCTGACTCAGGAGAGAGAAAGAAACCCAAACAGATGGAATGAAATGAACAGAAACACAAACTTTGCAACTCACACCCTAATTCAATTACAAAAAAAAAAAAAAAAATCAATATAACCATTTTAGAAAAACAATAGACCTCTCCATGACCTTTGGTCGGGTGAGGAGTTCTAGCACAGGACAAAATAAGCCACCTTTTCCAAATCGGGAATATGTTAGTTCACACATTGACTTTTACATTGAAATGTGTAACAAATAAACTTAAAATCATTGACTCACTACATAAGCATGGAAGTATTTTAAACATAAAATATGTTCTATAGTATTCAGGAAGCATTTGGCACATGTCTCACTGTAGGAGACCCAAAACTGGAATTTAGTTGAAGAGTCAGGATAGTCTAAAAATGAATCCCTAACTAAAAGGAATACACAGGAATATTGTAGATAAATAAGGTAAAAGAATAGAAACTAGAAATCAGTCAATAAATGTTTGAGGGGTTAGCTTATAGTGACTAGCCTCTGCGTGACTTTTTAAATTTTTCATTTTTGCATCTTCCAAATTTTCCATGGTGAGAATAATACTTTGATATCAGCTTGGAAATTAGTCTCACACTAAAGAGAGTAAGACTGGAATAAGAAATAAGAAATGTTTGGTGGAAAAAAAAAATGCTTGAACTAAAGGTGGTACTGATGAAATTATTTGCAGGGCAGCCAAGGAGTCACAGATGTAGAGAACAGACTTATGGACATGGGCAGGGGGGAGGAAGGAGAGGGTGAGATGAATGCAGAGTAACATGAAAATATATTACCATACGTAAAAACAGATGCCAATGAAATTTGCTGTATGACTCAGGGGATTAAAACCGGGGCTCTGCAACAAGCTAGGGGTGGAATGGGGAGGGAAATGGGAGAGAGGTTCAGGAGGGAGGAAACATATGTATACCTGTGGCTCATTCATGCTGATGTTTGGCAACAAAATTCTTTAAAGCAACTATCTTTCAATTGAAAGAAAAAGTCATGTTTGGACTTACCAAACAAGGTCTTGTGTACTTCTAGCATGGCCTTCTGTTTCGTGCTGCCACCCTTAACTCATTCTTCCATATCATTAAACAGACTAGTCAAGTTTTTGCCAAAAATATCTTGAGCTCCTGCATTATGCTGATCCACTGCCTTCTCACGATCCAGTTTAGAATGGAGACCAAAGAAACCTTTTGTCGTGTCTTCAAGTATTTGAGGCCACACTATGTGACTTTTAAAAATAAATGTGGATAAGACGGATATGACCTAAGCATTCTAATGACAATATCTGTGCTTCATTAAAGACTTCTGCAGAGAACTAGTAAATTTTATATATAGTATCAGAAGAATTTTTTAAATGCATGTCAACGATTATTTCTCCTTCGCTAGCCATCTGGACAAGGAAAACTGAGTTTACCAATCAATGTCCATAGTTATGCTCCCTCACCGATTTTTACCCAATATGTGTTACTCAGGCAGGAGACCGTGGTTCAGTTCCTGGGTCAGGAAGATCCGCTGGAGAAGGGATAGGCTACCCACTCCAGTATTAGTGGTCTTTCCTTGTGGCTCAGTTGGTAAAGAATCATTCCTCTTTCACAAGACTAGCTCAACTCTTCTCAAAGCAAATACAGGATGGTAATAACTATGCAGGACAAAGCTGATTCTGTATATTTATAGTACTCACTCATGAGCTTGACAGAGGTACTAGATCTGTTACCACATTTCTTTTTCTAAGTAATATCCGCATGTGCAGGTGAAAGTGGCTCAGTTCATGCCTGACTCTTTGCGGCCCCAAGGACTATAGAGACCGTGGAATTCTCTAGGCCAGAATACTGGAGTGGGTAGCCTATCCCTTCTCCAGGGGATCTTCCCGACCCAGGACTGAAAGCAGGGTCTCCTGCGTTGCAGGCAGATTCTTTAGCAACTGAGCTAGTAGGGCTTCCCTGGTCGCTCAATTGCTAAAGAATATCTGCATAACTGTCTATCGATTTGGCATTAGCAATCTGTCTGTGAGCAGGGCCGGTTATAAGCAGCTTCTGTGAGAAAACAGAAGCATGTCTGTCTGACTTGCTCGTCCGCGGAGCTTTCACTGTTCTTGCGCTAGTGCACATGGCAAGTATTAGGTTCGGTTTCTAAGTGAGAAACTAATGGCTACATTCACAGCTGGCCACTGAGGTACTTAATGGGAGAGACGAACCCAGCTCTGCCAAGCAGTAGCCGACATGAAATCAGCTAATTTTTTTGTAGCCAAGTTCCTTGAATTTGTAGTGTTATTTGCTGTGTTCTTCAAGAAGACGCCTTCGCCCAGCCAGTAAGACATATTTCCATAACACACAGCCATGCACTCAATCGATGTGCATCCTCCAGTAAAGCCCAGCCCCGATGTCTTAGAGGAGCCTCTCTGCCCATTGTCATAAGCCAGTCTAATTTTGTGTGAGACCGTGAAAACTCAGTGTCTTTATTACGCTTGTGCTTCTGATGGGAGGTCTGAGGAGGCACTTCTGAAGGTTTATTCCTTCCAGTCATTGTCATATTTATCAAGTCTTTATTTTATATTTTTTCTTATTTTTTACTTCTACCAGTTTCTTGCTACCAACCCGTCCCCCTCCACCCTCGTGCACACACGATCAGTCATGGAATCCCGTGGACTTCAGCCCGCCAGACTCCTCTGTCCATGGATTTTTCCAGGCAAGAATACTGGAGTGGGTTGCCATTTCCTTCTCCATGTATGGAGTCTTTAAAGATTCCGTCACTGAGGTGTTGCTTCTCCACTTGTACATGCCTTTTCTCCCTAAGTGCAGTAGAAGTCATCCCCACTTCCCAACATGTCTGTCTTCCGACCTCTGCAGAATATATTGCTTGAGCTCACCACAGCGTCAGGATATTCTAGAAAGCCCTCTGATTGCAGTCTCTTCAGGAGGTTACAAGTGCTTCAAACCTCAGGATTTTACAAAGCACATTTTACAACCTCAGATGAAAGGGAAGCGAACACTCAGTGATAGTCACAGGCTTCCATGGCCTGGACTTGATTATGGGTTGTGCTTTCATAATCATCGTGTTTCATATACCAACTAAGATGTCAATGAGAATTTTTTTTTTTCTCATCGTTCTATCTTTCATGTTTATTTAGATATACTATGGGTTTTCCTATATACCTTCCGTTAGGGATGAGGGTCTTAAGTCAGTAGAACTTACTGCAGCTGACTTCCAGTTAGCTGTGTTAGGACAGGAAAAAGAATGACCAGCTGCTGGATTCTTAAGATTATGTACGAAAACTTTTTTCGTTTTCCTGTGTGCAGTCATCCAATTCTAACTTTCTGCAGTAGGCATTCAGAAAAATCACAAAACCGCCTAACTACTAGGCGGTCTCCCATGCAAGTACTGACCAGGCCCGGCCCTACTCAATTTCCCAGATCAGAGGAGATAGGGCACGTTCAGGGTGCTAAGGCCTTAGACCGAGGCGGCTGTCAGGCGCCCCAAGAGCTCCGCTTTGAGCCTCCCTTGCGTTCTGACCTGCCCTTCGGGCCTGGGGCCACAGCTCTCGAGCTGGTGCGCGCTGCACTTGAGCCGCACGACCCGCGACTGCACTCCGACCAACCAGAGCCGGCAGCTCGGGGGCCAGCGGAGGGCGCCACGGACCCGCACACCACCAGCACCGGAAGGCACCCGTCTGGCCCGGCCAGGGCCTGGCGTGCCTGCGGGACCTGGGGTGGGGGGAGGGGGTTGGGGAGAGCAGCGAGGACGTCTCGGTGCCCCCTCACCCCCTGCCCCCCACCATCCCGTTCGCTGCTCAGGGTGACATGGCTCCGGACGAGCGGGTCTTTGGCCCGGGGCCACGGGCCCTGGAGCCTCCTGCGGGCTTAGAGGCAGCCCAGCCTGGGCCCCAGGCGCACATCCTGCCAGCTGCCCCAACCCCCTGGAGCACCTCAGCCCCGCCTTTTCGCCCGACCGAGACCCGCCCTGCCCCCACTCTGCTGGTCCAGCACAAGTCTTTCCTGAGAGAGCAGAGGAGCGAAAGCCAGGCACACGGACAGGCACTCGCACGCACCCACGCCAGGTGAGACAGAGGCAGAAAGAGACGAGGGTTAAGAGAGAGACTCGAAGACAGCTTGTGGGCAGGGGGGGACTCGGGCAGCATGCCGGGCAGCTGCAGAGGCCACCCGGCCCTGAGCAGCGAATGCGATGGGGGCAGGGGGAAGCCGCTGAGTAGGGGCGGGCCTGGAGAGGCTCAGGGTGGGAGGACACCTGAGATCTCCGCGCTCCGCGCCCCGACCCCCTCCCCCCAACCCCCTGCACGCATGCCACGCCTGGGCGCTCTGACACTAGATTCTCCGGAGTTTGCTCACCTGAATTTCTATCCTTGTGCTCAACTGAGTGATGACAGTGTATTTAACAGCTAGGTCATTTCCAAATAAATTAAGCTTAGTGTTTCACAGGACACCCGGACATGAATGCAGAGACCAGCACGGATGCATGGACACCAACCTTGGTAACTGGACATCCAATGGGAAATTACTGTCTGACTCAGGAGAGTGAAAGAACCCCGAGCAGATGGAATGAAATGAACAGAAACACAAACTTTGCAACTCACACCCTAATTCAATTACAAAAAAAAAAAACAACAACACTATAACCATTTTAGAAAATCAATAGACTTCTCCATGACCTTTGGTCGGGTGAGGAGTTCTAGCACAGGACAAAATAAGCCACCTTTTCCAAATCGTGAATATGTTAGTTCACACATTGACTTTTACATTGAAATGTGTAACAAATAAACTTAAAATCATTGACTCACTACATAAGCATGGAAGTATTTTAAAAATAAAATATGTTCTATAGTATTCAGGAAGCATTTGGCACATGTCTCACTGTGTGAGACCCAAAACTGGAACTTAGTTGAAGAGTCAGGATAGTCTAAAAATGAATCCCTAACTAAAAGGAATACACAGGATTATTGTAGATAAAAAAGGTTAAAGAAGAAAAACTAGAAATCAGTCAATAAATGTTTTAGGGGTTAGCTTACAGTGACTAGCCTCTGCGTGACTTTTTAAATTTTTCATGTTTGCATCTTCCAAATTTTCGATGGTGAGAATAGTACTTTCATATCAGTTTCAAAGTCAGTCTCACACTAAAGACAGTAAGACTGGAATAAGAAATAAGAAATGCTTGGGGGGTAAAAAAAATGCTTGAACTAAAGGTGGTACTGATGAAATTATTTGCAGGGCAGCCAAGGAGACACAGATGTAGAGAACAGACTTATGGACATGGGCAGGGGGGAGGAAGGAGAGGGTGAGATGAATGCAGAGTAACATGAAAATATATTACCATAGGTAAAAACAGATGCCAATGAAATTTGCTGTATGACCCAGGGGACTCAAACAGGGGCTCTGCAACAAGCTAGGGGTGGAATGGGGAGGGAAATGGGAGAGAGGTTCAGGAGGGAGGAGACATATGTATACCTGTGGCTTATTCATGCTGATGTTTGGCAACAAAATTCTGTAAAGCAACTTTCCTTCAATTGAAAGAATAAGTCATGTTTGGACTTACAAAACAAGGTCTTGTGTAATTCTAGCATGGCCTTCTGTTTCGTGCTGCCACCCTTAACTCATTCTTCCATATCATTAAACAGACTAGTCAAGTTTTTGCCAAAAATATCTTGAGCTCCTGCATTATGCTGATCCACTGCCTTCTCACGATCCAGTTTAGAATGGAGAACAAAGAAACTTTTGTCGTGTCTTCAAGTATTTGAGGCCACACTATGTGACTGTTAAAAATAAATGTGGATAAGACGGATATGACCAAGGCAATCTAATGACAATATCTGTGCTTCATTAAAGACTTCTGCAGAGAACTAGTAAATTTTATATATAGTATCAGAAGAATTATTTAAATGCATGCCAATGATTATTTCTCCTCCGCTAGCCATCTGGACAAGGAAAACTGAGTTTACCAATCAATGTCCATAGTTATGCTCCCTCACCGATTTTTACCCAATATGTGTTACTCAGGCAGGAGACCGTGGTTCAGTTCCTGGGTAAGGAAGAATCGCTGGAGAAGGGATAGGCTACCCACTCCAGTATTAGTGGGCTTTCCTTGTGGCTCAGTTGGTAAAGAATCATTCCTCTTTCACAAGAGTAGCTCAACTCCTCTCAAAGCAAATACAGGATGGAAATAACTATGCAGGACAAAGCTGATTCTGTATATTTATAGTACTCACTCATGAGCTTGACAGAGGTGCTAGATCTGTTACCACATTTCTTTTTCTAAGTAATATCCGCATGTGCAGGTGAAAGTGGCTCAGTTCGTGCCTGACTCTTTGTGGCCCCAAGGACTATAGAGTCCGTGGAATTCTCTAGGCCAGAATACTGGAGTGGGTAGCCTATCCCTTCTCCAGGGGATCTTCCCGACCCAGGACTGAAAGCAGGGTCTCCTGCGTTGCAGGCAGATTCTTTAGCAACTGAGCTAGTAGGGCTTCCCTGGTCGCTCAATTGCTAAAGAATATCTGCATAACTGTCTATCGATTTGGCATTAGCAATCTGTCTGTGAGCAGGGCCGGTCATAAGCAGCTTCTGTGAGAAAACAGAAGCATGTCTGTCTGACTTGCTTCTCCGCGGAGCTTTCAGTGTTCTTGCGCTAGTGCACATGGCAAGTATTAGGTTCGGTTTCTAAGTGAAAAACTAATGGCTACATTCACAGCTGGCCACTGAGGTACTTAATGGGAGAGGCGAACCCAACTCTGCCAAGCAGTAGCCAACATGAAATCAGCTATTGTCATTGTAGCCAAGTTCCTTGAATTTGTAGTGTTATTTGCTGTGTTCTTCAAGAAGATGCCTTCACCCTTCCAGTAAGACATATTTCCATAACACATAGCCATGCACTCAATCGATGTGCATCCTCCAGTAAAGCCCAGCCCCGATGTCTTAGAGGCGCCTCTCTGCCCATTGTCATAAGCCAGTCTAATTTTGTGTGAGACCGTGAAAACTCAGTGTCTTTATTACGCTTGTGCTTCTGACGGGAGGTCTGAGAAGGCACTTCTGAAGGTTTATTCCTACCAGTCATTGTCATATTTATCGAGTCTTTATTTTATATTTTTTCTTATTTTTTACTTCTACCAGTTTCTTGCTACCAACCCGTCTCCCTCCACCCTCATGCACACACGATCAGTCATGGAATCCCGTGGACTTCAGCCCGCCAGACTCGTCTGTCCATGGATTTTTCCAGCCAAGAATACTGGAGTGGGTTGCCATTTCCTTCTCCATGTATGGAGTCTTTAAAGATTCCGTCACTGTGGTGTTGCTTCTCCACTTGTACATGCCCTTTCTCCCTAAGTGCAGTAGAAGTCATCCCCACTTCCCAACATGTCTGTCTTCCGACCTCTGCAGAATGTATTGCATGAGCTCACCACAGCGTCAGGATATTCTAGAAAGCCTTCTGACTGCAGTCTCTTCAAGAGGTTACAAGTGCTTCAAACCTCAGGAATTTACAAAGCACTTTTTACAACCTCAGCTGAAAGGGAAGTCAACACTCAGTGATAGTCACAGGCTTCCATGGCCTGGACTTGATTATGGGTTGTGCTTTCATAATCATCGTGTTTCATGTACCAACTAAGATGTGACTGAGAATTTTTTTTTTTTTCTCATCGTTCTATCTTTCATGTTTATTTAGATATACTATGGGTTTTCCTATATACCTTCCGTTAGGGATGAGGGTCTTAAGTCAGTAGAACTTACTGCAACTGACTTCCAGTTAGCTGTGTTAGGACAGGAAAAAGAATGACCAGCTGCTGGATTCTTAAGTTTATGTACAAAAACATTATTCGTTTTCCTGTGTGCAGTCATCCAATTCTAACTTTCTGAAGTAGGCATTCAGAAAAATCACAAAACCGCCTAACTACAAGGCGGTCTCCCATGCAAGTACTGACCAGGACCGGCCCTACTCAATTTCCCAGATCAGAGGACATAGGGCACGTTCAGGGTGCTATGGCCTTAGACCGAGGCGGCTGTCAGGCCCCCCAAGAACTCCGCACGGCGCCTCCCATGCATTCTGACATGCCCTTCGGGCCTGGGGCCACAGCTCTCGACCTGGCGCGTGCTGAACTTGAGCCGCACGACCCGCGACTGGACTCCGACCAACCAGGGCCGGCAGCTCGGGGGCCAGCGGAGGTCGACACGGCCCCGCACACCGCCAGCCCCGGCCATCACCCGTCTGGCCCGGCCGGGTCCTGGCATGCCTGCGGGACCTGGGGTGGGGGGAGGGGGGGTGGGTAGAGCAGCGAGGCCGTCTCGGTGCCCCCTCACCCCCTGCCCCCCACCATCCCTTTCGCTGCTCATGGTCACGTGGTTCCAGAAGGGTGGGGCTTCGGCCCGGGTCCTCGGTCCCCGGAGCCTCCTGCGGGCTTAGAGGCAGTCCAGCCGGGGCCCCAGCCGCACATCCTGCACGCTGCGCAAGCCCCCTGGAGCACATCAGCCCCGCCTTTTTGCCCTACCGAGACCCGCCCTGCCCCCACGCTGCCGGCCCAGTACAAGTCTTTCCTGAGAGAGCAAAGGAGCGAAAGCCAGGCACACGGACATGCACTCGCACGCAACCACGCCAGGTGAGACAGAGGCAGAAAGAGACGAGGGTTCAGAGAGAGACTGGAAGACAGCGTGTGGGCAGGGGGCCCTCGGGCAGGATGCCGGGCAGCTGCAGAGACCACCCGGCCCTGAGCAGCCAAAGCGATGGGGGCGGGGGGAGGCCACTGAGCAGCGGCGGGCCTGGAGAGGCCCAGGGTGGGAGGACACCTGAGATCTCCGCGCTCCGCGCCCCGCCTCCCTCCCCCCAACCCCCTGCACGCATGCCACGCAGGGGCGCTCTGACACTAGCTTCTCTGGAGTTTTGTCACTTGAATTTCTCTCCCTCTGCTCAACTGAGTGATGACAGTGTATTGAACAGCTAGGTCATTTCCAAATAAATTAAGCTTAGTGTTTCACAGGACACCCGGACATGTATGGAGAGACCAGCACGGATGCATGGACACCAACCTTGGTAACTGGACAACCAATGGGAAATTACTGTCTGACTCAGGAGAGAGAAAGAAACCCGAACAGATGGAATGAAATGAACAGAAACACAAGCTTTGCAACTCACACCCTAATTCAATTACCAGAAAATAAACAACACTATAACCATTTTAGAAAAACAATAGACCTCTCCATGACCTTTGGTCGGGTGAGGAGTTCAAACACACACCAAAAAAAAAGCCAACTTTTCCAAGTCGTGAATATGTTAGTTCACACATTGACTTTTACATTGAAATGTGTAACAAATAAACTTAAAATCATTGACTCACTACATAAGCATGGAAGTATTTTAAACATAAAATATGTTCTATAGTATTCAGGAAGCACTTGGCACATCTGTAAGTGTATCAGACCCAAAACTGGAACGTAGTGGAAGAGTCAGGAGAGTCTAAAAATGAATCCCTAACTAAAAGGAACACACAGGATTACTGTAGATAAAAAAGGTTAAAGAAGAGAAGCTAGAAATCAGTCAATAAATGTCTTAGGGGTTAGCTTAGAGTGACTAGCCTCTGCGTGACTCTTTAAATTTTTCATGTTTGCAGCTTCCATATTTTCCATTTTGAGAATAATACTTTCGCCTCCAAACCAGAGTGACTTGGGGACACAAAGGTAGAAGTCGATAATTTTCTTTGCCTATGTCTGAATATTTACAGTCAGAGGTAGAAAAGGAGGAGTCTGTCCCTTTTCTAGATGATGTCAATCCCCAGGTGTGGGATGTCTCCAGCCCTGGTTTAGCCATAAATGTTCCACCAGTAAGATTTCTCTGAGACCAAATGCTCCCTAGCCCTGGAAAATACAATATCCCTTAAAACCAGTAGCTCTTGAGGGTCTTAAACCATTAGTTAACAAATACCGAGATACTGGAACTCGAATCAGCTGTGAGTCCCCCTGCAACACCCCAATCTTGCCCGTTCAAAAACCAGATGGATCTTACCGATTCGTCCAGGACCTAAGAGCTGTTAATGAAGCTGTGGTTCCCATCCACCCCATAGTCCCAAACCCATATACCCTCCTATCCCAAGTCCCAGGAAATGCCAAGTACTTCTCAGTCGTGGACCTTCAAGGTGCTTTCTTTTGCATTCCTCTCCATCCTGAATCCCAAAAACTCTTTGCTTTTGAGTGGCGGGACTTGGAAACAAGAGAGACCATACAACTCTCGACTGGACTCAACTACCCCAAGGGTTTAGGGACAGCCCTCATATCTTCGGGACTTCCTCGGGGAGAGAACTAAGGGAATTAACTTTAACAAACAGTAGTCTAATACAGTATGTGGATGACTTGCTCATAGCTAGGCCAGATTTTACCAGCTCTCAAATGGACACTATTTAAAACGCTAACTTTCCTGTATGAAAAGGGTTATCGAGTATCCCCCAAGTAGGCTCAGATTAGCTTAACCCAAGTAAAATACCTTGGATTTATAATTACGGAGAGAAAAAGAATTCCTGACCCCGAGGGGAGATCCCTCATCTTAAATACCCCGTACCCCCAAACAAAACAACAGCTTAGGGGATTTTTAGGAAGGACCGGGTTTTGCAGGATCTGGATTCCTAATTATGGCAATCTGGCCAGACCCCTATATGAAAATTTAAGGGGGAAAGAGGAAGAGCCACTCGACTGGCATGAGACCTGCAAGGTGGCCTTTAATGCCCTAAAAGAGTCCATCACTACAGCCCCAGCTTTAGGCCTCACCAACCTGGAGAAGCCTTTTAGACTCTATGTTTCTGGAAGGACAGGAACTGCTCTTGGGGTGTTAGAGCAGATGATGGGGCCCGTATTACAACCTGTGGCTTATCTCTCAAAATAACTAGATGAGGTGGCCAGAGGGTGGCCCACTTGCCTCCGGGCAGTAGCAGTCACCGCTCTTATGGTTAAGGAGGCATCTAAGCTGACCCTGGGTCAGCCCACCAGAGTGTATACGCCTCACCGTGTGCAAGCAGTCTTGGAAACGAAAGGGGACAGGTGGATGACAGGGGGAAGGATCACCCAATACCAAGCCCTCCTCCTTGACACTCCAGAAATAAAGTTGAGGGTCTGCCAGACTTTAAATCCAGCAACCTTACTGCCAGATCCCCCTACCTCCCCTCTGGATCACCAATGCATACAAATCACAGACGAGTTATACTCTTCTCGCCGGGACCTATCAGAGACACCTTTATCTGACCCAGAGGAAAACTGGCACACAGATGGCAGCAGTTTTGTAGAAAAGGGAGAGAGGAAAGCAGGATATGCTGTAGTGAGCCTGGAAGAAACTAAGGAAAGTGGGTCTCTTCCCCCAGACACCTCAGCCCAGAAAGCTGAACTTTTTGCCCTGACAAGAGCTTTGGAGTTAGGAGAAGGAAAGAGGATTAATGTGTGTATGGACTCTAAGTATGCTTTCCTCATTCTGAATGCCCGTGCAGCAATTTGGAAAGAAAGAGGGATGCTCAGTGCCCGAAGCTCTGCTATTAAACACAAAGAGCTCATTCTCAGGCTCCTGGAGGCAGTCAAATTTCCTGCAAAATTAGCTGTCATCCACTGCAAGAGTCACCAAAAGGGGCAAGTAAAAGAGGCTCAGGGAAATAGGAAAGCTGATCAAGAGGCAGGACGAGCTGCCGGGGAAGCTACCTCTGCCACTGCTATCTGCCCCCTTTCCCCAAGGAAACCCTGACTCCAGATTTTACCCCAGGGGGACATTCCCGATATGCTGAGCGGGGCTGGGAGATTGGCTCACATGGGTGGTTTCAGCCTGATCAGGCCCAAATAATACTCCCTGAATCTCAGGTTTAAAACATTACTAACTCCTTACATAAGAGCGCCCATTTTGGAAAAGATAATCTAGAAATCTTGCTTAAGCCTATTCTCTCCCATCCACAGTTAGCTAAGGTTGTTAAACAGGTCACACAAAATTGTGACACCTGTCTAAAAAATAACCAAAAAACCAGACCTCCTCTAATTACACCTGTCCATCATCGGGGATCATACCCAGGAGTGGACTGGCAAGTAGAATTTACAGCCATGCCCAAGTCCCAAGGGTTTTCTTACTTGCTAGTCTTTATTGACACATTCACAGGATGGATTGAAGCATTCCCTACTGAGACAGAGAGAGCTACAGAAGTCTGTAAAGCTCTGCTGAAGGAGACAGTTCCTAGGTTTGGGCTGCCTCGGTCACTTCAGAGTGACAACGGGCCCTCACTTACAGCCACGATACCCCAGAACCTAGCCACATGCTTAGGCATAAAATACCAACTCCGCTCATCCTGGAGGCCTCAAGCTTCAGGAAAGGTAGAGAGAGCCAACCAGACTCTTAAAAGGGCTCTGGCTAAGCTATGTCAGAAACACATAATAAGTGGACACATATGCTGCCCATAGCCCTCATGAGGCTACGGACATCCCCCAAACGGCCACTATTGTTAAGTCCTTATGAAATGATGTATGGACGACCATTCTTAACTTCTGATTTGTTTCTTGACGAGGATGCCAATACACTCTTAAAACATATAATTGACCTGGTAAGGTTTCAGCAAGAACTCCAACGGTATGGAGAACAAACCACAGGAAGACTTGAAAAATCCCCAGGTAAAGCCAGGGGATCAAGTATCAGTAAAGACCTGGCAAGAAAAAGGGAGTCCAAGCCAGCTGTCCGAGAAATGGACAGGGCCATATCAGGTTGTTCTAGAGACTTCAACTGCTGTAAAATTGAAGGGTCTATCTGCCTGGGTGCACAATTCTAGAATAAAACCCTATGGCCTACAGGAGGGGGAGACAGAAACTGAGACTCCAAAGCCAGAGGACAGCTATTCCTGTGAACCTGTTGAAGATCTCAGGCTCTTGTTCAAGCAGAACCCCATCAATCCTGCCTCAGATAAGTAAAATGCATCATATGATGTTCTTCCTCTTTCTAATCATATCTCCCTGTATGGCTATTGATCTCTCCCTAAACGAGGCATGTTCACTTGCAAACCACACTGCTTCTCAACTGAACCTAAGCAGCCCGTGCTGCATCTGCATTAATGACAAAGTTTGGGGGTATGTCCAACCCATCCCAGGGTATCAATATCAAGGGCCCACCCTTCCAGCCGAGCTATGGGCTGTTGCTCAGCGCCCCCATGTGGTCGTAATATGGCCTTTTGGGGAAAGGGGGAAAAAAAACTTCATGTCTTGGTACCAGCAACAACTGTCTCTATTTAACCCCTGGATGACATCTGCAATCCCACCTGAGCCCTTGTTTTCTCTCATGACTAACATCCCCCAAGTGACCTTCCCTATCTCTCTAAAAAGCCACTCCCTAACAGGGGTGTCAGTGAGAAATCTAGACAACTCACAATGTGGGGTGACCATCACTGTTGAAAAACTGATGGGAAAAACCGGAACAGGCCCTGCAGCTGGGAGACCAGCCGACGCCACCCCCGGCCAGCATGCGCCTGGCCCGGCCCGGGGCGCTTCCCGGACCCGAGCGGCCTGGCGAGGCTGCGGGAGCTCTGGCGGGGGTTGGGGAGGGGGGTGGCTTGAGCGGGGAGGACGTCTCGGTGCCCCACCACCCCCCGCCCCCCACCATCCCGTTCGCTGCTCAGGGTCACGTGGCTCCAGATGAGCGGGGCGTCGGCCCAGGGCCGCGGTCCGCGGAGCCTCCTGCGGGCTTAGGGGTAGCCCAGCCGGGGCCCCAGGCGCCCATCCTGCCGGCTGTGCAAACCCCCTGGAGTGCCTCAGCCCCGCCCTGTCCCCAAACCGAGGCCCGCCCTGCCCCCACGCCACGGGCCCAGCACAGGACCTTCCTGATAGAGCGGACGAGCGACAGCCAGGCACATGGAGAGGCACTCGCACGCACCCAC